>NC_139825.1:44557021-44652021 GCF_963691815.1 Echiichthys vipera | reverse complement strand
GTGAGTGCTTGTGTGACGCACCGGCCGATTCTTATTCCCATGGGCCTCAAATTTCGTTAGTGTCTCAGTGCCCTCTGCATTTGATATCGACACACAAAGCACATTAAGCGTCTGTTTAAATACTTACCAGGCTTAAAACTGTACAGGACTTTTAACAAACGCAGTCACAATCTTTTCCTAAATCTTACCATGTAGTTTTGTTTGAATTCACAGTGTTAACAACATGGTAAAACAACGATTGTAGTGGAGCGTCACAGTTGGACGTGCAGGGCTGCCCAGTGGGTTGACACTAAGGGGTCACTGCCAATTATCCCAAACGATGGATTAGCAAATAATAATAAAAAGCATGATGTCATCGGCATAAAAGTGAGTGCTTGTTTGAAGAACCAGCCCATTCTTATTCCCATGGGCCTCAAAGTCCGCTGTTTTCTCAGTGCCCTCTGCATTTGATATCGACACACAAATACTCTGTGTGTCTGTTTAAATACTTACCAGGCTTTAAACTGTACATCTATCAACAGCACGATTGGACGCTCAGAGCCAGGTGCTCCAGAAGAGTCACAAGTGGTGGATGGGTCGCACAGACACAGGACTTTTAACCAAGGAGAACGGCGGTTTCCCGTGTTCCCGGATACAAACGCAGTCACAATCTTTTCCAAAATCTTACCAATGTAGTTTTGTTTGAATTCACAGTGTTAACAACGATTATAGTGGAGCGTCACAGTTGGACGTGCAGGTAAAAAATGAACTTAGCATACCATTCTCTCAACTTGATCCAATTGTACTCACCTACGGGAGTCGCCATCTTGTCAGACTTTGACTCCACCTCATTTCCTCTTACCAAAAAAGGTCATGTACGTGAGGGGGTGGGGGATACATCCATCTGGCTGACGTATACCTCCAGTTTTGACGTGTTGGGTGTGAGACTGTGTTGACATCCGAGAAGATTTTGAGGGCCTGCAGCTAGCTGTCACTCAAGAGACCACGCCCCTAATTATTCATAAACTTTAACCTCCAATGAATTAAAAAACTAGCCTGGTACAAAAAATGAGGTATAATTATGCTGTGAAAACGGCCTGTTTTACATGGGGGTCAATGAGAAACTGCCCTATTGTGCAAACTACTCCTACTGGACACTTGGAGAACTGCAGTGTTTGGCCCTTCCGTATTGGATCAACCAGGAAGTCGCTGTGGTGGGGTCTTGGTCCTGACAGAGCAGCCATGTGTTACGAGTTAAATCTTTTTAAATGTTTAATTTCCCTTTGTCAGTTTACACTTTTTCAACACTAAATACCAACAAACAAGGGGATTTTTGGGAACTGACATTCATATGAAAACTAACAGATGTCCTAAAAACTCCTGACTGAGATTTCAGAATTGAGTTTTCACACCTGAGTGTTACTTTATTACTATAGAGAATAGAAAAGAAGGTGCGCATTTCCCAGAATAATGATTAAAAGGAAATGTTAAAAAGGAGCATTATGAAAGTCTTCATAAAGAGATTTGCAGAGTTCTCTCCACAGACGTCCTTCTATTTTTTTATGTTGCATTTTCTTGTTATTGCGATCCTTTAAAAAAACAAAATTAAAAAATGGTCTTTGATCGAGTGGAGGCGTGTTGCATCAGCACTTATGCACATAAACAAGGATCAGAAGGGAAGCAACATCATTGTTCGTCCAAACAAATTGCAGCAATATTTGTTTATTTTCTAAAAAGATTTCTCTTCAAACAAGCGTGGTGTTTATGTGCCACATTTTATTTTATTATTATTATTTTTGCCTTTCCTGAATTTCCTGCATCATTATTCAGTTTTTGAGTTGAATCTGTTTTGATAAAAAGTTAATAAATTACTAAATACAGCCATCATTCTGAATGTAGAATTTTCCAGTTAAGACATGTGCGATACGCCCATGTGTGCAGCACATTCAGGGGCTGGTTTCATGAAGAGATTGTAGATTGGTCTTTAGTCTTACAGTAAATTTGTTGCAACCTTTTAGACTATTTTAAGCCTAAAAAGTGAGTCACCCTGCCCCCAGGCTAACTGTGGACTAACTGTGGACTAAGAACCGTGTCATTCGGAAGAATTTATACGTCTATCCAAAGTCTGACTAGCAGTTAGATCTAACCCAAAGTCGAAGTCTGTCTTTGGTAAAAGGTAAATGGACTTGTACTTATAAAGCGCCTTTCTAATCTTCTGACTACTGAAGGCACTTTCACAGTGTTTGTCACATTCACCCGTTCACACAGACATTCACACTGATGGCAGTGGACATCTACAGACCATCTAATGTAACCATTCACACCACATTCACACACCCATTTGCAGCACGGAGAGCAATTCAGGGTTTAGTGTCTTGCCCAAGGACACTTTGACATGTGGACCGGGGGAGGTGGGGATCGAACCACCAATCTCTCGAATGGAGTATGACCCACTCTGCCTCTGCCTCTGAAACCAGCCCCAGAACAGACGTCTCAAATGGGGTTTTAACACGTCCTTTAGCTTGTTTACAGACAGCCTTGTGCACTCTAATATACAGTAGTTTGCAAGGCTGAGGTAGAGATGCATGACACCAAATGATTTCTGGTCAGAAGGACAAACACACATTCTTTTATTGCATTATAAGAGACTCAACAGGTTTTTTGTATATGTGCAAACTTCACAACGCTGACCTTTTCAAGAGGGTGTTTGAAGGAACGAAAGAGGGAACAAGTCCTGCTTTGTTAACTGCATGTAAACGGGAATATTAGTGGAATATTCAGTTACATCTGCACATTGGGAGGAATATAGTCTTATTCAGAATAAACCGGAAAACCAGAAATATTTTTGTGCCTGTAATCTTCTGGAGTCCTCTGACCTTTTGTCAACGAGGTCCACATGGCGTCTGTGTGTGTGTGTGTGTGTGTGTGTGTGTGTCATCACATCACACTTTAAAATTACAGGGACAATTTTGAGGACTGAGGGGATCATGTTTTTGTGTGTCCTCTTCGCCAACTGGCTATAAAATTATAGGGGCCACTTTTGGGTTTTTATAGAAATGTTCAGTGTGTGTGTGTGTGTGTGTGTGTGAGTGTCTGTCTGTGTGTGATCTCTAACGGCCTGTAAAGTTACAGGGCGAACAATGGACTGTGGGCACACATGTTCTGTGTGTGTGAGCATTTGTGTGGTTACGAGAAGGAAGGCCATTTCAGACATACTTTACTAAAATCCATAAATAGGGAACATGAGAAGAAGCTTATGTTAGCATATTAACATGCATACAGTTACTGTGTTAATCTGCTTCTGTTTAGTATGAACATTCAACATGTTAGCATGTTAGCAAGGCAACACCGGCATGCTGACATTGAGCTGAGGTAACAAATTCTGTTACAAATAGGTATTAGGAACAGTGTGAATCAGCAGAAGTTGTGGATAAAACCTGGAACTTACCTCAGTCGAGTTTCCAAAGGAGCTGAGCCAATCACATCGTCAATAGTTAGTCGGACATCCTGCACACACACCTAACAAGCTACCTTCAATAGTGATCGCAATTCTTTTTATTCACTTGATTTAAAAGATTTAAAGATTTAAAAAACAATTGCAGCGAGTAAAACAACAACGTGGTGCCATATACATTTTTGCAGATTGAAGGATCCATTGAGTGTCGCTTTTTAGATCAAGTTACAGCAGTTTCACGCGGCGGTCAGCTGAGACCGAGGGGATACTATCCGCAAGGACAAATGCCCCTGGTACCTGGTAGATGTGAGACAAAGATACTATGCGAGGTGAAATGCTTGGAGTCACAACTCAGAACGATTTTTACGTTTTCTTTAGTATCAAATTAGGGCGCACTCGAGCTGTCCATCCGTAACGTGCCCACGCACGTTTCACGGGTAAAGTCTAGATTGTTTGGCCAGTGTGAGTGCAACCGTACCACTTGCCGGCCACGGCCCGTTTGGGAGAGGTGGGCTTTTGTAAAGCACGTTTGCACATGTACGAGCACAAGCACAAGGCCTACGGCGATTCTGACGTCATTTCCTGTGCGCCTGTTGGGACATAGAAAAAAGAAGGACGGACCATGCTGTTGTTATTGACCATTTAACAACAACAACAATGGCGGTGAAAGGTTCACGTTGGTGTGATGCGGAGGTGGAGTGTTTACTGCAGATTTGCTCGATGAAAAGATTCAAAAACAGTCGACAAGACGCACAAAAACTCAGAGGTCCATGGAAAGATTTGTAAACAAAGCGACGCATCACCATGACGTCATCAATGCGTGTGACGTGTTACGGCGTGATGACGTGTGGACAGCAAGAAGCATTCGCCGAGGCCCAGGTAGTGTGAGTACAAACGGGCCTGGAGGGGGGTACAAGGACCCTAAAGCACGGGGCGCGGTACGGACGGACAGTGTGAGTGCGCCCTTAATTTCTTCTGTATTCTGCAATTTCCCAGCTTGGGTATTATTTCTATTCCATTCTATAACCATGTGATATTTTTTGGTACATGCATCTGTCCAGTCCAAACACAGGCTGTTAATTGCTAATTCTGCATACTTTTAATGTCTTGCATTTGTTTTTCCTCCGTTCTCATGTTAGTGTTAGCATGTTTCCATGTATGAGATGTTCATGTTCATCATGTTGCCTGATTGTTGATTGGAAAACAGCTGGTTCAGATTAGTGAGAAGCCCACTTACTAATCACTTGGGGGAAACACTGGAGGAGCGTTTCCCTTCAACATTCCCCCTGAGAACAATAAAAAAAAGGATTTCAGGACAATATGTCTTATAGCCGAGTAGATCTGAATGGATCTGAGCATACTCAGTAGCAGCTCTAATCATGTGTATGGCGACAGCTAAAATACACAAGGAATGGACTTTAAGGCATGTATCTTTTAATTTATTTATTTTTGCACTTGTTTTTTACTCAGTACTAAGTAGTTTTGACCTGTTGGAGGTCCGCGTCGACCCTGGTTAAGGGTTATCACGAGGTATGTATGTTATTATTGACAGTGGAAGAAAATATTGTATAAAAACCTGTATTAAAAATGCGTTATTTTATGACAATTACTTATTTTATCTCCAGACACAGTTGAAGTGTTGGCAGCAATCTCAGTGAGACGAAGGATCCTGACCTGCGGGGTTTTAAACCTCTGAGCTCTGATCCAAACTCAGTGATCTAGTCCTCAAAGAAGAAGAATTACTTTATTCATCCCGCACGGGGAAATTTAATTTTTTCACTCTTATTATTAATCATGTTACACACACACAGGCCCGAAATACACACATGCACAGACAGGACCTATATACATGCAATTAATGTAGAGATGTTAGAGCGAGGGGGCTGCCAGTGGGGGACTTGAACCAGCGACCCTACGGTTCCCAACCAAGTCACCTATGGACTGAGCTACTGCCGCCCCTCAAACTGGCTTTCATGGGGCTGATTCCATCAAATTGCTACATGAGACTCTTTCTTCTCGTTTAATTTGGACATGTTTCACAAACCACTACTTAAGTCCCATGCATGAGGATGCGTCGGTGAGGACGCATGAGGATGCAAGAACCTTTTAGTAGTATTTGCAAAGTGTATCATTCATGTATCATGTTACACAAACAGGCCCGAAATAAACACACATGCACAAACAGGACCTATACGTGCAATTAGAGATGTTAGAGCGAGGGGGCTGCCAGTGACCAGCGCCCCGGGCAGTTGGGGGTTCGGTGCCTTGCTCAACAGCACCTCGGCGGTGCCCAGGAGATGAACTGGCACCTCTCCAGCCACCAGTCCACGCTCCATACAGGGACTTGAACCAGCGACCCTACAGTTCCCAGCCAAGTCACCTATGGGCTGAACTACTGCCGCCCCTCAAACTGGCTTTCATGGGGCTGATTTTATTAAATTCGCAATATGAGAATCTTCCTACTCGTTTATTTGGACAGGTTTCACAAACCACTACTTAAGTCCCATGCATGAGGATGCGTCGGTGAGGACGCATGAGGATGCAAGAACCTTTTAGTAGTATTTGCAAAGTGTATATATAAAATTGCATCAACTACTAAAAGCAATAATCAAAGCTCACGGTTTACCATGTTTTGTTGTAACTCTGAAGGGAGAAGTCTGAGCTTCTCACACCAAACTTTGACGTTCAAAAATACTGTTTTATTTAACTGTGTGATGTTTGAAAGAAAGTAGCACACCTACAAATATAATATGCTCTTTGGCTAGATCATTTAAATAAAACTTCATCTAGCTTGTGGGGCACGCTGACCCAACTTTAGAGAAAGCTGGCATGTTGTTTTTTTTAAAAAAAAGCAAAAGAATTCAACATGTGTGCTACTTCTTTTCCAAGAAGCAGCCATATATTTCCTGGTATGTGCCCCATTCCTCGAACCCCCCGCCAGTCATAACCACAATCGGCTGCAGGATGGCGATTCCAGTGTGTTTTTGGAGAAGGTATAGAAAGAGGAGGGGGGTGGCTTTAAGTCCACTGCCTTTATAATCGGCAGGGGCCCAAACTGTTCAGAGGAACTCCCTCTCTGTTCTGTATTGTTGAGTATGTTTTGAGGTCGGACCTTGAAAGCGTCCTGACTGGTAATCAGCAGTTTTTAAGATGATCAAACAGCCTCCATTATGATGGAGGACAATAGGGCTGACAGGAGAGGTGAGGGAGGGCAGAGCAAGAAGAGATGACAATAGATTTCCTTTTTCTTTCCCTCCTCACGTGTTTTTTCCTTTTCCATTTTCTACTATTCACGCTTTTTTTTCCTCACTTTCCATCCAACTACTGAGCTGTTTACCATTTCCACTAGTGCCAGAGTGAACACACATTACTTATTTATTGCGGGAACTCATTGCCTTCTCCTCTAGTAAACAGATTTCAAAGATAAGGAATAATAACAATGTTAACATGCATAAAACCTGGTTACTGTACAAGCAGCAGGTCCGTAATAACCAAACGTATATTGCACACATGTGCAACTGTAACTTATTTGTGTGAATTGAACAACTGTTCAGCAGTGAAGCCATACTTATTGGGTTTTCTAGAGGCTGCAGTGAGTCGGTGGTAGTTTCAGTGCAAAACAATCCAAATACATGCAGCTGCTCATTCCTGGTCAACGTGTTCTCATCAACAGGTTCGTATGATATCTTATGAAAAGTTATGCACAAAGACGTTATTTTTAACGCTGTAAAATGGTGACCGCAGATGGATAACAGTGGTTTAGTGTAAGGCAACAATAAGGAGATAGTTAGGCATCAAAACGACTTGGTTAGGATGAGGAAACGTGTCTTTTTTCGTTAGATTTAGTGTCTTTTCACACCTTCTCAGAAACCCTATTTATGAAAAACCATCAGGGAAAAGGGAAAGATATATGGCCGTCCTAATTCATTCCCATGCATGTCGCTCAGAGTCCAGTTCAGTCTGTGGGTCCGTGTCTCTCCCCTCTCACGCAGCAGCACTGTTGTTGTTGTTGTTGTTATGTGACGCCACAGGGATTAGAGGTCTGAGGTGGTGCATTGATGGCATCGTTTAACAAAGTATGCGGTTTCTGCATGGGTGGGGGGCGTTTTCAAATCTTCCCAATCTGGGACCCGGTTTCAATAGATCCCGTTTTCAGGCTCCGATAATGCCGGCTGTGTGTGGATGGTCGGCTGTGTGTTCAACTTGTACTAACATCTAGACACTTTCCTCTCTGCTGTTCTTCGTATCTAACTCTGTGACTGGACTCTAACCTGTACTAACACACTAACATCCTGACACTTAGGGCGTACTCACACTGTCCTTCTGGCCGGGGCCAAGACCGTTTTTTCAGCTAAAGCCTAGTACCTTTAAGCAGTGTGAGTGCACCCGCTCCGCGCATAACTGCGGCCAGAGGACCGTCCACGGCCCGCTTGAAAGAGGTGGGCTTTAGCGGAGCCGTTTGCACATGTACGAGCACGAGTGTGCGCACGTGTACGAGCACGAGCACGAGCCCTACGGCAGTAGCGTTATGTGCGCCTGTTCGGACATGTAAATAGAAGGAGGGACCATGCGCGGACATTTAACAACAATGAATATGAAACAATGAAAATATTCAAAAACAGTCGACAAGATGCACAAAAACTCCGAGGTCTGTGGAAAGATTTGTAAACAAAGCCACACACACGCGATCAATGTGTGTGACGTGTTACGGCGTGATGACGTATGGACAGCAAGAAGCATTGGCCGAGGCCCTGGCAGTGTGAGTACAAACGGGGCTGGGGCGCGGGGGGAGAGGGAGGGGGGACAAGTACCCTAAAGTCCGGGTCGCGGTGCGGAAGGACAGTGTGAGCACGCTCTTAGACTTTATTCTTGTTGATAGGTAAAATGTTTTTGTATAGTTGTACTGTCGTTATTTGCTGCTCTGTGTGCCCTGAATTGCCCCCCGGGGACAAATAAAGTTTTTTTGAATTTGAATTTGAATTTGAATTTAAAACGATACTAAAGTTGTGCGGTTACAGGAAAATGTGTCTTTGTGGGGACGGGCCCGTAAACACAGAGCTGTTTAAATAACATGCTTTTAAGTCCTTTTACCTTCTTGTTTCAAGTGTTTGTCCTGCAAAAAGTCAATAAAAAACCTGGTTTCCTGCAGACATGACCCAGAAATATGATTTCTAAAGGACAAATCAAACTGGTTTCTCTTGCACTCTTCCCCAAACCCAAGAAATAAACTGGTAATGTTCTGGTACCCATCCTCATTGGCGCTCTTATATGACGACATCTGACTTCGAACATTATTTGAACAGTAATGCACAGCCCTGGTTGAGGTGTTTACTGTGTAAACGTTCATAATATGGTTCAAATGGCTGACAGACGGACGGACCACCTGTTGAACTCAGAGTAGCCAGAAAACAGGAACTCTTCCAAGAAACTGTACAGAGTGTTTCCCTCTGATTTTTTTAAGTGTGCCGCAGCATGTGAGGAGAGAGCAGGCCAGTTAAAGTGTTTCTCTCTCAGCCAATAGGGCGGAGGGGACCCCTCGCTCTCAGCCAATAGACTCTGAGCAGAGCTCCGGTCTCAGCCAATGAGGTGCTGAGGAGGGAGAGCTGGTCCACGTGGAGTCGAACTGATCCCCAAACAGAAACGAACAGGATATACTGGGAACTGGAGGAAGGAAGAGAGGGAGAGAGAGAGAGAGAGAAGGAGAGAGGGAGGGGGGGTAGTGAAGGAAGGAAGAGAGGGAGAGAGAGAGAGAGAGAGAGAGAAGGAGAGAGGGAGGGGGTATAACAAAGAGAGAAAGAGAGAGATACTGGGAACTGGAGGAAGGAAGGGAGAGAGAGAGAGAGAGAGAGAGAAGGGGAGGGGGGGAGTGAAGGAAGGAAGAGAGGGAGAGAGAGAGAGAGAGAGAGAGAGAAGGAGAGAGGGAGGGGGTATAACAAAGAGAGAAAGAGAGATACTGGGAACTGGAGGAAGGAAGAGAGGGAGAGAGAGAGAGGAGAGAGGGGGGGTAGTGAAGGAAGGGAGAGAGAGAGAGAGAGAGAGAGAGAGAGAAGGGGGGGGTAGTGAAGGAAGGAAGAGAGGGAGAGAGAGAGAGAAGGAGAGAGGGAGGGGGTATAACAAAGAGAGAAAGAGAGAGCTACTGGGAACTGAAGGAAGGAAGACAGAAGGAAAGAAAGAAAGAAAGAAGGGCACACTGTACTCAAGATGAGATACCGGGGAAAGAAAGAAAGAAGGAAAGAAAGAAAAAGAAAAGGACACACTAAATAAAGAAAGAAAGACTGAAAGAAAGAAAGAAAGAAAGAAAGAAAGAAAGACTGACAGAAAGAAAGAAAGAAAGAAAGAAACCATATGAGATACCGGGGAAAGAAAGAAAGATAGAAAGAAAGAAAGAAAGAAACAATATGAGATACCGAGGAAAGAAAGAAAGAAAGATAGAGAGAAAGAAAGATAGAAATAAAGAAAGATAGAAAGAAAGAAAGAAATAAAGAAAGAAAGAAGGAGAGAAAGAAACAAATTGAGATAACGTAGAAAGAAAGAAAGAAAGAAAGAAAGATAGAAATAAAGAAAGAAAGAAAGAAAGAAAGAGAGAAAGAAAGATAGAAAGAAAGAAAGAAAGAAAGAAAGATAGAAAGAAAGAAAGAAAGATAGAAAGAAAGAAAGAAAGAAAGAAAGATAGAAAGAAAGATAGAAAGAAAGAAAGAAAGAAAGAAAGAAAGAAAGAAAGAAAGAAAGAGAGAAAGAGAGAAAGAAAGAAAGAAAGAAAGAAAGAGAGAAAGAAAGATAGAAAGAAGGAAAGAAAGAGTGTTTGGATTGTCGGGTCCACGTCCCTCTGAACCAAAACAGGCTCATCTGACGACACACGCTGCAGACCGGGTTGCCAGGTTGCATGAAATAGATGTTTGTAGGAGCTCACAGTCCAACCTGGCAACGCAAATCCCTCAGAAACACACATTTTATTTGAATATCATTAAGTTTTTAAAATAAAATAAATTAAATTTTTGTGTTTTAATCTTTTGTTTATGATAAATTTTAATCTCTGATCAATCAGGCTTGAGATCAAACAAGATACAACAGCAAATATCCCCCTTTTTCATGCATTTTTAATTCAGTTTTATGGCATTTTTATTCCAAAAGAAACAAAAACAAACCTGTCAATAGCAACATTTTCCTACAAGATGTGAAGAAACGTAAAACAAACGCCTCCACACTCTCACTCACATTAGTTTTGTGTGTGTGATGAATCAGCAGGACTCTCAGCTGTCGATATTCACACCGTCCAGGAAGTCGTTTTTGCATCAAAACACCAGTTTGTTACTTTGTTAAACAAACACATCTGTGTCAGATGTGCTTCATCTAACAGCTGCACGAGTGACACATGTTGTGACAGTAAACTGTGACTTGTTTCAGACTTTTACACCTTTAAACTCACTGACCACTTCAGACGCTCACGCTCACAGGAGGAGTCCACACTGACGCCAAGTATTTTCAGGGAATTTAGGGCGCACTCACACTGTCCTTCCGCACCGGGCCCCGGGCTTTAGGGTCCTTGTCCCCCCTCCAGGCCCGTTTGTGCTCACACTACCTGGACCTCACGCAAATGCTTCTTGCTGTCTATACGTCATCACGCCGTAACACGTCACACGCATTGATTGCGTGTGTGGCTTTGTTTACAAATCTTTCCATAGACCTCTGAGTTTTTGTGCGTCTTGTCGACTGTTTTTGAATATTTTCATCGACCAAATCTGCAGTAAACACTCCACCTCCACATCACACCAACGTGAACCTTTCACCGCCATTGTTGTTGTTGTTAAATGTCCGCCCTTCTATTTACATGTCCGAACAGGCGCACATAACGCTCGTGCTCGTGCTCGTGCCCGTACACGTGCGCACGCTCGTGCTCGTACATGTGCAAACGGCTCCGCTAAAGCCCACCTCTTTTGGCCGCAGTTATGCGCGGAACAGGTGCACTCACACTGCTTAAAGGTACTAGGCTTTAGCTGAAAAACCGGTTTTGGCCCCGGCCAGAAGGACAGTGTGAGTACGTCCTTAGTGCACCCGCTCCGCGCATAGCTGCGGCCAGCTGGCCGTATACGGCCCGTTTGGGAGAGGTGGGCTTTTGAAAAGCACGTTTGCACCTGACGAGCGTGCGCACGTGTACGAGCACGAGGCGTACGGCGGTTCTGACGTCATTTTATGTGCGCCTGTTGGGACATAGAAAAAATAAGAAGGGACCATGCACGGACATTTAAAACAATGGCGGTGAAAGGTTCACGTTGGTGTGATGCGGAGGTGGAGTGTTTACTGCAGATTTGGTCGATGAAAATATTCAAAATCAGTTGACAAGACGCACAAAAACTCTGAGGTCTACGGAAAGATTTGGAAACAAAGCCACGCATCGCCATGACGTCATCAATGCGTGTGACGCGTTACGGCGTGATGACGTTTAGGCAGCAAGAAGCATTCGCTGAGGCCCAGGCAGTGTGAGTACAAACAGGCCTGGAGGGGGGGACAAGGACCCTAAAGCACGGGGCACGGGACGGATGCACAGTGTGAGTGCGCCCTAAGGCTTCATCCACACTTCTACATTTTCATTCAACAACTCTTCTTTTGCTACGTTTACGCCTCGTGTCCACACTACTCCGACGTTTCTGCCACGCTCTCTCCGTGTTGATGGCGATTGTAATTGCTTTGAAACGCCGTTTTAGAATGAAAACGTATGAGTGTGGAGGACATGTCAGAGTGACCCTGAGATTTTGCTCCTAGGTTGTCCTCCCGTCATCACACTGACATCTCATTGCCTGCAAATGCATTACATGTTGCTGGCTTTCACGGTGCTCCTTGGGGTTGAAAGCCGAGCAAATGGCCCTAAATAATACATGAAGTATCCCTCAGTCTGCTCGCTAATGACCGATTACCACGAACATTGGACATGCTACCGAGGGCTGGACGATTAAGCTTCAAGGTGTTATTAGGACGTGTGGAACATGAGTGTCCTCATAAAAAAATAATAACGCTAAACGTATAGAGAGGATATTGTTGAGTACAGTTGATGTTATTATAAAAGAAATGAGTTGTTGTGTTTCAGCTTTTCAAAGAAAGAAACCCTTTGTGAGGAAATACGTCAGGCTGCTCTCACGCCATTACTGTAACATTTAAGTGCGTTTTCCACATATTAAAGGCAAAGGACAGCTTTAATTGTACAGTTTTTCATTTCTGCTGAAGGGAAATCCCAAAGGACAGCCGTGTGCTCACAAACACTGATGCTCTTAGAAAATAACATGCAAACTTCATGCACTCATTTTAATATTTATGCAGTTTTATATGTGTGTTTTTGGTTTTGGCAGTTTTGGTCATGATTGCTGGATGAATATGTACAGATAGATGCTGTCGTTGGGTCTCTGTAAACCATACATAAGTCATAGAGTGTGGTCTTTACCTGCTCTGTAGAGCACTGGTGTCAAACTCAAGCTCACAGTGGGCCAAATTTAAAAACTGGGACAAAGTTGCGGCCAAACTTAATATTTACTAAAAGAAAAGACTGCAAATGTGCATGTGTCTCCTTCTCTCCAGATGTGTAACGTTGAACCTTTTCAGTGCAGCTCCTTGTTCTTGTCGTGGTGTTTCTTCTGTTTGGTTCTTTGGTTACAGCCACGGAGACAAACAGCTCTTTACCTTCACACACAGATCATCTGCTGAAAGCTCCTGTCCTCCATCTTTCTTTGGGTCGTTTTTGGGGAGTTTTCATCTGTTTTTAGTCGTTTTCTCACGTTCTTGTGGTGTTTTGTGTCTGTTTTTAGTCATTTTGTCACGTTTTTGTGGGGTTTTCATCTGTTTTTAGTTGTTTTGTCACGTTTTTGTGGTTTTTCATCTGATTTTAGTCATTTTGTCATCTTTTTGTAGTGTTTTGTGTCTGTTTTTAGTCGTCTCATCACTTTTTTTGTGGTGTTTTCACCTTTCTTTACTAAAAAGCAGACGAGACAAACAGCTCTTTACCTTCAGACACTGATCATCTGCCTCCCACCGCTGCTGAAAGATCCTGTTCTCCATCTTTCTTTGGGTCGTTTTTGGGGAGTTTTCATCTGTTTTTAGTCTTTTTGTCACGTTTTTGTGGAGTTTTGCGTCTGTTTTTAGTGATTTTGTCACGTTTTTGTGGTGTTTTGCGTCTGTTTTTAGTGATTTTGTCATCTTTTTGTGGAGTTTTCATCTGTTTTTAGTGATTTTGTCATCTTTTTGTGGAGTTTTCATCTGTTTTTAGTTTTTTGTCACGTTTTTGTGGAGTTTTCATCTGTTTTTAGTCTTTTTGTCACATTTTTGTGGTGTTTTGTGTCTGTTTTTAGTAATTTTGTAATGTTTTTGTGGTGTCCTTGTTCTTGTTGTGGTGTTTCTTCTGTTTGATTCTTTGGTTACAGCCACGGTGACAAACAGCTCTTTACCTTCAGACACAGATCATCTGCCTCCCACCGCTGCTGAAAGCTCCTGTCCTCCATCTTTCTTTTGGGCGTTTTTGGGGAGTTTTCATCTGTTTTTAGTCTTTTGTCACGTTTTTGTGGTGTTTTGCGTCTGTTTTTAGTCATTTTGTAATGTTTTTGTGGTGTCCTTGTTCTTGTTGTGGTGTCTCTTCTGTTTGATTCTTTGGTTACAGCCACGGTGGCTCTGCAGACGAGACAAACAGCTCTTTACCTTCAGACACACATCATCTGCCTTCCACCGCTGCTGAAAGATCCTGTTCTCCATCTTTCTTTGGGTCGTTTTTGGGGAGGGGTGGATTAAGTGTGTCTGCAGAGACTGGTAGCATGGATGCTCATGTTTGTTAACAGAAAAGTAGACGTGTATGTGCTTTATACTCGAGGGCCAGCTCTCACAGAACCTGGATATGATCTTGGGGCCAAATATAATTACACCGCGAGCCAGATTTGGCCCACGGGCCTGAGTTTGACACCCCTGCTGTGAAGTGTCCTGAGATAACTTTTGTTATGATTTGGCACTGTAAATAAAATTCAAGTCAAATTTATTTGTATAGCACATTTCATACGACAAACGTTAACTCAATGTGCATCAGGAAATTAAAACAAAGATACATCGTATAACATAAAACAGCGTATAGGATAAAAATAATTAAACATAAACATTAAAACAAAACATTTAGGACATTTTACAATCATACAAGAATGTTTTATCATCATCATATATATCATATTATCATTATCATTTAAAAAGGAGATAGTAATAATAATGATAATAAAAATTCTTAAAGCAAACAAACAGGACAGAAATAAAACAGTGAATTGAATTTTGATCTTCCCCATAACATGCTGTTCATTAATTCATGCTAATTTCCAGTTTTGCTGCATTCACGTCTCCAGGTTTCCATCTATTTAAACGTATTCTCCACATCTCCACCATGCTCAGGATCTTAGGGGTCTGGGGGATTTCCCAGCAGGCATTGCAGGCTCAAACTGCACAAACAGGGACCCATTCACACCTGCCGTCTGTTTTTTTTTACCAACACATATCAAGAAACGATGTGCACACACACCTCTGTGAATTCATACAGAAACTACGTGAACCGTTTCTTTTACTTCTCACCTTCAACCTTTCAAACTGTCCTGCAGGAAGCGGTTTCTCAAACTACGGCTCTGGGCACAAAACTGTGTCACAGGTCTGTTACTGGAAGGTCTGAACAAACTCAGCAGTAAGTCCTGAAACCCACATGACAGCAGGCCGACCCTGTAACATGTTATTATGCACTTCAGTGGGCGGACGACCATAAAACCACAATTTATGACTCATGGCATAATTAAAATACAATTAGAGTGAATTTCTAAAGAAACCTGTTTGGTTGTTGTGCGCGTGTGCGCGTGTGTGTGTGTGTGTGTCCGTGACAGAGAGAGAGAGTACAGTTATTTCTTAGTCAGTCTTTGGTTTTAGTTTTAGTCAGACTTTGTAGATAAAAAGGTGACGGTTCGGGTTAGGCATGAAACCACTTGGTTAATATTAAAAAAAAAGGGTTGTGGTTTGGTTAAGTATGCCCGTGACATGAATCGCTACAGGAAACAAGCCTTGCTCACTCGAGTGAAAGTCCACCCCACCCCAACCTGCATCCTAAAGTGGAGATCCGCTGTCTTAGGGCGCACTCACACTGTCCGTCCGTCCCGTGCCCCGTGCTTTAGGGTACTTGTCCCCCCCTCCAGGCCCGTTTGTACTCACACTACCTGGGCCTCAGAGAATGCTTCTTGCTGCCTATACGTCATCACGCCGTAACACGTCACACGTATTGATGGACGTCATCGCGATGCGTGGCTTTGTTTACAAATCTTTCCATAGACCTCAGAGTTTTTGTGCGTCTTGTCGACTGTTTTTTAAGCTTTTCATCGACCAAATCTGCAGTAAACACTCCACCTCCGCATCACACCAACGTGAACCTTTCACCGCCATTGTTTAAAATGTCCGTGCATGGTCCCTCCTTCTTTTTTCTATGTCCCAACAGGCGCACATAAAAGGACGTCAGAACCACCGTAGGCCTTGTGCCCGTACACGTGCGCACGCTCGTGCTCGTACATGTGCAAACATGCTTTACAAAAGCCGTCATCTCCCAAATGGTCCGTGGATGGCCAGCTGGCTGCAGCTAGGCGCGGTGTGGTTGCACTCACACTGGTCAAACGAACTAGACTTTACCCGTAAAACCTGTTTGGGCACGGTACGGATGGACAGTGTGAGTGCGCCCTTACATTTGTTCCCATGAAGGGCACTTTAGTTGTTCAGCATCTTGTTTAAAGACCTTTCAACAACGAACCACCAACCCTATGATAAACTGCCTTAAACAGCCTTCAATGTGTTTTAATGTTCGTCAATTTTTGTTTTATTTCCAACACATTGCTTTATGCAGTCTTATTTATTTCCACTTCATATTCCACGCTCAAAGTGAACCTGTATCAAGCACAGCTGCAGTAGATTCAGTTTACAGAAAACAGCAGGAAAATTGCTTGTTTGCTGCCTTCATGGGTTTAAACATCACCTACTGAAAATATACAAACTGAAAGATCATTTAAATCGAAATAAATGGAGCTGAAAAACCCACTTCAGAAACAGTTTCAACTTCGCTGTGGGCCATCGATCAGTCTCCTGTAAACATCGAGGGGTTTACCACTTGAGACTACTGATTGTTCATTTTCTCCATCTTTCAGCAGCAGAAACTGAAAAAGCCAGAGTCAGTCCAGAACCGACAGTGTGTGGTTTTCTTCACTCGGGCTGTGAGTCACTGAACAAACCGTCTTGAAAACACAGCAGGGGAACTTTCTCTGCCTCGTGCGCTCTTAGTGCACAACCCATGTGGGTGTGTGCTGGTGAAGCATGAAGAAACAGATGTACGGTGTGTGTGTTAGTGGGTTTTCTGGCCCACCGGGTTTCCGTCATCCTCTGTGGAAGCCCACTGTACAGCCCCTCCAACGTCATCACAGGCAGTTTCCTCAGAAACAGCAAACACAAAACCGATCAATTGATCAGTTGCAGATAAATATTCGTAGATTCAGGCTACGTTTACACATTGCTGGCTATCTCATAAACTGACATTTCTCCATCTCCGTTTTCAAAAATAACATCTTGCACACCTTTCAGAAAAAAAACGTACCCAAGTACATATCCCGTCAAGAGCATGCCAAACCTGTAGGTGGCAGTGTATAGAGAAGCTCAAGCCCACGTTAACCAATGATCTATGATCACCACAGCCAAATGAAAACGTAAACATAGGTTGTGCCTATGACGCACGCGCAAGTTCTGGCGCATACTTCAACGTTGGCTTCCGAAAACTCTTTACAAGTACAAGCGCAGTTTTTCAAAATCTCCATTCTGGCCCGTGTTTTTCTGGCGAATTCTCCATTTTCCTTTGTGTTGAAAGGAGCCAGTTGAGGTGGTTCGGCCATCTAGTAAGGATGAACCCTGGGCGCCTCCCTAGGGAGGTGTTCCAGGCACGTCCAGCTGGGAGGAGGCCTCAGGGAAGACCCAGGACCAGGTGGAGAGATTATATCTCCACACTGGCCTGGGAACGCCTCAGGATCCCCCAGTTAGAGCTGGTTAATGTGGCCCGGGAAAGGGAAGTTTGGGGTCCCCTGCTAAAGCTGCTGCCCCCGCGACCTGACCCCGGATAAGAGGCTGAAGATGAGATGAGATGAGATTCTCCATTTGTGTGTAAATGAAGGGCACACATGCAGGGATATGTCTCGTGTTTACGTGTAAACGTGGCCTCAGTTGTAGTAACTTTTATCTGAGCTTCTGAGGGCAGAAATCCTGTCATCTCATTGGTCCAGTTAATCCTTTGTGAATTTCTGGCACTGGCAAACGGGGTTTTCTTGAGCACTGCTCTAAAATAGAGTCTTTGCTGTTTCACTAAAACTTGAAAAAACTGTTTGAAAAGGATTAAACCTTTACTAAACACACTGCCACATATGAACCCCGGACAATGTCAGGAGGATCAGGTCTGTCAAATGAGTTCTCACTAACTGGAAATACTCCTCTTGGTTTAGGTGAGGCGTCATTCTCGTGCCGTCTTTGTCACCCTTCTTCTTCTTCTTCTTCTTCTTCGCCGTCAGAGATTTGTTATCCTCCGCTGTTTGCCGCAGCGTGATAGAAACACATTCATTCTCTGTGTATTCACACATGGGCTCACTCTGAGATTAAACGGTCTTGCAGTGCGTGCATGAAAAGGGGCTTTAATTGTCTTTTGCTTGATTGTTTGATTCCTTTTGTGAAACACTTAAAACTATTTTTGTATTAACTTGTACTCTTGAATGAACTTGAACTTCAACAACAGCCTTTGAGCAAAGTGGTGAACCTTCACAGCTGCTTTGGAGGTCGAAGTACTCCGTGACCTCTGACACCTCTGACAGATGTACAGAAAGCCAAGCTCAGAAAATAGTCCCTCACAAGTGAATGATGAGACTTTTGGGCATGTGGGTCATGTGGATCTCCACATGCTCTGTGTCAAAAATCCAGATTTAACCAGGAGGTTGTTTTCACATTCATCCGCTGAAGGGGGGAACGTTTCTCTGTGCTCACCTTAAATCTGAGCACACGCCATTTTAGGAATTTGGAAAAACATCAAGGTTAACATTTCCATTTAACAACACAGGGTTCACAGTTAAGTGGTCGCCCCTTCATGCTACACAAACATGAACATTCATTCATCTTCAACCGCTTATCCCGGGATCGGGGTCGCGGGGGGGGGCTGGAGCCGATCCCAGCTGACATCGGGCGTGAGGCGGGGTCCACCCTGGACAGGACGCCAGTCTATCACAGGACACATAGAGACGAACAGAGACAGACAACCATTCACACCTACGGGTGATTTAGAGTCATCAATGAACCGAACACCTGCACGTCTTTGGACTGTGGGAGGAAACCGGAGAACCCGGAGAAAACCCACGCAGACACGGGGAGAACATGCAAACTCCACACAGAAGGGCGCCAGCCGGGATGCGAACCTGAAACCCTCTTGCTGTGAGGAGACAGTGCTAACCACTAATAAAATATACAAATATTTAAGTTAGAATAAAGTAAAATTATAGTGAAAATCCTTATGCATACAGTATGTAGCATGTATGTATATTACATAACATAACTATGAACGAGTTTACGTTCATAGTTCACAATTTTGGATTTTATACAAAGTTCACAGTCCCAGAAAATAAACACTAGTTCACAGTTATTGACTCAGATGTCGTGTGTAATTTTCAATACGTTCAGTTCGCCGCTCTCCAAAAAACACAGGTTAAATGAATGACGCTTTTTAGCGCGTGACTTTGGTTTATAGAGGGAATAAGGACAATGCAAAAGGTAGTGGTTCAACGTGCAAAACCAGCAGGAATTTCCATGTCCATCCTTTATTAAAGTGTTTATTCAAATGATCTCAAGCGCTCAGAAAACCTGGAGCCTTGGGGAACGTATAACGAGGGGTTCACTGTAACACAAACCTTTTACATAGTTTCACAGGGTCAAACAAGGTTTGCTTCTGATCAGTTTACCACACTGCCAGTAGATGGTCTCCTGCCCGTTCTCAAAAGAACATGTTTTTGCGGAGTTCTGTGGCAAAGACTGTTTCAGCGTATGTAAATATCTTGTTTTTCGATTACTGAGCTGTGTGTGTAGGTCTCCGAATCAACCTCGTATCATCTCAATAACCATCTTGTTGCCTAAAGCATAGATCCATCCATGACAGATGGATGGAAAGATGAGGCATGGACATATGGATAGATGACATATGGATGGATAGATGATAGATGTGTGGATATGTGTCTAGCATAGCAGATGCACAAAACAGTATCCACCTGAAGTATAAAGTTAGGATTGTTTTTAATTAAGGGCGCACTCACACTGTCCTTCCGCAACGGGCCAAAACCGTTGTTTCGGGTCAAGCCTAGTGCGTTTGACCAGTGTGAGTGCAACTGCTTCGCACATAACTGCGGCCAGCTGGCCGTCCACGGCCCGTCTGAGAGAGGTGGGCTTTTGTAGAGCGCGTTTGCACATGTACGAGCACGAGCGTGCGCACGTGTACAAGCACGAGCAAGAGGCCTACGGCGGTTCTGACGTCATTTTATGTGCGCCTGTTGGGACATAGACAAAAAGAAGAAAGGGACCATGCGCGGACACTTAAAACAATGGCGGTGAAAGGTTCACGTTGGTGTGATGTGGAGGTGGAGTGTTTACTGCAGATTTGGTCGATGAAAAGATTAAAAAACAGTCGACAAGACGCACAAAAACTCCGAGGTCTATGGAAAGATTTGGAAACAAAGCCACGCATTGCAATGACGTCATCAATGCGTGTGACGTGTTACGGCGTGATGACGTAAAGGCAGCAAGAAGCATTTGCGCGAGACCCAGGAAGTGTGAGTACAAACGGGCCTGGGGGGGGGGGACAAGTACCCTAAAGCCCGGGGCGCGGTGCGGAAGGACAGTGTGAGTGCGCCCTAACTGTATTCAAACATGTTACAAGTGTCACAACAAACCCCTTCCATGGGGTAAGTTGTGGCATCTTACTTTCACTTTTGAAGCTAATTGTACAGCAACGGTAGGTAGTCGAAGCAGACTTCAGGTGTTCATTTGTAGCAGATAAGTTCATGTTTCTTGTATAAAAACACGATTAATCGCCTGCTCTTTATAGCGGCCGGCTAATAAAAAAGAATGGCTGGAGACGAAAGGGTCAACAGTGATTTTTATTTTCCCTGCAGTCCCCTTAACAGGTTAACTTGACCATGAAGAGTCATTACTGTAAAACGCTTCTTAGCCATTAAAAACTACAGATAGAGCTTCTCAATTATGTTTCTTTATTATAGACCTAACTATGGGTAATTATGTCTTACATGTACAATAACAAATGAGTAGATTAACAGGCTTATCACAAAATCTCACAAAGCCGATGGTGAATAAAGCTATCATTATGTCTTTCATCCTTTATGCCTTTCCCTCCTGGAAGTTTAAGCACCTTGTGTTATGAGGAACAGATGCACGATGACAACAGTTGCGTAAACGCACTGCTAATTGTCATCAAATGGGATTTTAAGCAACATTTGGACAGATTATCTTGTTTTCCCTTTTTGCAAAGCAATAATAACCCTTCACTTTCTGCAGTATGTCGGCAGATGGTCGTTTTCCTTCGACAACAGAAACAGCTGGTGGTTGAGAAAACGTTTTGCTGATTGTATCCGTAAAACAATAGGCAGAATAAAACCTTTAAATCCACTTAAAACAAATCCTTCCTGCGTTTCTTTGTTTTTGAAAATCTTTTTTTAAATACGGCTTATTGGCAGATGGTTCAGCTGCAGCAAAGTGACCATTTAAACACACACCGCTCTGACTGACCGCTCTGCAGGAGAGAATACTTCCTCTATCATCTCTCACACACACACACACACACACACACACACACACACACACACACACACACACACTCACACACACACACACACACACACACACACGGACATAATCTCTCTCTGATGACTCACACTTTCAGTTTCTCCTCAAACACCCCCGTGCCCTGGAAACGCATCCAGCCTCTTCAAAACCTCACTAATTGAAGTTATTTTTATCGTCAGAGTAAAAATTTCTGCTGCTTCAACATCAGAGACGTTTCTATTTAACCAGAAACACCCAAACAAACGAGGCAGATCTAAACCTAATCAACATCCCCGTTAGTTGAGCACTGTTGCAGTTACGTTATGTTCAAACCTTTTCATTATCCAGTTCATTCTATATCTGTCTTTTGGGGCTGCAGTAGCTTAGTCCATAGGTGACTTGGCTGGGAACCGGAGGGTTGCTGGTTTCAGTCCCTGTGTGGACCCTGTGTGGACCATGTATGGAGCGTGGACTGGTGGCTGGAGAGGTGCCAGTTCATCTCCTGGGCACTGCCGAGGTGCTGTTGAGAAAGGCACTGAACCCCCAACTGCTCGGGGCGCCGGTCACTGGCAGCCCCCTCACTCTAACATCTCTTCATTAGTTACATGTATATAGGTCCTGTTTGTGCATTTGTGTGTATTTCAGGCCTGTGTGTGTAACATGAAAATTGAATTTCCCCATTGCGGGACAAATAAAGGAATTCTTCTTCTCGTCATTTATGAATTCCTTATTGGACTTTCACCACCCTATAAACATTGTTGCAGGACTGTTTTTGTACACGTTTATTTAAATCCATCATAGGAAAAAAATGTTACCCATGTAAACACCTCATACCCCGGTTAACAGACCTAGAGAACTCCTTCAGTACCCCGATTATTCTTGCATGTAAACAGCATTTCCAGAGTAATATTGGGTTATGCGTCTGTGCATGCTCCGTAGGTCATAACTCCGCCTCCCCACTCCGCTGCAGTGGCTTTTGACCTGGAGATAGAATAAACCAGGAAGCAACGGTGCCGAAAAACAACGTAAAAAACGAACAATAGAGCAAGTAACATCACTACCAAGAAGACCTGTTTCTGTAATTCTGTCCAAAGGTTGTCCCCTCCCAGTTGTTGGGATTTTGACAAATGCGAACCAGATGACAAAGCCGTATTCCAACTATCTGTATGTTGACGGAGAGCCACCTACTGTAGCGGAGGTCGAGTAACTCCGTCATTTTCCCATTCGACGCACTGACCGTACATCAAACCTGTTCCGAAACCTTCCTCGGGTCGGTGTGTGATTGACACAATGTAAAGTCACATTTATCGTTTAACGTCCGACAATTTCATACGAAAAATAAGGGATTTGGTGTGCAAAGGCCTTTATTCTGACCCCTCCTATCTACGAGGATTTTAGGGCGCACTCACACTGTCCTTCTGGCCGGGGCCAAAACCGTTTTTTCAGCTAAAGTCTAGTACCTTTAAGCAGTGTGAGTGCACCCGTTCCACGCATAACTGCAGCCAGCGGACCGTCCATGGCCCGCTTGAAAGAGGTGGGCTTTAGCGGAGCCGTGTGCACATGTACGAGCACGAGCGTGCACACGTGTACGAGCACGAGCACGAGCCCTACGGCAGTAGCGTTATGTCCGCCTGTTCAGACATGAAAATAGAAGGACGGACCATGCGCGGACATTTAACAACAACAACAATGGCGGTGAAAGGTTCACGTTGGTGTGATGCGGAGGTGGAGTGTTTACTGCAGATTTGGTCGATGAAAAGATTCAAAAACAGTCGACAAGACGCACAAAAACTCTGAGGTCTGTGGAAAGATTTGTAAACAAAGCCACACACATGCGATCAATGCGTGTGACGTGTTACAGCGTGATGATGTATGGACAGGGGTGCGGGGGGAGAGGGAGGGGGGACAAGTACCCTAAAGCCCGGGTCGCGGTGTGGAAGGACAGTGTGAGTACGCCCTTAGTGATCTTATACGCCATCACCTTATTTCCTTCTTCGCACAAGACAAAATTTCTACAGTAATGAAAATACAGGGATTGAATATGAATTACAGTTCATTGCTTTTCGTAGTTAAAAGCAGTAAACAGAGAAAAGACGCTGGCACCATTTGATGCAAAAGTGTTGAAATCAAGTTCTCTGTAACAGCAACAGTTAGATGTCTCCGGTTATGTCAAGCAAAAGGTCCCTATCTCCTTATATAAATCATATCTCACAACAAGGTATGGTTCTATTTATAGGAACTATGCATTTACTATACCCTTCAAAGTTTCGCATTTCTTGGCTGCAGATCAGAGAGATTAACAGTAAAGAACAATGATCGTGGGGTTAAAGGGGATCTTTTCATGCTGTGACGACTCACAACCTCTCAGTTCTGCAAAACACCCACTTCCTCATCTGCATCTTTTTCATGGGTTCAAGTTTGGGTTTTTCTTTTTCTGAAGCAACACTTTCCACCTGGAAGGTAACCGAGCGTCTGGTGACTGATTCACAGTCATGGCCACTCCACATCTACGCTTGAGGTTGAAAGTAACTATGCAGGATGTATTTTCTTTTTTGTTTTGTTTTGTTTTACTGGAAGGCTTTTAACATTCATTTCTAAATCACTGATGAATATCAAAGCTTTTTTTATAATCAATCATTAACCATAAAATCAACACATGTCTGAGTCAAAATGAACCTTCCTAACACCACCGCAATTTATCTGTAAATCAACCACAGAAAAGAAAACAAATACCTGTTACCCACACCGTATTTGAAAAAAGAGAGACATCACAATATTTGAGAGGTATTTCTATGAGAGGAGGAAGAGGTTGAAAACACAGGAAACTAAACACAACAACATCACGATGTGAGTAAAAGAGCGTGTTAGAGGGCAATGAGATAGAGATATAGGTTACAGATATAGACACAGATATAGACATAGACAGAGATAGAAATATACAGTAGGTTACAGATATATGTTTGACACTATATATTTACCATTTGTCGTGTCTCCACTGTTCATGTTTTTACTGTCAATTAGACTAAAACAATGCACATCACTTTATTTATTTATTTAATGGTACTGTAACTATCTGCTGCTACACTTACTGTGCTTTAGGACATGCTGCTACATTTTTAACATTTTTAACACTTATAACTTATCGCTCCTTCTCACTTATTTAGTTTGTACTTATTTTATTTCAATCTGCTGCTAAACTGCACAGTGCGTATTGTATATTGTATAAACCTACGTTTAACCACGATGTCTGTTGCACTTGAAAGAGGTGGGCTTTAGCGGAGCCGTTTGCACATGTACGAGCACGAGCGTGCGCACGTGTACGTGTACGAGCACGAGCCCTACGGCAGTAGCGTTATGTCCGCCTGTTCTGACATGTAAATAGAAGGACAGACCATGCGCGGACATTTAACAACAACAATGGCGGTGAAAGGTTCACGTTGATGTGATGCGGAGGTGGAGTGTTTACTGCAGATTTAGTCGATGAAAATATTCACAAACAGTCGACAAGACGCACAAAAACTCTGAGGTCTGTGGAAAGATTTGTAAACAAAGCCACACACACGATCAATGCGTGTGACGTGTTACGGCGTGATGACGTATGGACAGCAAGAAGCATTTGCGCGAGGCCCAGGCAGTGTGAGTACAAACGGGGCTTGGGCACGGGGGGAGAGGGAGGGGGGACAAGTACCCTAAAGCACGGGCCGCAGTGCGGAAGGACAGTGTGAGTGCGCCCTAAGAGTGTCTATAAATAACATCATCAGAGTCCAGAAGAGATAAGAAAATGTTGTTTCTGTTACTATATAAGATAATTTTCCGTTGCAGTTTGCTCATACGATTAGCAATAAGAAATGTAAATGTAAAGCTCTAAAATTGCAGTGGTTATATGCAGATTATTGTGATCAATATCTCTGGCTCTAGAAAACAGCAGGACTTTTGTCTAATGTTAGTTTAATAAGTGCAACTTAAAGGAAAGTTTCTCAAAGACAAGGTGCACAGAGTCAGTAGTTCGATACACAATTGTGTCATCAGCATAAAGATGGACTTGACAGCCACTTACAGTGGAGACAATAGCAAATGTTTCTTCTGTGTTTAATTGAATTTGAACAGCTGGTGAAGAAGCAGCTTTTTGTCTTTTGTTAACTATAACAAATTGGAAATGATGAGGTTGAATATTAGGACAGGAAGGATTAGTGTTAAGCGCTTGATTAAAACAAAATAGGACACGTCTTTAGCAGCAGTATATTCCCAGTTTAACTCCTATTCACTTCCACACAAAGACACTAACAAATGCCCATCCTCTTAAGGTGTGTGTGTGTATGTGTGTGTGTGTGTGTGTGTGTGTGTGTGTGTGTGTGTGTGTGTGTGTGTGTGTGTGTGTGTGTGTGTGTGTGTGTGCATGTGCGTGTTTCACTAAATCTATGTGTGTCTTTTTTATCAGACTCTATCTAACAAATATAGACGCAACATTTCCTGGCGCAGCCTTGTTTATTATTCGGTGAGTCATTCGTCTGCAGCGGAAACACTTTTTCTAACTGACACTGATACTGTTAAAGTGCTGTGACTGTGAAAGCTCAGTCATTCAGAGACTACATGTGAAGTGCTCTTGACTCAAGGTCACTTAAAACTCCAAAGACTGAGCGTAAAGGCTTCACATAGACGATAACTCAGCATTCACTTTTACTTTTGTTCCTCGTACCTCCAATGGCCCATATACAATTATTATCTAATAGAGATGCAAGAAAATCTTTCCCTGACCTGTATTTTGTAGTTCTGCAGGTGATTTACCCATAAAAAAAAAACAACATCGCCGCTCATTCAACCAAAGCAGGCAAAAGTAAATCCTTCTTTGGGAAAGACAAAAAGAAAATGGAAAACAAACTGATGATAAAAAAATGGCAGATCTATGTATTTGTACAAATACAATGAATTTAGGGCTACACAGTGGTGTAGTGGGTAGCACTGCGCCTCACAGCGAGAAGGTTACAGGTTTGCATCCTGGCCTGATGTTAGAGAAAAGCCTCCCAATACAGATTAATTTTATGTATCAAGAAAGTTCCAGGTTCGCATCCCGGCCTGGGCCTTTCTGTTTGGAGTTTGCATGTTGTCCCCGTGTCTGCGTGGGTTTTCTCCGGGTTCTCCGGTTTCCTCCCACAGTCCAAAGACGTGCAGGTGTTCGGTTCATTGATGACTCTAAAATCACCCGTAGGTGAATGGTTGTCTGTCTCTGTTCGTCTCTATGTGTCCTGTGATAGACTGGCGTCCTGTCCAGGGTGGACTTCACCTCACGCCCGATGTCAGCTGGGATCGGATTTAATTTTCTTATTGATGAAACAGAAACATCAGCTGGGATCAACGCTGGGTAAATAAAGTTCAAGAACAGACAGAGGTGAAGAACAGGTGTTTCGTTAGGGCTGTCAAAGTTAACCCAATAACAACGACGTTAACACAAATTCATCTTGACAGCACTAATTTTCCGTACTTTGGGAAATCAGGAAGCATGCAGCAGTAACACTGGGAGGCAAACAGAAACAAACCTCCTTGAGCGGAAATGAATAAAGAGACTATTTTGAATTACAAGTTTAGCTTCAAAGCCTGAAGGATGGTTTCTCTGGACAAGAACAAAGTTAACTGCGCTTCCATGTGAAGTGAGTCACCACCGGAGTACGTCCAGTCCCAAATAGACCTTCTGCTGCCCAACACACAGCTGATGCAGAGAGGCTCCAACCCCTCGCCAAAGGCCGGCCACACTGAAAAGTTTCACTACACTGTGGTAGATTTACTTTGTAATGTTACATTCAGGTCTATATGCCCTTTCAGCGTATTTGTTGAGTATGCAGTACTTTTTAGGTTATGCTAAGGTTATGTTCACATACATTTACATGAAGCAAACATATTTGTCCACTCCCATGCTGATAAGAGGATTAAAAGCTTGAAAAAGATCCCTATTAAGTTACATTTAGGACAGATACATATGTACAGCAACCTTTTTGGTAAGAAGTGTCATTTGTTTACATTTTGTAGTTAATCAGTGTGCCACATCAACATTAGGCAATGTATTCGATTCAATTCAATTCAGTTTTATTTACAGTGCCAAATCATAACAAAAGTTATCTCAGGACACTTTACAGAGTAGGTAAAGACCACACTCTATGACTTATTTATGATTTACACAGACCCAACAATTGGGTGGCAACGAAAACCTTCACTTTAACAGACAGGAACGTCAGACAGACCCAGCTCTGTGGAGGACGCACATCTGTCTGCACCGGAGAGAGGAAGAGAAGGAGAGAGAGAGAGAGAAAAGACGGACAGATGGACAGAGAGAGACAAGGACAGACACAAAGACAGAGACAGACACACTTCCAGTAACTATAATAATATCTATAGTAATGTGAATATGACTTATTAATACAACAGAATAGTAGAAACAAGCACAGCTAAGCTGATAGATTATAACAGCAGCAGGAAGCGTCATGCAGGACCACGGCAGCAGGCACCACCACCATCAGCAGAGACCTGCGAGACGACAAAGCACAAACAACTCCAGGGAAGAAGTGAATTAGTAACATGCATTGATGAGACATGAATGATACAGACAGAGAGGAGAGAAGCTCAGAGTATCTGGAAAAGTATTGTCCCCCGGCAGACTAGGCCTATAGCAGCATCATTAAGCAGAACAAAATCAGCTTAACAATAACAACATAGCTGAGGGCTCGTAAGCCTTAGCTGTAAGATTTATCTAAAAGGAAAGTTTTGAGTTTACTCTTAAATATGGGGACAAGGTTCATATGATATTTTAGGAAATATGATATAACAGCAACCAAAAGTGGACTGCAGAGGTAAGTTTAGGCACCAAATGACTTGTTTAGGTTGTGGTTTGACTTAAGGCTGTAAAATAAGTTATTTAGCAGTTTACTTCAACATCTCCATAATACTCTCTTGCACACTTCTTGCTAGTGTGCCATTGGTTAAGCTACCGTGTGCCAAAGGTTGCTGATCCCTGATGTACAGAATTCAATTCAATTCAAAAAACTTTAAGGTTCATATGATATTTTAAGAAATATGATATTCTATCACCGCTGCAAAACAGCGACCAAAAGTGGACTGCAGAGGTAAGTTTGGGCACCAAATGACTTGTTCAGGCTGTGGTTTGACTTAAAGAGTTTACTTCAACATCTCCATAATACTCTCTTGCACACTTCTTGCTAGTGTGCCATTTGTTAAGCTACCGTGTGCTAATGGTGGCACCTGTGCCAAAGGTTGCTGATCCCTGATGTACAGAATTCAATTCAATTCAAAAAACTTTATTTGTCCCCAGGGGGCAATTCAGGGCACACAGAGCAGCAAATAACGACAGTGCAACTATGTATAACTGTATAAACAGCACAGGATTTATGCAAACGCAAGACTTTTTTCTGCCTTTTTGCTCACAACAAAGGTATGGTGCCATTTATAGGAACTATAGTTTGATTTTTAATGAGCAGACTCAAAGAATGAGAACATAAAAGTCTTTGCGGGAAAGAATTAGCTGATAAAATATGTTAAAGAAAATAATAAGAAAAGAAATGATCCTTGTGATGGAGACCAACAGCCTCAGTGTTGATGCATGAAAATAAGTGTAGAAAAGTTCCTTCAGTTTCCAGTTAATATGGGGTTTCCATTGTTCCCACTGTTGTTTTACTACAGGAGTTGGTGTTTAATGAAAGTCTATTTTGGGGTTTTGGGGACAAAAGAAAATACAAAAGCTGATGTAAATTGTGAACAAACTGGCTGCATTTATCTCCTAAAATAACAGTAAAATTGTTACCTTGTAAAGCAGCCAAATTCTATAACACACGACCATGTGAGAATCTTCTCAGGCTCTTAGGGCGCACTTCCACTGTGCGTCCGTCCCGTGCCCCGTGCTTTAGGGTCCTTGTCCCCCCCTCCAGGCCCGTTTGTACTCACACTACCTGGGCCTCGGAGAATGCTTCTTGCTGCCTATACGTCATCACGCCGTAACACGTCACACGCATTGATGACGTCATGGCGATGCGTCGCTTTGTTTACAAATCTTTCCACAGACCTCAGAGTTTTTGTGCGTCTTGTCGACTGTTTTTGAATCTTTTCATCGACCAAATCTGCAGTAAACACTCCACCTCCACATCACACCAACGTGAACCTTTCACCGCCATTGTTTTAAACGTCCGCGCATGGTCCCTCCTTCTTTTTTCTACGTCCCAACAGGCGCACAGGAAATGACCTCAGAACCGCCGTAGGGCTCGTGCTCGTGCTCGTACACGTGCGCATGCTCGTGCTCGTACATGTGCAAACGTGCTTTATTTGTGCTGTTTTCTTGCAAATCATTTTGAGTTTAAAGGATATTTTCTTATTGTCAACAAATCTCAAGAAAAGACCCAAACCAACGATAGATTCTTCCATCTTTCCATACTTTCCAAATCTTGCAGCAGGACGGGGTAAATGGAACTGAAACGATCATGAGATATGATTGAAAATCTTTCTTTTCTCTATGTCGTGTCTCATCATCTCCTCTGTCCTCCTGCATGTGACCCGGAAATCGATCTCAGAAGAAGGGAGGCTCGCTGGAGCAGCTACGAGCGACGATGCACAGGTGTACCCTTTTTAGCATTTTATACAACGTGTAAAAGAGGCGTGACACAGCTGTATGATACCTTGGATGTAAGAAGAGGACTGGAGACAGCTTTCAAAAGTTCATCATCAGCATCAAACATAAAATCACATAGAAGCATCATAGCCAAGACTTATATCAATCACATTATTCATTTTTTATTTTGATTATGCATGACACACATTGTAACAGTCAAGAATAACAACGTGGTCTCATGGGAGGGCGTATAAATAGCACGCCACTTTTCATGACTTGCATGACTTTTCGCGTGCATGTCTACGCATATTAAGCTTTTCGCGTGTCATTTAACGCCCGTAGTTCCCCAGGGTTAGGGTTAGGGGTTAGGGGTCAGGGTTAGGGTCAGGGTTAGGGTAAGGGTTAGGGCTAGGGCATTTCACGCCCGTTATTTCAGCCATCTTTCACATGAAATATTGATTTAAAAACAACCCTCTGACAGAAAGCTCCACCACTTTGTATTTCTCCGGAAAGTAGCGGAGAAATACGAACACGTGGGTTTTCCCTCAATGACATTTGTGCGTCAAATGACAACGCCATCTCTGCACTATACAAGTCAATTGAGACTACATGGCGTGAAATGACACGCAAAAAACATGACATGCGTTGTAATTATACGCGAGATGGCTTGAGAGAAATAGCGTGACATTCACACGCCTTTTGGTGAGACCAGGCTGAGAATAAAAACAAGTGACGTAATAATCTGGTGGCTGCAACGTGTTCAAACTTTTAACCACAATGTCTGTTGCACTCTGTCACATTTAGTTATTGTTTGATTTATTTGATGTTAGCTTTACTTTTATTTGATTTATATTAGCTTATTGTTACTCTGATCCTTTCCCACCTTTGTATTGAAACTGTTGCACAATCATTTCCCTTGGGATAAATAAAACTTCTTGAATCTTGAATCTTGAAAGCGGTTGATATTAATGTGAATCACTATCCTGAAGTTGTATTCAGTTGTAAAAAGACAAGACAGAAAAGGCATGTCTCTATGCAAAGTACTTGCTCTTCATTTGCTGTGCCATAAATACCTCGCTGAATGGGAAGCAGAGGTTAACGGTGGTTCTCTGTAGTTTCTTTTTACTGTGAGGCTGAAAGCAGCTGCTTAAGGTCTTTTTGTGTTTGAGTCATTAAGTCTCCCAGAATGAGCAAACAAGTCCAGGCCGAGTCAGAAAGTTTAATCATTGACAGCGTTCGTCTGAGATAAAACTAGAGGACATTTATTCTGAAAGTCACGGTGGTCTCTGTAGATTCCGCTTCATCCGTCAGCCAATCAGATTCCTCTCAGAGTGGGCGCGAAGTGTCTGATTGGTTGGGTAATAATTTGAAATCTAACAATGCTGCTTGTTGATAAATCTTTTTTTTTCTCTTAAATTATTATTTATTTGATTAATGTAATGAAAAAACACAGAATTTCTAATTAAATTCAAGATAATATCAAACTTTATTGACCAACTGTGGAGAAATACACAAAAAAAAATGGTGTACAAACATTATTTACAACTTGTTTGATACTTTATTTTGTATTTATTTGTTCCTTTCATGAAGATGCCTGTTCATTACATTGTAAACACAATGATAACTTCAATTCACAATTACATTTACATACATTTAAACATTTACATGAATGGACTACCACTACTACTACTACTTTGAACTATTGTTGAGCCTCTTTATGTTCCAGATATTTTATTGTGTGTAAAGCAGTAATACAGCTTATGTGATGTGGACATTGTGCCTCAGTTTAAATGTTTAACCACAAAATAAAAACATTACAAGGGAAAGAAGAATGAAAGGCAAGACAAACGAACCAAACCAATGAAATACACCAAAATCAAAACCAAGCGAAGTGGCCGATTGGTTGGGTAATAATTTAAAATCTAACAATGCTGCTTGTTGATAAAAAAAAAAATTTCTCCTAAAATATTGTTTATTTGATTAATTTAATGAAAACACACAGAATTTCTAATTAAATTTAAGATAATATCAAACTTTATTGACCACTGTGGAGAAGTACACTAAAAAAAATGGTGGACAAACATTATTTACAACTTGTCTGATACTTTATTTTGTATTTATTTGTTCCTTTCATGAAGATGCCTGTTCATAACATTGTACACACAATGATAAATTCAATTCACAATTACATTTACATACATTTAAACATTTACATGAATGGACTACTACTACTACTACTTTGAACTATTGTTGAACCTCTTTATGTTCCAGATATTTTATTGTGTGTAAAGCAGCATTACAGCTTGTGTGAAGTGGATATTGTGCCTCAGTTTAAATGTTTAACCACAAAATACAAACAGTACAAGGGAAAGAAGAATGAAAGACAAGACAAACGAATCAAACCAATGAAATACACCAAAATCAAAACCAGAAAAAACAAGAAAAAGCCAAAACATAGTACACCAAAGGCTGCTGCCTGTGCAGTGCATCTTAGCTGTGCGTCCCTTCCAAAGAGGATGGAGGGTATCAGTCATTGGCGATATACACAAGTTAAAAGTCAGGCACATCCCTCTTTTCCCGGAGAGTCAATTCCTGTACACAGTGTTATGTTCTAATAACATGGTCACACTGCGATACATGGGGTTTGCTGTATGTTGCTAAATAGGGGTTAAGGGACCTTTAAGGGCGTACTCACACTGTCCTTCTGGCCGGAGCCAAAACCGTTTTTTCAGCTAAAGCCTAGTACGTTTAAGCAGTGTGAGTGCACCCGCTCCGCGCATAACTGCGGCCAGCGGACCGTCCACGGCCCGCTTGAAAGAGGTGGGCTTTAGTGAAGCCGTTTGTACATGTACGAGCACGAGCGTGCGCACGCGTGCGAGCACGAGCCCTACGGCAGTAGCGTTATGTGTGCCTGTTCGGACATGTAAATAGAAGGACGGACCATGCGCGGACATTTAACAACAACAACAATGGCGGTGAAAGGTTCACGTTGGTGTGATGCGGAGGTGGAGTGTTTACTGCAGATTTGGTCGATGAAAATATTCAAAAACAGTCGACGCGTGTGACGTGTTACAGTGTGATGACGTATGGACAGCAGGAAGCATTGGCCGGCCCTGGCAGTGTGAGTACAAACGGGGCTGGGGCGCGGGGGGAGAGGGAGGGGGGACAAGTACCCTAAAGTCCGGGTCGCGGTCTGGAAGGACAGTGTGAGTACGCTCTAAGAGACTGAGTATTATTGGATGTTACGGGACGCGAGAAGCACGTGAAAACGGCAAACAAGGAAGTCATGTATGTGAACATGAGGCTGAAGTAAAAAGGCAGTTGATGTTCTGAAGCGAAACGTCCGTGCGTGTCAGTCTTTCACACACAACGCACAGGAAAGGGGATGATGATGCTACACCAACTACAACCAAAAGTTGATGTGATCTTATTTGGACTTTAAAAATCTTTGATAAGAATGAGAATATTCGTAAATCTGCCTCCTATCGGTCACATTTATCTCATATTAATGAGATTTTCTGGGAGGATTTTATGCAGCATTGCCTTTGTGTAATGTAAAATGTGGCATTAAGGGAACAGGTATTAACGTATGTCACACCTGCACCTGTGGTTGAATGGCCCTTTCCTTTAACACCATCCTCGATCACACTCAGCAGACGACATTTTTTTGTGTGTGTGTAAAAAACGTAGGCGGGTAAAACCCCTTTCAGACTGTCATGCAGCTCCATTGCTCTACAAACAAACTGTATTTAAATGAACAGATAATCGCCAGATAACACACCTTCTAAACGCTAACACAACTGCCAAAACGAGGAGTGTTTGCAGGATGAGGGAAATATTTTCTGCCCAGGAGTAATTATTCAAACTGCAGTTAGTTAGAGGGTAAACTGAAACCTTTATTCATCCAAAGCAACTTATGGTTAATGGTATCATTTACAGGATCCAGGCTCAATGTAATCAAAAAGTGGAGGTTATTTAACCCTCCTGTTGCCCTCAAATTTGACTAACACCATTTATTCTTGGGCTCAATTTGATCGTAGCAATTTAAACATCTGGAAAATGATCATAATGAATTTGTGACTCAAGTTAAGTCTTTATGTACTTTATGTTTTTATTTAACAAAATGAAAAATATCACTGATGTTAAACTGCATGGAGGGATTTCTGTCTGTGTGTTTTAAAGTAAGTGTGTTATTTTAAGTGCTATTTTGTGTTATTTGTAACATCTGGAATGAAAGTAACGTCCGTTATCAAGGACAGCAGCATGAATTTGACCTCATATAATATTTGAAATGTAAAAAAGACGATAATAATAATGATTAAATCATCCAGATTATCAAATTGACCCAAAGGAACACCGATGAGACAAGTACAAATATATATAATCATGACAATTTTAGTTTTTTATGAGTTGTCCCCATAAAATTAGGAAAAGTCATAAATATAAAGCAAAAAAAACAAAGAAAGATGTCGTTATTTAGAGATTTTAAACATTAAATGGGGTCAAATTGACCCTTAGGAGAACAGGAGGGTTAAACGAACAACTAAGAGAATGTTTAATCATTTAAGCAACAACACAGAGGCAAATTATTTTAGGAAATGAGATGTTAACAATCTGGGAAATCCCACTGGCTTACAACCTTTTCAAATCAGCCAAGTGGTTTATGTAAAGATGCCAAATGACAGACAGAAAGCCGCAATGTAACAATGTATGACGATGTAATTGAACAAGCTGGTCGCAAATTCTATAACACACGACCACGTGAGAATCGTGTTCACATTTCACATGGAAATCCATCTTCTCAGGCTCTAAGTGATGCGTTTGTGTTTCAGCTAGAAGTCATACAGCTAAACAGCATCCTGGGAGGAGTTACTGGCAGTTGAGGGGGAGCGGATGATGTCGACGACACGCTCATTCAAAGCAACAATGGCGCTCCTACAGATCAGCTTAGGGCGCACTCACACTGTCCATCCGTACCGTGCCCCGTGCTTTAGAGTACCCAGCGGGCCAGGCCCGTTTGTACTCACACTACCTGGGCCTCGTCCTTTCGCCGCCATTGTTTTAAATGTCCACGCATGGTCCCTCCTCCCTGTGTGTCCCAACAGGCGCACATAAAAGGCCATCAGAACAGTACAAACAGTACAAAAGCCCACCTTCCCCAAACAGGCCGTGGCCGGCAAGCGTACCGCTCCTAGGCGCGGTACGCTTGCACTCACACTGGTCAAACGAACTAGACTTTAGCCGTGAAACTTGCGTGGGCACGGTATGGATGGACAGTGTGAGTGCGCCCTAAGTAATGAGTTTGGGTTTCAGCTAGAAGTCATACAGCTAAACACGCTCATTCAAAGCAACAATGACGCTCCTACAGATTAGCTTAGGGCGCACTCACACTGTCCATCCGTACCCGTGCCCAAGCACGTTTCACGGGTAAAGTCTAGTTCGTTTGACCGGTGTGAGTGCAACCGTACTGTGTTGCACATGTACGAGCACGAGCGTGCGCGGGTGTACGAGTACCTAGGCCTATGGCGGTTCTGAGGTCATTTTCTGTGCGCCTGTTGGGACATAGAAAAAAGAAGGAGGGACCATGCGCGGACATTTAAAACAATGGCGTTGAAAGGTTCACGTTGGTGTGATGCGGAGGTGGAGTGTTTACTGCAGATTTGGTCCGAAAAACCACCGCCAAAAACTTTACCATGTTTTCTGCGCTGCTTTCCATTATGTGGCCAAAAGGCTGCACGTTTTTGTAAACAAAGCGACACATCACAATGACGTCAATCAATGCGTGTGACGTGTTACGGCGTGATGACGTATAGGCATGAAGAAGCATTCTCCGAGGCCCAGGTAGGGTGAGTACAAACGAGCCTGGAGGGGGGGACAAGGACCCTAAAGCACGGGTCACGGTACGGACGGACAGTGTGAGTGCGCTCTTAGATGCTACAGTTCAGTTCTGCAAGCATGTGATCGAAAGATGGTTCATCCAATCACCTGCCATATTTGAAAGTGCCTACCCGTTCCCAATCAGTTTCTAAAAACGCTTTCTGAGACAGTTCTGTGATAAAACCATGTGACGAGTCAGGTTACGAAAATTATGCAAAACGATTCCTACTGCTGTTTGTGAATGATTTAAACTATTTGAATTACTGCTTCAACTTTAATTAATTCAATTTGACACTTATGGGAAATATTGTTCATTCATTTAAAAAAAGAAAATATTAGAAAACATGTGCATATACTGTATATCTTTTTTTATGAATGAGCCCAAATGAAGTCCACTGCACAACACACTGTTGTTTTTTTAATTATTATTTTTATTATTTTGAGTGTCAATGTCAGTTTTGAATGAGGTTTTCTTACTTGTTAAACTCGTAATTTACACTTCAGCTCTTTATTTTAATCTGGGGTGGAAATCATTATAGGAAATGTAATGCATGCAGGTTGAGATTACAGGAAACAGCTTGTGCATAAGAATAAAAAAAATTAAAGATCCCCCCCCCCACCCCTCCTGGCAGCCAACGCCTCCTGTCAACACCAACAGCAGATAGGCGATATCTGAGATAAGCGTTGCACTAACAGGAATGTTCTTTAACGTCTCTGTTGCCTCATAGCGCAGATGCAAAAGCTGTGGGTCTACCTTCAATCACATGCAAATACCATTCAAATATTGATCCTGGGGCGACAGAGAATTTGTATACCTACCTCCTTGAGCAGTTCCCAGGAATTTTTGCCTTTTTTTGCAGCCGCCAAACGTGTTGAAACATCACTGAGAGGTTCCTGTCAGGACTGTTCATGCAGGTTGTTTCACTTAAAAAGAGTTTCTGGGAAACAGCCTGAAAAACCTGTAAAGGTACTGATAACCATTAAAGCCACAAATGGATTTTTTAAGTTGTAACAGTCTGTAAATGCGATGTTTCCTGAAGAGGTTCGTATGATATCGTACAAAAAAATTTGCATAAGAAATTCATATGATATTTTAAATAACGGAGAAAGGAGGCCACAAGACTAGAGACGCACTGAGTCTAAGGGCGTACTCACACTGTCCTTCCGCACCGCGACCCGGGCTTTAGGGTCCTTGTCCCCCCTCGCTCTCCCCCCACGCCCCAGCCCCGTTTGTACTCACACTGCCAGGGCCTCGGCCAATACTTCTTTCTGTCCATACGCCATCACGCCGTAACACGTCGCACGCATTGATCCCGTGTGTGTGGCTTTGTTTACAAATCTTTCCACAGACCTCAGAGTTTTTGTGCGTCTTGTCGACTGTTTTTGAATATTTCATCGACCAAATCTGCAGTAAACACTCCACCTCCGCATCACACCAACGTGAACCTTTCACCGCCATTGTTGTTGTTGTTAAATGTCCGCGCATGGTCTGTCCTTTTTTCTATGGCCGAACAGGCGGACATAACGCTACTGCCGTAGGGCTCGTGCTCGTACACGTGCGCACGCTCCTGCTCATACATGTGCAAATGGCTCCGCTAAAGCCCACCTCTTTCAAGCGGGCCGTGGCCGGAACGGGTGCACTCACACTGCTTAAAGGTACAAGGCTTTAGCTGAAAAAAAAAACTCACTACACAAACAGACACAGTTAAGAAGAAGAAGAAGAATTACTTTATTGATCCCGCAACGGGGAAATTGACTTTTTTCACTCTTATTATTAATCATGTTACACACACAGGCCTGAAATACACACACATGCACAGACAGGACCTATATACATGCAATTAAGGAGAGATGTTAGAGCGAGGGGGCTGCCAGTGACCAGCGCCCCGAGCAGTTGGGGGTTCGGTGCCTCGGCAGTGCCCAGGAGATGAACTGCCACCTCTCCAGCCACCAGTCCACGCTCCATTCATGGTCCAAACAGGGACTCGCACCGGCGAGTTCCCAGCCGAGTCACCTATGGACTGAGCTACTGCCGCCCAAAGGCTACGTTCACAAGGCTACGTTCACACACTGCAAGCTCTAGTGCTCAATTCAGATTTATTGCTCACATCTGATTTTCCCAGTTTCATCTACGAGTGGAAATGCAGCTGAAGCGTGCAAATTTATGAGCGGATGATAATGAGGACGATGAGAGAGAGAGTCAAAATGTTATTTATGACTTACTGCAGACCAGTGGCTGCTGCTGTACATTATGATTTGAGACTATGAATAATAGTGAATTGAATTTAATTAAACTTGATGCCAGGTCCGACTGAATCAGAGCCCCTGTGGGTAAGTTCTTGATGTTTTTAGGTTTCCAGTGAATGTGTGAAAAGTCTGTTTTCCGCCAGGTCAAACCCTGAGGGAAGGTTTACAGGAATGCAAATCTTATTTAAATGTTCCTGTCAAGAATGTGAGATTAGTTATTGCTGAAAGCTGGAAGAGCTGTCTGAATAGAAACAGTCTGTTTGTCATTAACTGTAATTAACAATAACGGGAAGAAAACACACACAAAAAAAACATCTGGAGGCAAAAAGGTCACTTTAGTGGAAACTTTCCCCCTTTGGTCCGTTTGTTTTTAACTTTGATCACTGACCTTTTCAGAAACACCTTCAGCTCGGCAGCTGAGGTTTGATAGCCAGACATTTAAAGTGTCGACAGGAAGGTTTCACTCAGAGGATGAAGTGGGTGTGAGGTGACGGTGTGGAAGTTTCACAGGTAGTTTCACGGCTTCATGATGCACTCTTAACTCAAATAGAGAGAACGCAAACTCCTTCAGCTTTTTTATTGTCTTCATATTGAAAGCAGCTTTTAGCATCAACACATTTATGGAGTTTTTCATGTGTTGAGTAATTTTGACAGTCGTTATGAAAACTTAACATTTAAACAAGTTACATGAATCACATTCTCTAATTGAAAAGCTGACTTATGCACAATGCAGCAATAACATGTTGGTATGGTAGACAGACATCCAAATGAACAAACTGGGTAGATATGAAGGGTGTGTTTACGCATTCATTTGAAATATTTGACAAATCATTTATTCATAAATGGGTGTAGTGGTTAGCACTGTCGCCTCACAGCGAGAAGGTTCCAGGTTTGCATCCCGGCTGGGGCCCTTCTGTGTGGAGTTTGCATGTTCTCCCCGTGTCTGCGTGGGTTTGCTCAGGGTTCTCCGGTTTCCTCCCACAGTCCAAAGACGTGCAGGTGTTCGGTTCATTGATGACTCTAAATCACCCGTAGGTGTGAATGGTTGTCTGTCTGTGTTCGTCTCTATGTGTCCTGTGATAGACTGGCGTCCTGTCCAGGGTGTACCCCGCCTCACGCCCGATGTCAGCTGGGATAGGCTCCAGCCAGCCCGGGACCCCGACCCCGGGATAAGTGGTTGAAGATGAATGAATGAATGATTTAATCATAAATTCAAGGTTTACATTAATGACATTTAAGGGGATTGTTGTCACATATTCAGGTATTTAATAGGTTTAACCAACTTTAAGTCATCATTCGAGTCATATTTGATCAATTAATATCAAGTTTGACAGAGTTTCCACTGATCGGACCTGCAGACTGGAAGGTTGAGATTGATCCTTATTATGTCTTTGTGCTGTAAATCTGTGTGTATGGGAAAAGAGCCAGACTTATATCTGCCAGAGTTTGGCAGATTTGTTTTCAGATAACCACAAAGGTGCACCACTGCCAAAGGGGTGTGTTAAAGGGTGCTGTGCAAAAATTTGCATGATTTGACACCAGGAAATCGATCTAAAACGGTTGGAAATTCCAGCAGTTAAGAGATAATATTTACAAACCTTCCCCTTCTCTTCCCTTTTCCTTCTTTCTCCATTTGTGTCGCTTCCATGTTTTTGAGCAACAGACCTGCAGAGATGTGCAAATAACCCTGATGAAGAAGTCTGTCACAACACAGCCATATTATACACATATTATCATGTAAAGTAACCATGATAACTTTGTTACAAACTCTACACAGTGCATTGGATTGTTGTTTTTTTTAAGGAAGAGCAGCATTTTTAATTTTTTGAGACTAGCTTTCACCCCTGCAATGAGTCCTGAATCCCAGAACAAGACAAAATGGCATATCATATCAAAAAAGTGTCGACCCCTGCACAAGATCAACGTCAGGGGATCACCAGAGTCAGAAAGATTCATCATCTGGGGACCAGAAACAACTTTAATGGCAGTTCATTTGATATTTGTTGATATTTTGTACCTGGACCAAAGTGGTGGAACATCACCGACCTGACACCGTCCTGCTGCCGTGGCATAAGCACTTTATTAACGGACTGACTTCTAGTAGCAAAAGTACAAAGTGTGAGTGTCGAGCAGGTCTGGCAGCATTTGGTTCAGACAGTAACACAGTGTCCTGACACACAGCCAGGAGGAGGATATAATACACACTCTTTCTAAGAACACATACCACACTCATATGTCTGGTCTTCACTACTGAGTCGCTAATAACTTTCCAGGGAATAGGGCTGTGTCTGTGTGTGTGTGTGTGTGTGTGTGTGTGTGTGTGTGTACATTGAACAGGCTCTTATTTCACCCTGGTGAAGCAGAAGTTGAAGCTCTATCGCTCCTCTTAACCTTTTTAGGACTCTATAAAACCAGATTTACTGCTCATCGTTTAGCTGCTGCGTCCCGAGGTTCTGCAGGACTTGACATGCTGAATGGGTCTGCCTTGGCTGCCTTGTTTTTTTTTAACTACATATTTCTCATACCTGTAAAGATGTGAGGACCACATGGAGCAAAACGACTAAAAACTGTGCAATTGTTTAGTTTTTGGTTATCTCTATGAACAGATTCTGCATATGAATGTAGACTCTGTAGGCATATAGACAAGATTTGGGTAGTTGAAGCAGTCTGGTTTCCATTTGTAGTAAGACTGGTATGACAGATCATATTTGAGCAGGCTTTGGTTGCATGCAGGTTAACAGTCTGTGTGGAGAGCAAACGAGGCGAACACACAGAAAAGTGTCTGACAACGATTTAGCTTTTAGTTATTATTTATAAATCTGTTTATCCGGCTGTTAAGTTGTGACGTAACACCTTTTCAAATCACTATTTCCAGGCCCAAGCAATCAATCAATCCTTTATTTGTTAGGGACAGTGCACATTAATGAACAACGATACAACACATCACTGTAAAAGTGCCGGATTATAGCAAAGATGCTAATTTGCATCCAAATCCCTATTTCCGGGCCCAAACTGGACCAAACCTTGTATTTCTACAATGTGTCAGTGCTGTGTGACACAAAAAAACCCCAAAACAACGTAATTGTTATTTTACCGCTTTCCTATTGATGAAAAAGTGTCTCACTGAAAAAAGAAGTGATCATAATTGTTCACAGGTACGGTCATTGGTGTATGTTGTGTTCGACCGAGCGTGAAATCGTATTTTGGGCTACACGGTGCTGTAGTGGTTAGCACTGTCGCCTCACAGCGAGAAGGTTCCAGGTTTGAATCCCGGCTGGGGCCCTTCTGTGTGGAGTTTGCATGTTGTCCCCGTGTCTGCGTGGGTTTTCTCCGGGTTCTCCAGTTTCCTCCCACAGTCCAAAGACGTGCAGGTGTTCGGTTCATTGATGACTCTAAATCACCCGTAGGTGTGAATGGTTGTCTGTCTCTGTTCGTCTCTATGTGTCCTGTGATAGACTGGCGTCCTGTCCAGGGTGGACCCCGCCTCACGCCCGATGTCAGCTGGGATCGGCTCCAGCCCCCCGCGACCCCGACCCCGGGATAAGCAGTTGAAGATGAATGAATGAATGAATGTTACGTCAGACTTAAAAGCCCCATAGAGAAGGTGTCTCTCAGCTCCAGAATATAATTCAATTTTATTCAGGACACTTTACAGAGTAGGTAAAGACCACACTCTGTGACTTATTTATGATTTACACAGACCCAACGATTCCCCCGTAGATAGAGACACAATATAACAAAAAGTGATGAAGATAAATTAAAGCTAAAGGAAAAACAGTCAAAACTAAAGAAGATACGCCCAACTGAAATAGAAAATTAATGCGATTCACACAACAAGAAGAATATGATGGCGGACCAAAGTCCTTAAAACTATTAGCTCATAAACTAAAAAAACAAATAAAGAACTCACACATTACAAATTTAAGGATAAACTAATCTAAAATAAGAACTTACAAAGATCAGATGGTGAAAGAGTTTTCTTGTTACTATGAAAAATTATGTAAGCCAGAGGCCAGTCAGGAAAACAGAGCGATAGAGGCTTATCTGAAAAAACTTGAGTTACCCAAAATAACATAGGAAACTAATCTGAAGCTAAATTGTGAACCACATTAATCACACTACAAGTGGTAAATAAACAAATACAAGCCCCGAAATGAGGAAAATCCCTAGGGGTCGATTGATTTTCAAATGGTTTTTATCAAAATTTTAAAGATCGAATCAGCCCCTTACTAGTAAAAGCATATGACTTCACACTTGACAAAGGGATATTGGCACAAACATGGCAAGGCAACTTTATTTGTACTTTATTTTATTAGCACTTTTCATACACAAGGCAGACTCAAAGTGCTTCACAGCAACAACATGTCATGAATTAAAATGCATTACAGAAAGACAAAGAGAATAAAAACACAGACAATAATAAAAACAGTGTGGACGTTAAAAGTGCAAAGATTTAGCAGAAAGCTGAGGTGAACATAAAAGTTTTCAGTCTGGTATTAAAAGTCGTCAGAGTGGGTGACAAACATGGTCTTTGTCGATAATAACACTTAAACATCAAAATGTGAACCTTAGGGCGCACTCACACTGTCCTTCCGCACCGGGCCAAAACAGGTTTTTCGGGTCAAGCCTAGAGCGTTTGACCAGTGTGAGTGCAACCGCTCCGCGTCTAGCTGCCGCCAGCTGGCCGTCCACAGCCCGTCTGAAGGAGTTGGGCTTTTGTAGAGCGCGTTTGCACGTGTACAAGCGCGAGCGTGCGCACGTGTACGAGTAGACGCCTACGACGGTTCTGACGTAATTTATGTGCGCCTGTTCGGACATAGAAAATAGAAGAAGGGACCATGCGCGGACATTTAACAACAACAACAATGGCGGTGAAAGGTTCACGTTGGTGTGATGCGGTGGTGGAGTGTTTACTGCAGATTTGGTCGATGAAAATATTCAAAAACAGTCGACAAGACGCACAAAAACTCTGAGGTCTATGGAAAGATTTGGAAACAAAGCCAGGCATCGCGATGACGTCATCAATGCGTGTGACGTGTTACGGCGCAATGACGTATAGGCAGCAAGAAGCATTTGCGCGAGGCCCAGGTAGTGTGAGTACAAACGGGCCTGGCCCATTGGGGGACAAGGACCCTAAAGCACGGGGCACGGTACGGAAGGACAGTGTGAGTGCGCCCTTACAGACCCATATCACTACTAAATACTGACCATGAGATAATATCTGCAACTCTAGCCAACCGGTTAAAAGACAAACCGTGAGTTTCTGCCGACACCATTAGGCGAACTCTAAATCTAGTGGATCATGCAAAAATAGAAAAGACAGACTCCCTTTTATTGACTTTGGATGCAGAAAAATATTTCGATTTGGTGAATTGGACTTTTATGTTGAGGGGGCTGCCAGTGACCGGCGCCCCGAGCAGTTGCTCAACAGAGCCTCGGCAGTGCCCAGGAGATGAACTGGCACCTCTCCAGCCACCAGTCCACGCTCCATTCATGTTCCACACAGGGACTGGCACCGGCGACCCCTCCCTTTCCCAGTCGAGTCCCCTATGGACTGAGCTACTGCCGCCCCAATCGCCTGTGTAAACCTTATTCTATGACAAAGTTGATTGCCCTGTTTTTATATGGTCTGCCACATGACACGAGATAATACATTTTTGATCTGTTCATCATGTCCCTGTAAAATCTTGTGGTGTCGAGTCTGAGAGAATGCTTTGTCTGAAGAGCTACCCAGCTGACTCTGAGCTTTGTGCATGAGACGGCAGGAGTTGAGCTTATTTTTATCCGTAGAGAAGAATACTCAAATAAACTACAGAGGAAAAGCTGATCCTGTTTGTAGAATTTTATTGAACATGTTTATTTCCACAACACCTGGTCAGTATCCGAGCGTTCTGGTAAAATGTTATGAGAGATATTAAATACATACTGGACATCAGAGCTCCACTCACATAGGGAAATATCTTGGGAATTAATACAAATTTAGAAATCAAAACTAGGAGTAGACACGTATTTAAAATGCTTAGCTTAATGGCACTGAAACAAGTGATTAGACTCTGGAAACAAGCGAAATCCCCAGATCTTCAAGCAAAAAACAGTGGAAAAACTCACTTTAACAGTTAGAAATAAAATTGGAAAATAGAATAAATTGTATCCAGATCATTCATTCATCTTCAACCACTTGTCCCTGTCGGGGTTGCAGGGGGCTGGAGCCGATCCCAGCTGACATCGGGCTTGAGGTGGGGTCCACCTTGAACAGGACGCCAGTCTATCACAGGACACATAGAGACAAACAGTTAAAAAATTAGAGTGCATACTGTGAATGGATATATGCGCACACGTGCACACGTACACACACACACACACACACACACACACGGTTACACCGGAAAGCTTGAATATTAGCTGTTGCCTCCTGAAGGAAAACCTGTCGTCAGGTCGATAGCTGATGGGTTCAGAGATTGAGGGCAGGTAAATTCAATATTTTATGATTTAGCAAACATATAAAGTAAATAAAATAAACAAAATTACTCAAACAGAGTCTGATATAAGTCAAGGATGTGCCACACACACCCGCACTGTTGTATTTTGTAGTTCAGAGTTATTTTAAGGACTTCGCAAATGTTTTTGGAACAGTTTTGTTGTTGTCTCTTTTTTGCATCTAACAAAAGTCAAAACAGGTGAAACTTGCCTTGGAATCTGATCTGGTATCTGATCAGCAGCTGCTCGCATAAGGCAACATGTCAGACGACTACAGGAGTAATAAATACTCATCTAATCACCGGTCATAAAAGATACCTGGTAATTTTATGCTTGTGGAGTCTGCAGACGTTTTCCTCAAGGCTACAGGCCATTAATTTAAACGTGACCATAACAAAATGTAATTCTGATTTAATATCTCAGTCTGTAAGTGCTGTTGGTGTCTTCCAACGCACACCTTGACACAAAGACTTAGAGCGTGATCACACTGTCCTTTTGGCCGCGGCCAAAACCGGTTTTTCAGCTAAAGTCTAGTACCTTTAAGCCATGTGAGTGCACCCGCTCCGCGCACAACTGCGGCCAGCGGACCGTCCACGGCCCGCTTGAAAGAAGTGGGCTTTAGCGGAGCCGTTTGCACATGTACGAGCAGGAGCGTGCGCACGTGTACGAGCACGAGCACGAGCCCTACGGCAGTAGCGTTAAGTCAGTTCAGACATGTAAATAGAAGGACGGACCATGCGCGGACATTTAACAACAACAATGGTGGTGAAAGGTTCGCGTTGGTGTGATGCGGAGGTGGAGTGTTTACTGCAGATTTGGTCTGATGAAAATATTCAAAAACAGTCGACAAGACGCACAAAAACTCTGAGGTCTATGGAAAGATTTGTAAACAAAGCCACACACACGCGATCAATGCGTGTGACGTGTTACGGCGTGATGACGTATGGACAGCAAGAAGCATTGGCCGAGGCCCAGGTAGTGTGAGTACAAACGGGGCTGGGGCGCGGGGGGAGAGGGAGGGGGGACAAGTACCCTAAAGTCCGGGTCTCGGTCCGGGAGGACAGTGTGAGTCCGCCCTTAGGGTGACGTGAAGGACACCCCTTATACACGCGCTTCTTTACCACCAACTCTCTAAAGACACTAATAATTCCACTGTAACTACATGTGGCTGTTAATGCTGATCTTTATTAATTGGACTGTTTTCTGAAATGAGGCTCATGCTCGAATGCAAATTACCTCATTTAGATATAATTACAAATCAGTGGCGGCTGCTGGTCTTCCAAGGAGGGGAAGCTCCTTTTTCCGGCCTACGTCATAAATGTGTTTGTTTATTTATATGTAAATTCTTCCCTTCGTTCCTTTTCAAGAAAAGGATCTGTGACCTTGTCGTACCAACTAGGCGTCTTTTCCAGGGACTTGACCAGTGTCCTCTCAATGGCAGCAGAGCTAGGCCGCTTAAACGGCCTTGGCCCAGCTGGAGCTGCTGCGCCAGGCTACTGTGAAGTGTGACCAATGTGAGTGACCGTGACGGGGGAGAAGCTCCACAGCTGTCGCTGCTTGTTTGGGAAAGAAACCGCAGAGTGACAGAACAGAGTCGCCAAACACAATGCTAGTTGTTTTAACAAAGACAAAGTCGCTGAGGATCGGTAAAGTCTCCGGATCAGTTCAGAACAAGGGAATGAAAAGCTGGGAAAATGCTCCGCTGGATGTTTATTCTTCAAGATCGCTGATTCGCTCATTTAGCTGTCAATCAAAAAAGGATTCTGCCTCAGACAGCTCATCCAATCATCATGCAGAAGCCGAGCGTCCGGGCCAGCCGGCTGTCCCATAGACCCCCAGAGACACTGAGGGTCTGAGGGGCGGGACAAAGCCCAGCATTTATCCAATGAGCGTCTAGTTTCTTTGCAGTTGAACAACCAGCTCTACGCTTCCCCACTGAAGTCAGTAGAAGCTGAGCGTCCGGGCCAGCCGGCTGTCCCATAGACCGCCAGAGAGGCTGAACGTCCGATGGGCGGGACAAAGCCCAGCGTTTATCCAATAACCGTCTAGTTTGGCTGCAGTAGAACAACTCGCTCTACGCTTCCCCACTGAAGTCAGTAGAAGCTGAGTGTCCGGGCCAGCCGGCTGTCCCATAGACCCCCAGAGAGGCTGAGGGTCTGATGGGCGGGACAAAGCCCAGCATTTATCCAATGAGCGTCTAGTTTCTCTGCAGTGGAACAACCCGCTCTACGCTTCCCCACTGAAGTCAGTAGAAGCTGAGCGTCCGGCTGTGTAAAGAGCTGTGGCGCTGTGGGGATGAATGACAAAGAAGTTGTCCCGGTTTCCTGTGATAAGGAGCTGATTCTGAACAAAAGATAAAGCGTTCTAGTGCATATTTAGTCAATAAAATGTACACACAGCAGTACATATTTCACCACTTCTTTTTTTTTTTTTGGTGACGTTTTAGGGGAAGCTGATCTCCCATTGCCGTCTTAAAGCAATCACCACTAGTGCAAATAGATCAGGAGCCTGACAGCACAGTTAAAGGTGCTTTTCACCTTTTGTGGATACTTTGTGGAAGTTTCGTTTTGTCTTATTGTGCAGGTTTAGGGATTTGATTGGATTAGAGAGCGGCAAATTAATGTTCTTGTCTTTCTGTCAGTGTCAGTGTTTTCTGATTTTACCTCTGCGGTCTGAATCACTTTCTCTGACAGTTTGTTTCAGACATTTTGAGCTCATGACATTCAGCAACACCAGGGCTTAGGCTCATTTTGTCCCCAAATTTCCCACATTTTTAAGAATAAATACTTTAATGCCATTACAACTACCTTGTTATACTCAGAAAAACACATAACACCCCCCCAAACATCTCATATAAATTGAAAAACCTAATAATAGCACAAAAGTTCTAAAAATATACAAAGTAGCAGGTGTTTTAACCAGTAAAGTGCAGCTGTAGCAGTTGCAGTTAGTGGTTTGAGGTATTTTTGAAGAGTTTGGGAATTGTTTAGTGATTTGATGGTTTTATAGTAGGTGCTATTGAGGAAACAGGAAGTCTTGGTTTTTATGACCCTGAGTCCTTTCCCTGATGGCAGAGGTGTGAAGAGTCCTGAGTGACTTTTAGACTTTCCCCTTTGTGTCACAGATGGAAGTTAGGTTGCTTTTAATTATTTTTTATAGATACTGAGCCGATTATTCTGTCTTTAGCTGGATAGTCGCATATCCATACAAACCGATTTCGACAATGTGAGGACGCTATGTATGACGGCCCTGTAGACCAGCGAATTACGGCGCACTCACACTGTTCTTCCGCACCTTGCCCCGGGCTTTAGGGTACTTGACCCCCTCCCTCTCCCCCCGCGCCCCAGGCCCGTTTGTACTCACACTGCCTGGGCCTCGGCCAATGCTTCTTGCTGTCCATACGTCATCACACCGTAACACGTCACACGCATTGATTGACGTCATCACGATGCGTGGCTTTGTTTACAAATCTTTCCATAGACCTCAGAGTTTTTGTGCGTCTTGTCGACTGTTTTTGAATATTTTCATCAACCAAATCTGCAGTAAACACTCCACCTCCGCATCACACCAACATGAACCTTTCACCGCCATTGTTGTTGTTGTTAAATGTCCACGCATGGTCCGTCCTTCTTTTTTCTATGTCCGAACCGGCGCAAATAAATTACGTCAGAACCGTCGTAGGCCTCGTGCTCGTACAGATGCTCACACTCGTGCTCGTACATGTGCAAACATGCTATACAAAAGCCCACCTCTCTCAGGCGGGCCGTGGACGGCCAGCTGGCCGCAGTTATGCGCGGAGCGGTTGCACTCACACTGGTCAAACGCGCTAGGCTTGACCCGAAAAACCTGTTTTGGCCCGATGCGGAAGGACAGTGTGAGTGCGCCCCTAACTTCTTGAGAAAGAGAGAGGAGGAGATTGTTGTTGTTAAAATAAATACGACCTCACTTTGTGTCAATCACGTTTACACACCGACTACAAAACTTTAATCCTTCATTACATTTTTCACAAGGGGTTCGATTCTCTGTCTTTCGGATCCGCCAAAAGCTAAATCATCTGATGAACTGATTCACTTCCTCTCCCAGCACGAAACACTTTCCGACAAAGAGATGAAACATTTAACGTATCATTCGATACTCATATTATAGCAAAAATGTGCTAAACAAAACCAACATTTATTTTTACAGATGACTGATTAGAAAAAATACACACGAAAGACTCTGTGTATGGACATTGGGAGATGCTTTCAACTGTTTTCGCTTGTCAGGATTTTATAACCTCGGTGTCTCCTCAACACTTTTAAGGCTCTAGATGTTTCACAGATAAATAAACATAATCATAAACAGACTAATAAACCAGCAGCATTCGAATCAAATCAAATCAACTTTATTTATATTGCACTTTTCATACTTTGGGTAGCACAAAGCGCCTCACAGAGAGCAAAGAAACACCATGAACACCCAAACCTCTCACCCCCTCAAATATACACACAGAGATAGACGAATACATACACCCATACGCACAGACATACACACCCACACACACACACCCACACAAATACAGTAGCTGTCGCTGAGGAGACATGGCTGGGCACCGAGTCCTGAGGTGAGGAAGAAGGCTTCAAAAACCTATGATGCAACATTCTTACTGTAATGTCACACAGGGGTTCATACGTATGGACATACTCCGTATATTCAAACATCATTTACAGAAAAAGATAGTGGCTTATTGGACCAAAATTTATTTTGTACATCAGTTTCCGCTCTAAATGTCCCAATTATTAAAACATCTACACAAAGAGTGATGCTTACACACTAAGACTCCTTCACACTTTCGCTTTCTGGTTGGATGGACTTTCAGCCAGAACACACACACACACACACACACACACAGTGAACGGTTTCTCAACAGGCTGTAACAGGAAAGTCTCTGAGCAGTGTGTGTGTGTGTGTGTGTGTGTGTGTGCCTGTCGGCTTTTCGAGAACTACAGTTCCTCAATGACAAAAATTTGCCGTCAGTCGTTGGTTAGGAGGTCAAAGGTCGATGGTTGCAGTTCTGTGACCCCGGAGCCTCAGGGTGACCTTCTTAGAGAGAAGGTTTATGACTCTGCTGTGCTCAAACACCTGCACACTGTTATGTTTATGTTATTTCGGGTGCCGACATACGTAGAAATAGCAGAAGCAGTTTGTTTTCCTTTTCTACAAACAGTCAGCGTTACCGTCACACATTTGCACTGTCCGTGTCTAGATAGTAAGATTTGCAAAACGCTTGCAAGTTGTTTGGTGTTAGGCATCACCCTTGAATGGTTAAGTTTAGGACCATTGTTGTACAGTGAGAGAAGGATCTTTACATGAATGCAAAGTCATTTCACCTTATTCGACAGTTGACACACTAACAGAATATTGTATAATTTTGCCTATAATAAAATGATTACTGAGGTGTCAGTGAAGACAAACTAGAGGGTTTTTACAAGTCTACTGTGAAGGATTATTTTAATCTGTGCTTGTTGTTGTTTTTATACACAATTAAAAACATGTAAAATAAGAGAAAAGGCCTGTTGACTTACATAGAAACAGAGCCACGTCCACCTGGGTCATAACAAGCTTCAGCTCCTTGATGCGCAAAACAAACAAACCCAAAGTAAAGACTGAGATGTCACCCGCCTGTTTACCTGTGCGTCTTCCTGGAACAGCTCAGGCCGACCTTGTCTCTGGATTTACCTGTAAACAGAAAACACACGTCTGTCACACAGACCTGTGACCTTTCAGTCACGAGTCAGTGTGAGCGGCAGCACACACACACACACACACACACACACACACACACACACACACACACACACACTCACACACACACACACACACTGTATACATGCTGTACACACCCTGAGACCCGATGGGTTTAAAGCCTCATTTCCATCCTCAGTTGTGCTGTGGCTTGACAGTGTTTCTGACGCGTTTTCATCAAATTTTACTAAATAAACCAACAAAACATCTTGATACAAAAGATTTCTAAATGAAGACACATGAACAAAACATTTTGTAACACTGTAAAAGCTCATTTTAGGAATGTAAAGGTGTTTTATGGTCTCATCTGCAATTGAAACCAAGGTTTTGCACCGGACAAGCCTCTGCTTTCTGCTGCAAAAGGAATGAATGCTTTAGATATTATACTCTTTAGTTTAGATCATTTTATACAGTAATATATATATATCATGTAAACACAGATCACCTGTGGGAAGTCTGTTTTTTAGAAAGGTTAAATGTGCTCTAGAAACAAACTACTTTAGTTAATTACTTACAACGTACTAGTGACGGTTCTCTCTGACCATTCAGTGGTCTGCAGTGTTTGAATTCAACCTTTAAGTGTCGGCTCAGATCGCTTTAAACCTTGACAAAAAATACCGGGCACTATCCACAACTTTTGTTAATACTTGGGCAAAAATAGCCATTAAAATGTGTGACAAACTGAACTGGACTGGACTAGACTGGACTACTTAGTGGAAATGCAACTTTAGTGTGATCAGCAGTCTGTCTGTAGTGTGTGTGCGTGTGTGTGCCTGTGTGTGTGTGTGCGTGTGTGTGTGTAACCATCCATTTAACAGGCCATTTCCACAGAGCGGATGTATTTACATCCATGGCCTCTGTAAAACAAACACACACTCTCTCTCACACGGCAGTGAGCTCTCTGTGCTAATAGCTAACAGGCTGACCGGGATGATATCGTGTTGAAATCATTTACACGGTAATAATCTTGCAGTTTAGTCTGCTGACTGTTTGTGCTTCACACACATGTTTACACACTCTCTTGTTGACTTCCTTTTACATTTACATTCAGTTTGTGTCAGCGTGCCCTTTGGCAAAATAACAAAGAAAGAGTCTACTTGCACAGTATGAACTCGACCTCCGACCCACTTCAGGCAGAACTGACTGTTTGAACTGTGATGTAAACACTTTCATCCGTCTTCTTCAGAGCAGCAGCTACATTTTTAGGTCTTCAGTCTTCATTGGGGATGTAAAACCCCTCAATTAACCCAAATTGTGCAGGTCAAAGGTCATCAAACATAGTCAAAGAATTTTCCTGTTTCAACATGACAGTGCCCCCGTGCAGAAAACGAAAGAAATGAAAAGAAATGTTTTTGAAACTTGAAACAATTAACATGCGTGTCATGACCCAAAGCCCATAGGGAGGGTGGGTTTAAGGTAAAGTTGAGGCAATAATGTAAGCCCCAAAATGTATAATTGATTAAAGAGGAAGTATATACAGAGCAAACGGCATCTGACCCAAGACAGTACCATGGGAACGGCATGAAACAAAGATTCATTAGAGGAGACATATTTATGAATGTGACTGAAAAACTCATGCTTGTAAGGTAAGAAGAGACCTCCAGAGCTGATGTAGAGATTCCCACCCACTGCCTGAGCCTCTTAGACAACACAGAGGTCCACAGTATCAAATGCTGCACTGAGGTGCAGACCAAAGACTCTCTATGAGACGAGCTGAAACTTGCGACTACTTGCAATGAGCAGGTCTGCACTGTTCTGAAACCAGCAACTTTACACCAATGAAATGAGGGGAGCAGTGAGTCTTTGTGCTTCTGTTATAACTTCTGACCTCAAACCTCAGGCTTTATTTGTAGCTGGATTTAACTTGAAGCATCTAAACATGTGAATGAGGACAGTGATAGTGACATACTTGCTACGGATGCATTTCTAGCAGCGATGAAACGGTGAAAACAACATTTTCTTTCTCGGATTAACTGCTATTGTTCGCGATAACATCGCTCCCTCTCCTCATTTACTCCAAAGCTCGCTTGTTGAGCCTCCTTCAAAACAATGGATGATGCCATTTCGACCACCTGACCGTGTAAATAAATCGACCAGTGGACTTGCTACGAGCTGATTGGTTGTTGAAACAGGTGACGGGCCTTAGGATCCAAAACCAGCTGCTTGCGACTTAACTGAGCTGAGTGGCAGGTGAGAACATCAGCTGGTTTGTGTCGGGATGAAACAGGCCGCTGCAACTGTCCTCATTCACTGTTCGTATATATAACTATAAAAAAGAAATGCTTAGTAGTTCGTATGCATGAGGTGACGTAGTATTAGACCACTGATGTCCACTTAGGGAGGAAGGTCGAGGTGGTGGATGGGTCCCAAAACTGGACTTTCAAAGCCAAAAAAAAACTTTTTTCTAATCCTAGCCAAGTCTTTTTGATGCCTGGAACCTTTTGTTTCCTAAACGTAACTGTTGCGGATGACGTTCAGTAGTTGTTTCATGGCATTAAATAGATCGTCATATTTCGTAAGATATCAAATTGACCTGTTGATTTCAATTCAATTCAGTTTTATTTATAGTGCCAAATCATAACAAAAGTTATCTCAGGACACTTTACAGAGTAGGTAAAGACCACACTCTATGACTTATTTATGATTTACACAGACCCAACAATTCCCCCGTAGAGTACGGTGGCGTTGAAAACCTTCACTATAACAGACAGGAACGTCAGACAGACCCAGCTCTGTGGAGGACGCACATCTGTCTGCACCGGAGAGAGGAAGAGAAGGAGAGAGAGAGAGAGAAAAGACGGACAGATGGACAGAGAGAGACAAAGACAGACACAAAGACAGAGACAGACACACTTCCAGTTACTATAATAATATCTATAGTAATGTGAATATGACTTAATATATACAGCAGAATAGTAGGAACAAGCACAGCTAAGGTGATAGATTATAACAGCAGCAGGAAGCGTCATGCAGGACCATGGCAGCAGGCACCACCACCATCAGCAGAGACCTGCGAGACGACAAAGCACAAACAACTCCGGGGAAGAAGTTGAATTAGTAACATGCATTGATGAGACATGAATGATACAGACAGAGAGGAGAGAAGCTCAGAGGATCAGGAAAAGTATTATCCCCCGGCAGACTAGGCCTATAGCAGCATCATTAAGCAGAACAAAATCAGCTTAACAATAACAACATAGCTGAGGGCTCGTAAGCCCGAGCTGTAAGCTTTATCAAAGAGGAAAGTTGATGAGAATACGTGGTCCTGCAGCATTCTGAAATGTTTTCAACTTGTCACAAACCTTTGGTGTGAGCTGGGCTTAACAAAACCAAAACAGAACATTCTCCATTGTGTATGATAAGACATTGTTTGAGCCTTGTTTGAAACTTGTTGTGCACATCTCAGACACCTATAAGCTGCTTAGCAACCACTTTTTGTAGGACCTGCTGTTATAGCAGCAGAGTAATGCCCTTAATTCTGTATTAACATGTAGACTTACTTTTGTCCCTTCTGTCATTCTCTTTTCTACTTTCCCTCTCTCTCTCTTTTACAGGCACATAAACACACACACACACACACACACACACACACACACACACACACACACTCACACTCACACATAATGTGAAACCCAACAGGGATGTTTTTAACAACTAAAAGCAGGAAGTTGCTCACATCCCACCGCACATTCCACATCTCACCCACCCACCCACACACACACACGCACATACACTCACACACACACACACACAGGCACACACACACACACACACACACACACACACACACACACACACACACACACACACAGATATAACAGAAGGAAACACCAAACCACCCGTTTAACGCTCAGCGCTCAGGAATGAATGGAATACCGTTTGTGTCAGTCAATGCTTGCTCTTGATTGGCTGACAGGAATTCTGTGGGCGTCGAGGAATGCTGTGATTGGCTGGAAAGGAACGCCGGTACTGTTTGAATTGGACGAGATTCAAGCTGCTGCGTAATTTAATATCAGAGTGACTAACAGGCTTCTTCCTCTTCTCTTGCCAGTGATAAAAAAAGTAGATTTACTTACGGGAAGGCTGGTAAAATGGATCCACCCCTCAGTGTTTTTTTGTTTTTTATTCATTCATTTGAGGAAAAGCTGCTTACAACAGACTGAGTCATTAGATGTTGGCAAGATAAATTGTCAAAACTAACCACAATACAAGGAAGGTACACATTGTGTTCAAGTTAAGGTCAAACAGCAAAGCAACACAAAGAAATATAACGTTTTTGGCTCATGTTAGCTTTGTGGTTTTTAAGAAGAGGCAAAAAAATACTTTTAAGTTAAGTTTTATTAATTAACTTTAAATTCTCCTGTGACCCAATAAGCTATTGAAGATGACAGTGACTTTAACCAATAACTGAAGCTTAAGAAGAGAAATAATTGAGGCATTATTTCCTCACCTTCTCTAACTCTCTCCGCCGCCAAATGAACTTGCTGAATCATACCAGAAAAAAAAACTAGGGTAATGACCTGATGTGTCGCAGCCTTAAAGGAAAGAACCACTGACGTATACAGAATTCAGATTAGAGTTACTTTAACCCTCCTGTTGCCCTCAAATTTACTAACACCATTTATTCTTGGGGTCAATTTGACCGTAGCAGTTTAAACATCTGGAAAATGATCATAATCAATGTGTGACTCAAGTTAAGTCGGGTACTTTATGTTTTTATTTAACAAAATGAAAAATATCACTGATGTTAAACTGCATGGAGGGATTTCTGTGTGTGTGTTTTAAAGTAAGTCTGTTATTTTAAGTGCTATTTTGTGTTATTTGTAACATCTGGAATGAAAGTAACGTCCGTTATCAACGACAGCAGCATGAATTTAACCTCATATAATATTTGAATTGTAAAATAAACAATAATAATAATGATTAAATCATCCAGATTATCAAACTGACCCAAAGGAACACCGATGAGACAAGTGCATGAACGATAAAAAAAGCAAAAAAACCGCAAAAAAACACAAAAAAACGCAAAAAAGACACAAAAAAAGACACAAAAAGACGACAAAAAGACACAAAAGTACGACAAAAAGACACAAAAAAACACGAAAAAACACAAAAAAAACCACAAAAGAAAACACAAAAGTAAATAAGTGGCGTTTCACTCTGGAGGTCGACAAAATATATAAGTTAATTCATCAGTTTATTTAACCCTCCTGTTGCCCTCAGATTTTACTAACACCATTTATTCTTGGGGTCAATTTGACCGTAGCAATTTAAACATCTGGAAAATGATCATAATCAATGTGTGACTCAAGTGAAGTCGGGTCCTTTATGTTTTTATTTAACAGAATGAAAAATATCACTGATGTTAAACTGCATGGAGGGATTTCTGTGTGTGTGTTTTAAAGTAAGTCTGTTATTTTAAGTGCTATTTTGTGTTATTTGTAACATCTGGAATGAAAGTAACGTCCGTTATCAAGGACAGCAGCGTGAATTTGACCTCATATAATATTTGAATTGTAAAATAAAAGATAATAATAATGATTAAATCATCCAGATGATCAAACTGACCCAAAGGAACACCGATGCCACAAGTACATGTACGATAAGAACAATAAAAACATATATATAACCGTGCCAATTTTAGTTTTTTTTATGAGTCGTCCCCATAAAATGAGGAAAAGTCATAAATATAAAGCAAAAAAACAAAGAAATACGTCGTTATTTAGAGATGTTAAACATTAAATGGGGTCAAATTGACCCTTAGGAGAACAGGAGGGTGAAAGCAAGTAAAATAACTGAAGCTGGATGAATTTAAAGCCCAAATTTCAGAAGTTAAATTGCCAAATTCCAAATTTTGTTGTCTGTAAATGTTTCGCTCCCATCACCACGTTCGTATGTTACCACCTTCTTTGTTGACTTATAAAAACTCATTTTAGAAAAAGTCAACTTTTCACACTCTCAATATGCGGCAGTGCCGTTATTGTTACTGCTGTATGGCACGAGCACAGTTACGAGATGTATCATTAGTGCTGCTTGACCTTTAACCTTCTGACCTCTGTGTTAACTCTGAAGGCATACACACACATTCTTGGAGATCTATCTTTGTGAGGACACTCATTGACATAATGCTTTCCCTAGCCCATTACCCTAACGTTAACCATCACAACTGAATGCCTAACCCCGACCCTTACTCTAACACTAACCTAAACCTAATTCAGACCTGGGACTTAAAACCAAGCCTTGACCCCCAAACAGGCCTTTGAAAAAAAGGACCGACCAAAATGTCCTCATTTTGGGAATATTCTCAAATTGGTCCACACAAAGATAGCTGTACAAACACAGACACACACACACACACACACACACACACACACACAGCAGATCATAATGCCATGACATCAAAGTTCACTGAGGGTCATCGAGGATAAAAACCTAATGAGATCTCAAAACAAAGAAATTCAAACATTAGGAGATTTAGGAGTGAATAAAGAAGAGAGGGGGAGAAAAGAGGAAGTGAATGAACGGGGGATTTTCCACTAGAGGTGTTGACGGAGAGCTTCTTTGGCTTTCTATTATGTTCCTTTGGAGAGCAGGAGACACAGTCATGCAGTGCATGTTCAACTTTGTCTAGTTTACCTGGTACCTGGTACACAACACTGTACGGTTTGGTACAGGTGGTGAGTTAAATTAAGACTGTTGTTTTTCATTGACCTCCCGTAAGTAAAGCTATTTGCTCGTATTTCTTCTGATTTATGAAACATTTTGACACTTTTTTTCCCTTTTCATTTTCATAAACAGTTTGAGACACTATAGTAGTGATGCATGTTCATCTGTGGAGAGTTTGTGGCTGCGGGTGGATGAAATAAGACATCATTAATGCGGAAAATATTAATTACATTCTCTAAAATGTGAACAGAACGTAACTTGATTATATCAGAAGCATAAAGTTTAGTTCTGTTTCTTCTGTCAAGTTTATAACTAAAGTTTTTTATTTTGTTGCTTAAATGTCCCATAGTATTTGCTGCAGTCACATACTGTAACTGCACGCATGGCAACGTTTACAGTGAAAGCTACAGTGGCGTGCGCAAACTCTCTCGGGGACATGGGCAAAAATCTAATGAATAAATTAATATATAAAATAAATGAAAACTGATGAATACTAGTCCATGCCAGAGGGGTGAATTATTTTGTAGTATTTCCTAAGAATTAAAAGTCACATTTAAAGTATTTAACATAAAAATAATGTTTCAATGTTCTCATTATTGTGTTATTTTAATTTTTTAAAAGTCACCAGAATGTAGGAAACAAAGTAGGACCCCCAAACCCCCTACTCTGCTATGCTGTGTGCGTCCTCTAAAGCAGCATTCACTCGTGCTTGTGTGAGCAGATCTTTAACTCTCCGGTGACCTTTGACCTCTCTGTGTGTGTTTGTAGCTGCGGCAGATATTCCTCCAACTCAGGGGATAGATTATCACCTCCCTGAACATCCACAACTTCTTTTTTTTTTTGTCCCGACAAGACAAACAACAGCATTTGTCTCCAAAAACGAAACAGGAAATTAAGAACACTGGACGCCTGAAATAACTCCGCCAACTCCACTGCTTTTGTAGCCCCTCCCACCGCTCTCTCTCTCTGCCTCATGCATTCTCTCTCTCTTTTTCTCACACTCATCCATTCATCCTCTCTGTCTCCGTCAGACCAAACACTGGAACAACAAACCGGGGGAAGTCTCATTCATCTGCAGGACGAATGTTTACACAGCATGTTCTCGCTCTCTCTGTTTTTCTTAGACTGCTGTTTTTGCTGTTTTTCCTGCACAGGGTGTAATGGTACTGTATGGGGGGTTGATGGGGTGCGCATGTGTGTGTGTTGATAAGGCAACACAAACAACATCCACACACTGATGAGGGCCTCTAACTGTCGCCTCTGAAACAGTTAAAAACCCCTCTCAAAATTCATCTTGGACAAATAGAGTGAACTGCAGAGTTATGTATAGTTTCATTGTTCTCTGCATCCCTGCTGAGGACGTCAATGTGTGATTTAAAGATCGAACTTCATGTTTCCACAGAATGAGAGCAGCACATCAGCAGCTTCTCCATCTGTGTCTCTACTCAGGATGCGTTCAGGCACAGTAGCTCACCAGGGCTTTGGCAGCGTTAAGCGGGTGTTCACACCAAATCGGGGGTCCAGTGAAAATGCTTACAAGTTCATTTTTAATGGGGGTGGTGCATGTAGGCTGCAGAGGTGGGTACAAAAATAACCCGAATGTGGCCTGTGGCAAAATGTTGAGCCTGAATAAACTTTTGGAGAATGTAACCTGCAGGGTATTCTGTTCACTTTCCATGCAACTACAAAAAGCAATGCACTGTAATTCATGTGTATTCCACATTTTAAAAGCAACCTCACAGTGGTCTTCATCTCACCTGACTCCGCCTTCTTTGGGCTAATCTGAAAATGAGCAAAGAGGTCCGAGAGTCGCCTGCAACGGCATCCAAGCCTTAAAGCGTAATTCCAGCGCAAAAGCATCCCATGGTCTTTTTTTGGCACTTACATACATCAAATAAACCATTGAGACAGTTTTTTTATACGTAACAACTACTAACGGAGAAATCTGGGAGAGTCGCTAACAGCCAGACGTGGCTAACACTGATTAGCTCGGGGCAGTACGGTGAGGCATTCAAAGGTCTTTTTTAACCACTAATGCTGCTCAAAATAACAGCAAACCTCTGCAGCAGCATGAGAAGAGTCCCTACACACAAAACAAAGCACCAATGGGCTCCTTCCTTTGGGATTGACTTTGGTAATCCACTTGAATGGACTTTACTATGAGAGGAGCTGGGGCAAGACACTGAACCCCAAATTGCTCCCTGTGCTGCGCATGGGTGTGTAAATGTGGTGTGAATGGTTAGATTAGGCGACTGTGGCTCAGTGAAAGAGTGGATTGTCCTCCATTTGAGAGATTGGTAGTTCGATCCCCACCTCCCCCGGTCCACATGTCGAAGTGTCCTTGGGCAAGACACTGAACCCCGAACTGCTCCCCGTGCTGCGCATGGGTGTGTGAATGGTTAGAATTGATGGTATGTAGATGTCCACTGCCATCAGTGTGAATGTCAGTGTGAACGGGTGAATGTGACAAACACTGTGAAAGCGATTTGAGTAGTCAGAAGACTAGAAAGGTGCTTTATAAGTCCATTTACCATTTAGCTGGTACAGGGGCCAGTAGGTAAGTCATCTCATTTTATAAACTCCGGGTACACTAACTACATTGTTGGTGCTTTGTTTATTGCTTTAATTCTCAATTGTAGTCGTCATTATATAGTCAGAAACATGGGCCTTTGTTTGGGTTTTTTTTGTGCCTTCTGTGTGGTTGAAATGTTTTGATGTTACATTTTTACCAATTTCCTGTTGTTGAGGAAGCTCCACCTTTATATCAAGAACACACTGATCTCAAATCAAAACCACACACACTCTTTTTTTCTTTCTTTCTTTCCCACCCTCTGCCCTCACTTTGTGTAATTTTGACAACACTCTGACAGCTGAGCATGGTCTGTTGTCCAGTTAAAAGGGGGATTGGGTAATTTTTCACGCTTTGGATATCAGATTTGAAATATCTTCGTCTCACCCTGGGACCCTCTGCTCATTAAATCAAGCCTGTGTGAAGGGTGCTGGAGGCCCACGCTGGGTCAAGTACCATAATTTTGAAAAACTCCCCTGCAGTAATGCAACACCTCTGGGAAAGAGTTGAGCAGTACTTTGAATGTTGGAGGTCTGCAGAGGCTGACAGTGTCATATCTGTCAGACGATGGAATTACAATGATATAAAGTGCGTCTTTATATGCAATCATGTGTCCAAAGGTTTTACAAAAGGATCTTTTGTTGAACTTGTTTTACTGTGTATGGCATTTTCTATTTAACCCTCCTGTTGCCCTCAAATTTGACTAACACCATTTATTCTTGGGGTCAATTTGACCGCAGCAATTTAAACATCTGGAAAATGATCCTAATCAATGTGTGACTCAAGTTAATTCGGGTACTTTATGTTTTTATTTAACTAAATGAAAAATATCACTGATGTTAAACTGCATGGAGGGATTTCTGTGTGTGTGTGTTTTAAAGTAAGTCTGTTATTTTAAGTGCTATTTTGTGTTATTTGTAACATCTGGAATGAAAGTAACGTCTATTATCAACGACAGCAGCGTGAATTTGACCTCATATAAGATTTGAATTATAAAATAAACAATAATAATAATGATTAAATCATCCAGATTATCAAACTGACCCAAAGGAACACCGATGCCACAAGTACAAATATATATAACCATGATAATTTTAGTTTTTTTTATGAGTCGTCCCCATAAAATGAGGAAAAGTCATGAATATAAAGCAAAAAAAAAAACAAAAAATTACATTATTTAGAGACGTTAAACATTAAATGGGGTCAAATTGACCCATAGGAGAACAAGAGGGTTAAAAGACATTTGTAGCCTGCATTGTTTTCATCCTGTTAGCTCAACTCCTCTTCTTCTCTGGAGTTTTAGTTCTCATTAGCAATGTAAACAGCTTAGTAGGTATATTGTACTTTTCTGAATCTGTTGTGCACGTAAACGTCGCCTGTGTCTCTGAAAATATATATTTTTGATGAATGTGTTTCCAATTCCAAGCATTGAGTATCTTAAAAACTACAGCATGTAGCATACATTTAAACAGACAGCTCTGGGAGAGATGTGTTTTCATGTTAGGGGGGAAAACAACGCTCAAAGCGTAGCGTTTCTCCCCTGGTGTTCTCCCGCTGCTGCCACCAGAGGAGGATTTTCCAAGAAATTCCCACGGCTTCTTAAAAATGGCTGAATGGAATTCCTCAAGCAGCTTTTCTCCCTCTCCTTTACTCTCTTTCTTTTTTTTCTGACTGTAAAAAAGGGACTGCGGGCCTCTATTCATTCTCCTCTCCTCTCTTTCATCTCCCTCTTGCTCTCTCTCCCACTTTCTCTTTCTTACAGTTTTTCTTTGTCCCTTGCTGCCACTCTCTCTCACCCCGTCCACAATCTGTCTCACTTTCTCTGCCCGTCTTTCTTTCTTTGCTAAACCACTTTAAAGCCATGTCGTCTTTCTGTGAGATTTAAAGGCATGTTTGTTTCTTGTTGCCTGACTTTGACAGGAAGTTGTAGTAACTATGAGAACGGAGCAGCTTCACCTGTTTTTGCGGTTTGCGGTCCCACACACACACACACATACGCTGACATCAGCTGTGACTTTCTGTCGTGCTCCATGAAGTTTTTGCGGCACCACAAGTCGGCAGGCTGCAGGGAAACTTCCTGTCAGAGAGGAAATAAACATTGTTGTTGTTGTACTTCTAGGAAAAACCCAAAAAAGATACCTGTCACTCTCCTCACAACAAAGAGACACGTTGCTGGTTACACACCAGCGGTCTTTATTCAGCTAGAACATCGTGTATTTGCAGGTCTTTTATTTTCTTTATCAGTATCCTGTCGCGTGCATGCAGAGGAAGTGATATAGATGTTTGAAACATTAACATGACCACATACTCCGCTTTAAAAAAAGAGTAGTCTTCAACCATGCTAGCACCTCCGTCAGGCTGTTCTTAGGCACTGCATAGGCGAGCTTAATGCTAACGTCAGCATCATGGATGTATAAAGAGAACTGGAGCGCACGAGTGACTCCTGTCGGCCAAGCCAGCTACTTTCAATTTAGTGCTCCGTCTAACTTGAGCGGAGATGAATGAGTCATATCGCGGGGGTGGAAAAAATGTATCCACAGATCAACAGTCGTCTCTTTCGACATGTAAGTCAATGGCTCCTGGTCAGCAATGCTAACATGCAGATTGTCGCTGTCAGGCGGAAACCTTGTATGTTTGTCTATTTAAAACAAATTAACTCGACTTAAGTTGGTATTGTGTCTTTATATATGGTCATATATATATATATAAAGATTCAACCACAATCAAATTCAAATAGACTTATGAGGTTTTTGACCTGCGAATATAGAGATACGTGTTTTTTCCATCAGTGATTTTAACGGCCGCATCTGAGGCTGATAGCGTCGCCTTACGTTATCAGCAATTCACAGCATTAATGTAGATTCTGAGCATGTGTAGTATCTTAGTTTCCTTCGACATTATTAACAAATCACACAATAATAAACAATGGTTGTAACTTATTTATACATTTGATGTGGTACACAGTACACAGAGCTATGGCGAGACCAAGGTCAAGGTGGTGTTGAAGTGGTAAGAGGGTAATAATAATAATAATACACTGTAACTACAGTTTTGAGAAATCTGCTCTTTTGTGGGGCCTCAAGGCATTTTCAGTGATCTACGACTTAGAGGACATCTATCATGCATTTCCCAAAATATCCATGTGTTGTGGGTGTAGACGGCTGTTGGATGGTGCTGAAGGGAAAGTGATGAAAAGCAATTAATTTCATGTGAAGGGGCACATGATTAAGAGGCCAACATGGAGGTGAAATAAAGGAATGTGACAGGGGTTATGAGGGGCTTCCTCTACGTGGGTGTTCAGTGTTAAGTAGGACACAGTTTTAGTCTGTACAGTAAAATCTCCATAATGTGCAGCAGGGAGGAGCCAGAGAAAAGAACAAGCTTCATCAGCAAACATTCCCTGAGTAAATAAACTCAGCAAGATGTTTTTTCTTTTAAGCTGCTTCTCTTTTCTGCTTCCAGTCGTCTGTCAACTCGGGTGAAGGGCAGATAATACCTGCCTGTATGAACAGTGGGGTGTCTTCATTACACGTCATGTACCCAGAGGGCTTTTCAGCTCTACAGTATATACAGTATATTTATTGTCTGAGGTAAGAAATGTACGGATGGATGAACTTGTGCAGTCCGAGTGTGACAGGAAGAATTACAGCCAATTCATTTACGGACTTGGTAAAGTTTTAATCAGAATGATTAAAATAATTGTATACAAGTATAATGAACATGCACAAACAAACAAATATAAAAGATTATTAATTAAATACTGTGCAGGTCTCATTCTTTTTTATTTACCTGTGATGTGGAATGAGTCCTTACCCCAAGTGAAGGAGTTCAAGTACCTCGGGATCATGTTCACGAGTGAGGGGACGATGGAGCGTGAGTTTGGCCGGAGCAGCGGGGGCGGTGCTGCAGTCACTCTACCGCACCGTTGTGACTAAAAGAGAGCTGAGGAAGGCAAAGCTCTCGATCAACCGGTCAATCTTGGTTCCTACCCTCACCTGTGGTCATGAAAGCTGGGTCAGGACCCAAAGAACCAGGTCGCGGGTACAAGTGGCCGAAATGTGTTTTCTCAGGAGGGGGGCTGGAGTCTCCCTTAGAGAGAGGGGGAGAAGTTCAGCATCCGTGAGGAACTCGGAGTAGAGCCGCTGCTCCTTTGTGTTGATAGGAGCCAGTTGAGGTGGTTCAGGATCATCTGGTAAGGATGAACCCTGGACGCCTCCCTAGGGAGGTGTTCCAGGCACGTCCAGCTGGGAGGAGGCCTCGGGGAAGACCCAGGACCAGGTGGAGAGATTAGATCTCCACACTGGCCTGGGAACACCTCAGGATCCCCCAGTTAGAGCTGGTTAATGTGGCCTGGGAAAGGGAAGTTTGGGGTCCCCTGCTAAAGCTGCTGCCCCCGCGACCCGACCCCGGATAAGAGGCTGAAGATGAGAAGTGAAACGGTTCTTTTGAGGCAACAGAGTCGTACTTGAGAGCTGGATCTTGTGGATGCGTTCCTTTCAAAGAGCCGGTTCACTTTTAAGAAGCCAGTCTTGGGGTAACGTTTGTCATTCTTCTCATTAAAAAAAACATATTTATTTACCTAAAAATATATGTGAACCAACTCAATGTCTCAAAAAAATCTTCCATCTCGAACCAAACTAATTTTTCACAAACATTCGTGAAGTGGGGAACTAACGAGAAGGCAGTGTGGACAACTCCTATGATGTCATGCGATATTTGCACATCAAATAAGCACCGTGAACGTGACAACTCTAATATTACCTCTTGTGTAAATATGTTTCTAACAACCAGGCAACTGAAAAAGTTGTTCAAATGAACGGCTTTTTAATTATCTTTTGAAAGCATCAGCCAATTATTCATTAACCATCAAATTACCTATAGTGCCATATGTGTCCGCTATTTAAAAAATGTCTTTCTCTCGTCGGTTCATCGCTATCTCTGCCATAAAACGCTGGCAAAAGTCAGAGCTTCCAGCACACCCACGCCCAAACCACAGCCCTAACCTGTTACACATACAAAGAATCCCATGGGAATTGGTCTGTGGGTGTATTCGGTTTGGCACGCTTTCATGTCTACAGTTATCTAATACACAAGGATCAGGGGTGTGTTTGTTTGTGTGTGTGTGTGTGTGTGTGTGTGTGTGTGTGTATGTGTGTGTATGTGCGTGTGTGTGAAGAGTTAAGAAACTGCTTAACACTGATGCCAAAACTTGTACCAACACCTCTACTTCTTTGTGAATTCTTGCCAAATGGCATAACCTTGCTGTCGCTTTTGTTCAGTTCATCAGCTTACGTTATCACAGCTCTGATCACACACACACACACACACACACACACACACACACACACACACACACACACACACACACACACACACCAACTTCCTGAAAACATGTCAAATAATAAAACAGATAATCAAAACTAAAGCAGATCAGTCGCTCAGACTGCATAAACATTCTGCCTCTTTTGTCAGTCTTGGCACCACGACCCTAACCTTCAACAGCTCTAATCGAAAGCATCTGATTGGACGGCCAGTGCTACTCAAAATGTCGATTCTTTGTGGCGTTTAAATGAGGCGCAAATGCCAGTTTAAGTTGGATTTGTAGATTTTTGAGTTTTGCATTTTAGTTTTGCTTCTGTAACAAATGTGGTTTTGCAACTTTACTGTTGATTTGAAATATTTTCATCATCTGTTTCAATCATTGGTTTGAGCTACGGACACATGTTTTAACCGAACCACGTCAATATGGTGAGAGAAAATATATATATCAGAATCAGAATCAGGTTTATCGCCAGGCAATTTTCATTACAAGGAATTTGACTTGATTTGACAGCGCCTACATAAATATAAACATGAACACAAGCAAACTAAACATATGGCATTGAATTATATACATGAAATATAAGTGAGTGTGTTTGCGTGACCAGTGCAGGTGGTAGTGTGCAAGTTCAAGTGTCCAGTGAAAAAGGGGGGGTGTTACTATAACACCTGTGATTTGAGTACGTTAATATAACGTATGAGTTTCAGATGTCGTTGATATAACGAATGTGTCAAGATCTGGCTCTGTCAGTGCCCTCCTCTCCTTCGTCTTGTGTGTGTTTGTCTCCCTCTGTCTGCGTCTCCCTGCATGTGCTTCCCCCTGTCTGTCTGTAGGTCCGGTAGGCGTTCCCCAAAGCTGCTGCCTGTTTAGCTAATTACACCACCACCTTAAAAGCCTGAAGCTGGCAGACATGCAGCGCCGGACCGTCGTCGACCCAACCTTGGTAACACTATTCCCCCCGGACTGGCGTCCCCTTTCTCGTTGTGATTTTCACGCTCCCCGTTGTGAACTTACTAATCGTGTTTGTGTTCTGTTTTTTCTCTCCGTAGTTTCCCGTGTTCCCGTCCGTCTCCCGATCTCCCGACGTCTCCCCGTTCATGTATTTCCGTGTTTGTTCAGTTAGTCTTGTGTTTGATTATCTGTATTGTTTTTCTGTTTGTATTCATTAAACGTTTAATTTGAAACTTTCTTTTGTCCGTGTCTGCATTTGAGTCCACCTTTGTGTTATTCCTGTACCGTTCATGACAGAATGACAGTTATATTTATAAGTATTAAGTAAATTGTTGTGTATGATGGTCGCGGGAGGCCGTTGGGAAACTACAAAACTTTCACGGTCAGATTTAAAAACCATATTAAAGTAAATGTCCGTGAAATGTTGAATTTTCTTAACTTTCTTGTATTTTGATGAGCTGTACACCGACCAATCAGTTAAATTTAATTGTATTTATGATGCTGAATCATAACAAAAGTTATATCAAGACACTTCACACATAGAGCAGGTCTAGACCACACTACCACTTATTTATGATTTACACCAGGGCTGCCCAATCCTGCTCCTGAGGGCCTCTGTCCTGCATGTTTTAGGTTTCTCCCTGCTCCTGAGGGCCTCTGTCCTGCATGTTTTAGGTTTCTCCCTGCTCCTGAGGGCCTCTGTCCTGCATGTTTTAGGTTTCTCCCTGCTCCTGAGGGCCTCTGTCCTGCATGTTTTAGGTTTCTCCCTGCTCCTGAGGGCCTCTGTCCTGAATGTTTTAGGTTTCTCTCTGCTTCTGAGGGCCTCTGTCCTGCATCTTTTAGGTTTCTCCCTGCTCCTGAGGGCCTCTGTCCTGCACGTTTTAGGTTTCTCCCTGCTCCTGAGGGCCTCTGTCCTGCATGTTTTAGGTTTCTCTCTGCTCCAACACACCTGAGTCTAATGATGTGCTCGTTATAAAGCAGCTGAAGCTCGTCACAGGTTTGATAACCATTAGACTCAGGTGTGTTGGAGCAGGGAGAAACCCAAAACATGCAGGGCAGTAGCTCTCCAGGAGCAGGATTGGGCACCCCTGATTTACACTAACAATCCCTCCATGAGCAGCAACCAGTTGCAATATCTATATATAATGAATGGATTAATAATCCACTGAGAGCGGTATAGTTATTGCTAAATAGAAATTTTAATATCGTTAATGCACAAAGCAAAATGCAGTGTTTGCATAACTGTAAAGATAAGAGTGGATTATATGACTCACAGAACATTACAGTAACTTTTTATGTTTCTAGAAATTAAAAAATATGCCCGTAGGTGTGAATGGTTGTCTGTCTCTGTTCGTCTCTATGTGCCCTGTGATAGACTGGCGTCCTGTCCAGGGTGGACCCCACCTCACGCCCGATGTCAGCTGGGATCGGCTCCAGCACCCTCCGCAACCCCGACCCCGGGATAAGCGGTTGAAGATGAATGAATGAATGAATGAATCAGTGTGAACTGAAGCCGCTGTTGTCAAAGATTAACTTTAAAGGGAATGACTTCTTCTTCAGGGACCAAACTTTGTAGCATTATTGCTTCATCTTTTCGAAGGAAAAAGTCTTATCTCTTTTTCTCTCTGTGAACCAGCTGTTGCAACAGCGTCTCTCTCCCACACACACACACACGCACACACACACACACACACACGCACACACGCACACACAAATTCTCATTTATCAGTTTTTATCTGGTGAACAGTTGGGTTTTTTTCAAAATGAGCAATATGAAAAAAATGGGAAATGACGCAAAATTTTAGTTTATCCTACTTATTATTGTGACCTCTCCTTCCAGCTCAGTGTGTGTGTGTGTGTGTGTGTGTGTGTGTGTGTGTGTGTGTGTGTGTGATACGTCTGTCGTACGTCGACCCGGCTCTGTAAACAGTGTCCTGCCCTCTCTCATTGTTCGACATGGGAAAGTATTTCAGTGGAGGAGTGAATCACACCGTCAGCTCGTCTGGTATTTGAAGAGTGAGAGCGTGTGTGTGTGTGTGTGTGTGTGTGTGTGTGTGTGTGTGTGTGTGTGTGTGTGTGTTGCATAAAATGTTTCCTACATCTGCATAATTATTTGGTATCATTAAATCATTATACCAGTAGTCTCATGGACATTTGATACTTTTTTTTTATTATATTTGCATTTAATACTTTTGACTCAGTGTTTTCTGTTTGACACATCTGATTATTCCCTCTGATATTTTCTGTGTAATCCCTGACACATCATTTATCTAGCTCTCCTGACACTTGACTAATCTCTATAACATTCATCTAGTCGCTCTAACGTTCAACTAAACAACATTGCAAACATCAACAAAGTAATACACAATAATTACACTTTAAAATGTATTGTTTGTATCTTCTTAGAAATGATTATGAGTCAGTTACACAAAAATATAGCTGCAAGGAATTATGTGCATAATTGTGTGGTATACAGTGTGTGTGTGTGTGTGTGTGTGTGTGTGTGTGTGTGTGTGTGTGTGTGTGTGTGTGTGTGTGTGTGTGTGTGTGTGTGTGTGTGTGTGTGTGTGTGTGTGTGTGTGTGTGTGAGATAGAGAGAGAGACAGAGACAGAGAGAGAAGTCCTCGGGGGAGTGTATCCATTTTAAAGGTGTCAGTCAGGAATGGAGCACACGGGCGTGGACGTATCCCACGATCCTCTGGGAGAAAGAATCAATTTCACAACCCAAATGATCATGTTACACACACACACACACACACACACACACACAATTATAAATATGTCTCACACTTTAAACGGCACACGCATCGATAACATCATGTTCTCTTTCTCTCACATGCACACTCATATTTCCCCTCTCCTTTTCCATTCCTCCTGTCGTTGTCTCTTTCAACCTCACTTCACTTTCTCTCCTTCTCTCTCTCTCTCTCTCTCTCTCTCTCTCTCTCTCTTTCTCTCAGGTAAATGCACAGTTTGGACATACATTCTCCGTACATCTGTATAACAGGCACAAACCTGCATGTCGGGTGTACACTCTGTTAATCTCCTTAGGCTTTACTGTACAGCTTTATTAGTGCTTTCATGTGAGGAATGCCTTTGATTCATCATCTGAAACATTGCACAACGTCATGCTCAACAGAACAGAGAAGGACTGAAACTCTGCAGACTTCAAACTTGGACATGTTTCAGCCTTCAGCACACACATATAAACTCTCTACAAATCAATCAATTGAGCTTTAAAAAGTTGTGAGTATTTGCATTAGAAGGGGAAAGGGCGTGCAGATTAGGGGGGTTTGGGTTTACAAATGAAACTATCGTTCAATACTTTTGACAGTTTCTTCCAAATTTTGATTTAGAAAATAGGACTGAATATTAACCTTTTAAAATGTTCACATATTTCTGCTCTTCTCTGCTGATGGTGGTGGTGCCTGCTGCCGTGGTCCTGCATGACGCTTCCTGCTGCTGTTATAATCATCACCTTAGCTGTGCTTGTTTCTACTATTCTGCTGTATTAATAAGTCATATTCACATTATTATAGATATTATTATAGTTACTGGAAGTGTGTCTGTCTCTGTCTTTGTGTCTGTCTCTGTCTCTCTCTGTCCATCTGTCCGTCTTTTCTCTCTCTCTCTCCTTCTCTTCCTCTCTCCGGTGCAGACAGATGTGCGTCCTCCACAGAGCTGGGTCTGTCTGACGTTCCTGTCTGTTATAGTGAAGGTTTTCAACGCCACCGTACTCTACGGGGGAATTGTTGGGTCTCTGTAAATCATAAATAAGTCACAGAGTGTGGTCTTTACCTACTCTGTAAAGTGTCCTGAGATCACTTTTGTTATGATTTGGCACTATGAATAAAATTTTAATGCTACTCTACAAGTTTTATATAATGTCACACGCAGCAGTTCCTTTCAACTGAAGATGTATGAGTTTATAACACTGAGACTGTTCAACATCTATATAAATATATATATATACACACACAGACATACTTTAAGGATATTTTGTTTTACCCTTTGATCTTAAACAATTGTTTGCTTATTTTTTTTCCTTAGGTGCTTATTTGTTGAGACTTCGCCTATCCCCCTATTTATGGCCACACGCTTTCCATCGGTACCAAGATGGAGTCTCTACGGCATTCCTATCAAAAGTTATGGCCTATTTAAAATAGGGTTAGGGTTTAGGATTAGGGTTAGGGTTTAGGGGTTAGGGTTAGTTTAGAGACTTGAAACTTGGGCTACCCCCCCTATTTTGTGGGTGCTGAGTTCACTCATGCTGGTTTTGTTTGATCGGACATCGGGAACCCTTTGATCTTAAACAATTGTGTGCCTATTTTATTTTCCTTAGGTGCTCATTTGTTGAGACTTCGCCTACCCCCCTATTTATGGCGCTTTCCATTGGTACCAAGATGGAGTCTCTACGACGTTCCTATCAAAAGTAATGGCCTACTTAAAACAGGGTTAGGGGTTAGGGTTTAGGATTAGGGTTAGGGTTTAGGGGTTAAGGTTAGTTTAGAGACTTGAAACTTGGGCTACCCCCCCCCCCCCCCCCCCCCTATTTCGTGGGTGCTGAGTTTCGTTATGGCCTATTTAAAATAGGGTTAGGGTTTAGGATTAGGGTTAGGGTTTAGGATTAAGGTTAGGGTTAGGGTTTAGGATTACGGTTAGGTTTAGGGTTTAGGATTAGGGTTAGGGTTTAGGATTAGGGTTAGGGTTTAGGATTAAGGTTAGGGTTAGGGTTTAGGATTAGGGTTAGGGTTTAGGATTAGGGTTATGGTTAGTTTAGAGACTTGAAACTTAACAACAACAGTGCACAACAAATAGTGAATGCAATAACTGCAGGAAGTTCATACAAATCAAGGCAAATGGATGAATTTTGAGTAGATAATTTCCTGTGAATACTGTACGAGAGACAAGCTTTCTTGTTATTTTTCGGAACTTTCAATATAATTAATTATCTGTATCGTGTCTCTTTTGGGATTTTAACAATCATGTGTACTTAATAGACTTCTTATCCTTTAACAATTTCAGTTTTCTTCTCCCTGACGCTTGGCGTTTCTGTTAGCTCTGCTCTCTTCAGCGAACCCTTATTCTGTCTGTTTTCCTAAATAATTATAACAATTCAATTTAGTGACATGCAATCTTTCAATCAGATACTTGTGTAGAGATACTAATCATGCTACTGCAGAGGTTTGGTGTTATTTTGAGCAGCATTAGTGGTTAAAAAAGACGTTTTAATGCCTTCACCGTACTGCCCCGAGCTAATCACTGTTAGCCACATATGACTGTTAGCGTCTCTCTCGAATTTCTCCATTAATAGTTTATACACGGGAAAAAAAGTGTCATGGGAGGATTTAGAGCTGGAATTACACTTAAAGAGACACTTGAAGGGGCTTTGGGCAGAGACGGTTCATGGACTGCCTCAGGGCCAGGGTTTCTGCTCGTGTGGGTGCTCCTGGTGAGACGTTGGAGGTGTTGACGTGAGCCGGCTTGCTCCCAAACTATGGAGACATTGCACAGAGGAATGAGAGGTGTCTGTGCCTCTTGGCCCACCTGTGTGTGGAGGAGCAGCCCGTTCTCATTCCTGGTGCGTTACGTTTACGTTCTACGTTTGATACATCTGGATGAAACGCACCGGGTTTTCAGTAATACCATCCGCCGCTGTTTCTGACGTACAAAGCAAGTGCTCCAGGATTAAGTGAAGCACAGTGCTTGTAGGGAGGACGGGGTGGTTGAGACCCGTGCATCTCTGTAGTGTCTAGAGTCGTGCAGACACCCCAGCGAGGCTCTGCAAAGAGTACACAAAGCAAACACACAACACACTGTTGAAGTTGAAACAAAAACGATCAAGATAACCCTGGCTGCAGGACTGAGGCTGCTTGAATATGCACCTTGAACCCGCAGCACAGATGTGACCTGAGTGCAGCCTGAATGCCGTGAAGCCTCATCCAATGGTCTCCACACCGGATGACATAATTTACTATTGTGCAATAATCCATACATACATACCTGGACACTTTTCTTTTGTATTCTTCGCTCTACTTTATATATTTAACTAAGAGTTTATTGTTTATTTTATACTGTATAGTGTTGTGTAAGCTGCTGGAGACTAAATTTCCTTGCAGGAGTCATCTCAAAGGGATCAATAAAGAGAAGTCTAAGTCTGTCTCACATCTCAGACGGCACAGATACAATTCAATCTCAATCTATAGAGCGTATACACGGATAAACAGGTCACTCGTGTGACCGTAAGTGTCCTTTTTAAGTCTCAAGTCTTCAGGAGCCGCCAGCTCTGGTTTCTTAACTGTCACAATCAATAACAAAAGGCTGCATGTCCATTATTTTCTCTCTGGTAACTAATACACACCAAACCATGACCACATAATCGAGCATAGCCTGGATTTCATGTTACACTACACCCCTGGTTCTTAGATACTCATTTATCCAACATTTATATGGACAAAAAAAACATAGACAGAACACAGAAAGAAACACAACATTAGAAAATAACACATACACATGTTGATTTTGTTAAAGATGTTGAGTCAAACCAGTTTTTAAATCCTGGAGGAACAGGGACTCATTTATTCTCAATGACCTTTGCATGGAAAGACCTGCAGTATCTTTGTATCTGCCAGACACACACACACACACACACACACACACACACACATACACACACACACACACGCTCTCACACTCACTCACACGCCCTAACGGATGCCCGATCTTCTTTCTGCCTTATATGGTAGTTCCTGTGACACACTGCACTGATACACGTGAGGGTTTTAAAACCGTTTCTCCAGCAAGATCATGTTACAGTGCACACACACACACACACACACACACACACACATACATTGACAGGCAGGGCGCGCATGTTAACAGCTGCTGCAAGCGAAGACACTTATCTGGAAAAGAGAGGGAGAGAGAACAGTGAAGAGAGAGAAAGGGAAGGAACTAAGCAACGACAGAAGGAAGGAACAGAGGAAGAGAGGAGGAAGGAAATTATGTAGGTATAGAAAAGGCAGGAAGTATGAAAGGTGGTACAGATAACAGAGTATGTACGGTATCTCAGAAGTCATGGATGGAGGGATGAAGAAGATGATGGAGTGATGCAGACATCAGGTCAGCAGGTTAAAGGCTTTACATTGCAGCACTGACAGTTTTACAGGAAGAGCATGCGGCAGCAGGAAGTCATAAACCCTTCGTCACACCGGCTGCAGACTCCCGCGAGACACCACCTTACAGACAGCGGCCAGAGTGATAGAACCGCAGAGCGATGCAACAAAAAGAAACATGGACACCATCAGTTTTAATAAAGACACTGAAGGTCAGCATCTGGGGGAAAGCTGCTTTAGGTTAAAAAAGGGCAAAATGGTTAGGGCACTGTGTCGCTCTTTTGCCTGTGTTAAAGGAATAGTTCACCCAAAAACGATATAAATTGTGTATGATACTCACGTGTCTTTACGCTCTCTATGGTCCCTGAAAAAGCTTTGTATTAAATGGTGTTTAGGAGAGCGAAGCACCTCAAAAATTAAACATATCAGAGTTCGACTGAGGCTGATATTCTTCCCTTTTTTCGAGCGCTCTGCTCTTAATAACACCATTTGATAGAAAACCTTTTCAAAACCTTTTTTGGTTAGCACTGTCGCCTCACAGGGAGAAGGTTCAAGGTTCGAATCCCGGCTTTCTGTGTGGAGTTTGCATGTTCTCCCCGTGTCTGCATGGGTTTTCTCCGGGTTCTCCGGTTTCCTCCCACAGTCCAAAGACGTGCAGGTGTTCGGTTCATTGATGACTCTAAATCACCCGTAGGTGTGAATGGTTGTCTGTCTCTGTTTGTCTCTATGTGTCCTGTGATAGACTGGCGTCCTGTCCAGGGTGGACCCCGCCTCACGCCCGATGTCAGCTGGGATTGGCTCCAGCCCCCCCACGACCCCGGGATAAGCGCTTGAAGATGAATGAATGTATGATATTTGCATTATATCTTAAAAAACGTATGCACAACAACTTGCATGATTTCTTACAAAATATGACCACCACCGTGAAATGGGAGACTGGTACGTGACCATGAAAGTAAAGAGTAGGCACTAAAACGACTTGGTTAGGATTAGAAAGGTGAACGTTTTGGGACCCAGCCACCACCCCGATCCTCCTACCTACGTGGATCGTGTTGCGTTTTGATGGTACGTGTCAGCCAGAGACAATGAGAGTTCATCTGCTTGTCTCGCTCTGTGATTGTTCCCCTCTTTCTTTCTCTCTCTCTCATAACAAAGTGGGGGTCTGTCCAAACATGTCTGTATCCTCTCTACCTTCATTATAACTACAATCAATCTTATGAAATGTTATGCACAACAATTTGCATGACATCTTATGAAATATGAGGTTCGGTTTAAAAGAAACTGTGACCGCAGCGGTTAGGTTTAGGCACCTAAGTGGCTTAGTACTTCCGTGTTTTGGGACCCAACCTGTCATGGTCCTTGACTTTGGTTCATTTGTTTCCTGTTTTATTGTGAAAACAACTTTCCTCTTGTGTCATGTCTTGTTTAACTTCTTGTTTAACTTCTAACTTTTTGTCAGGAACACTTTTTCAATTTAGAAGAAGAAGAAGAAGAAGAAGAAGAATTACTTTATTGATCCCGCAACGGGGAAATTGAATTTTTTCACTCTTATTATTAATAATGTTACACACACAGGCCCGAAATACACACACATGCACAGACAGGTCCTATACATGCAATTAATGGAGAGATGTTAGAGCGAGGGGGCTGCCAGTGACCGGCGCCCCGAGCAGTTGGGGGTTCGGTGCCTTGATCAACAGCACCTCGGCAGTGCCCAGGAGATGAACTGGCACCTCTCCAGCCACCAGTCCAAGCTCCATACATGGTACACACAGGGACTTGAACCAGCGACCCTACGGTTCCCAGCCAGGTCACCTATGGACTGTGATACTGCCGCCCCTAATTTCATCAGTGCCTTAAACATTTTTTTATCCACTGTCCTTTACTTACATTGTACATTTTCAGTTTCTTTAGCTTTCTATTCTTCACTATTTAGAATTTATTTATTTATTGTAAAAAATTACTTATCTACCGCTTAGTTCCAGATTTGTTTTAGCCTGTTTAGTTTTTATCTTCTTTCTTTGCTCCGGTTTAAATTTTATCCAGTTTGTTCAGGCTCATTTATTCTCTACGTTAGAGTCGCATACGAATACGGACGGAGCCTTCTGTCTGTACTCTGTGTACATTTCGTCCATATTTCTGCACTTATCCTGCAAACTTACAAATGCATACCGATATGGACCAAACGTTGCAGTACCACCGGAAATCATGGGGGCAGTGTCGAGCACTTTACACAAAGAGTGTTGTGAAAAGCAGGAGCGAGCATCAAAGTCATTTAAAGCCCCGACGGACATCCTGAAATACTGAAAGTGACGTTGAAAGTCACTTTCTCTCATTTGTAAAACCCGTGTCTGGAATTCTCCTTCCACACGTTTTTAGTGTCTTACAGATAACCACCGTCTACAACGCCATTTTGCCTCCTTCTCAATAGACAAAGAATCATTATCGCCTGCTTCGTCGCCATGTTTGTTGTTGTCATAAACTTTTTTTTCAAACTTTATTGCAGTAACTTTTTAATCTGACGCCCTCTAGATGATGTTTTGCTCAATGTCCAAGGACGCATGAAAGCACGAGGGCAGTGGCGTTTCAAACGTTTGGAAAGTTCATTCATTCATCTTTAACCGCCTGTCCCTGTCGGGGTCGCAGGGGTGCTGGAGCTGATCCTAGCTGACATTGGGCGTGAGGCGGGGTCCACCCTGGACAGGACGCCAGTCTATCACAGGACACATAGAGACGAACAGAGACAGACAACCATTCACACCTACGGGTGATTTAGAGTCATCAATGAACCCAACACCTGCACGTCTTTGGACTGTGGGAGGAAACCGGAGAACCCGGAGAAAACCCACGCAGACACGGGGAGAACATGCAAACTCCACACTGTACGTCGCTATTTACGCACAAAACGGGAGCATAAATGAGCCTTTTCTGTTTTGTACGAACAGTGAATGAGAACAGTCTGATTTGGCACACAGTACCTAGTTATACTTTGCACTGTGTCTGTATCTCAGTCTCAGTGTACAGTCTGTGCTTAAAGCCTAGGGATGACACATTTACCCATGAAAACATGGACATGATGGATGAGAGATTTCACATGGACCCTCATGACTACATGGATTCGATTGATATATAACGTAAGCGAACAAAGGGGAGGCCTTAGCACTTTCTGTGGGTTACCATTAAATTGTTCAGTAAATTGACTCTCAAGGCTTTTAAAGCTCCATTAATCCAGATTTTTTATATCAACAGTGACACTGTTTCATAGTTTCTGCTTTCTATGGGTAAACTATGGGATGTTTCATGGTTGCTATACTGTAGTTGTGCTGAAATTGTTGTTATTACTGTAGGTTAGAATAACTAGGTGCTCCAAACTACAAGCAGCCGAATGAGAAAACATCATTCACGGCCTCCTAATGATGGGTTTTGTTGAACATTCTTTGGTTTTTCATTTATTAATGCACGTTTATTCTAATGTAAAGCACTGAATTAATGAAGACTTGGGAGTCACGTCATATTCATGTTAATCCACAGACTTTAACTAGTCAGATGAAAAGGGATATTAAGGACAAACATCATGTAATGATTCACCACAATGTTTAGAGTTTGTGGCTCTGCATTAATCGCAGCATTTCTTTACATTTTTATGAATAATTCAAAAAGTACCGCAGCCATGAATGTTTCTGCATGATGATGAATTAGCAAATCCATCATAGATTACCTCAATTATCTCTGGATTAATTTACTTCAAGAGAAGTCTAAGTCTGTCTCACACACCTCAGACGGCACAGATACAGTTCAGTCTTAATCTATACAGCGATCTACACGGATGAAGCTTTTTTTTAAATAACACTTTGATTTCATGCCGTATTACTGCACTTCCTTGTCGTTCTGGTGTGATAACAATTAATTCATTCATCCATCTTCAACCGCTTGTCCCTGTCGGGGTCGCGGAGGGGCCGGAGCTGATCCCAGCTGACATCGGGCGCGAGGCGGGGTCCACCCTGGACAGGACGCCAGTCAGTATATAATTCAAAGAATGTGTGAGACAAGTTGTAACACACATTCATGCCCTGCAACAGTTACTATATTCAGTAACCATGAACAACCGTGGTGTATTTCATTATCTGCGCTCTTTTTCATTTCAACATTAACTGTTTTCCAGTCGATCTGCTTCACCATTCACCGCTTTTTGATGAAGCTTCACGGTCCAATAGCCGCATCACACAAGCAGGAAGTGGGGAATGAGGCGGGTGTGTCTTCAGATCTGTCTGCCTCAGATAACAGATTTGACTGTTGGAGTTAGAGGATTTGATTATTGGTAGTGGTGGTGAATGTGGTACCTGTTGGGGGAAATCATTACTGTATTCTGTAGGTGGGTCGTCCAGAGGCGTTTTCAGACTGGAGGGAACTTTTTCTAGTTCTTACAACACCTGATTAATTGTATCTGCACTGCAAGAACTAGGAACGATCGCAGCTCTTAGAACGACGTTTTAAGTGACTTTTTTAGCTCCTTCAAAGAAGTTTCTCTCCCAGCAATATAGGAACTACTAGTTAGCTGTCCGCTAAGTAACTAGGTAGCCTGTTATTCCACTTTCAGGTTACATAAACTAGGGGCGCACTCACACTGTCCTTCCGCACCGGGCTTTGGGGTACTTGTCCCCCCCTCCCTCTCACCCCGCGCCCCAGGCCTGTTTGTACTCACACTACCTGGGCCTCGGTGAATGCTTCTTGCCTGTCCATACATCATCACGCCGTAACACGTCACACGCATTGATTGACGTCACGGCGATGCGTCGCTTTGTTTACAAATCTTTCCATAGACCTCTGAGTTTTTGTGCGTCTTGTCGACTGTTTTTGAATCTTTTCATCGACCAAATCTGCAGTAAACACTCCACCTCCGCATCACACCAACGTGAACCTTTCACCGCCATTGTTGTTGTTGTTAAATGTCCGCGCATGGTCCGTCCTTCTTTTTTCTATATCCGAACAGGCGCACAGGAAATTACGTCAGAACCGCCGTAGGCCTCGTGCTCGTGCTCGTACATGTGCAAACGCGCTCTACAAAAGCCCCCTCTCTCAGGCGGGCTGTGGACGGCCAGCTGGCCGCAGTTATGTGCGGAGAGGTTGCACTCACACTGGTCAAACGCACTAGGCTTTAGCTGAAAAACCTGTTTCGGCCCGGTGCGGAAGGACAGTGTGAGTGCGCCCTAAGCCAAACAGCTGGCTGATATCTGATAATACCTCTGACTCTGTGTGGACGGCAGAGCAGGTGAGCGAGGGAAATTAAGGCTCCTCACTCTTGGAGCTTGTTGCTCGACTCAAAGCTGCTCCTGGACGCTCTGCTCAATATTGCTCTGCTCACCTTTCACTTTGAAAAAAAAAAGAAAAGTAAACGAGCTGCATGTGTTTCAGATGAATGGCGTTCGACAACTTTCCAAGTCGCCAGTGCATGCAGCTCCTCTTCGGGCAAAATGTCCGCCGTCACCTCAATGAACTCGTGGTGTGAGAAGTACTGGAGCGAAATAAGAGCGGGGGATGTGTCGACGCAACTTTTAAATGAAATCTGAGAATGGTAATGTTTTTAAATGTATTCAGTCTGTTTAACTTATTGAATATAGTTTGGTTTTCTGTTCTTTTAAAAAGAAATCTAGTTTAGTTAGTTTAGTTTAGTCTAGTTTTTGAGATTTGTATGAAGTGGCTGCAAGTTTCCTGTTGGATCAATGAAGCACCATCCATCCATCCATCCTGAGGTTTCTTCCTTCTTCACTCTTCCTTCCTTCCGCTCAGTTTAGATAACTAAAAAGTTTGCAAAATTATCTTATTTTCCCCGAGGCCTGAAACAAATCTACCATGATATTCCAGGTATTCAACGAGTCCATTCAGAGAGACGAAGAGAAGGGAGTGAAGTGAAAGACGGAGGAATAGGACGATGAATGTTGCACAGGAGCAAACAGCACTCCTCCCTGCACATCAATCATTGTATAAACGTCAAAAACAGCAAAGCTTGCAGCACTGACACACACACACACACACACACACACACACACACACACACACACACAGACACTCACACACACACACACACAGACACACACACACTCACACACACACAGACACACACACACACAGACACACACACACACACTCACAGTGACACACACACACACACACCACACTCACACACTCACACACACACAGACACACACACACAAACACTCACACACACACACTCACACACACTCACACACTCACACACACACTCACACAGACACACTTACACACACACACACACTCACACACACACACACTCACACACACACACACACATTCTCACACACTCACACAGACACACTCACACACACACAGACACACACACACACACACACACACTCACACGTACACACACACACACACACACTCACACACAGACACACACACACACAGACACACACACACTCACACAGACACACACATACACTCACACACACACACACACACACATTTTCACACACACACACACTCACACACACACACTCACACACACAGACACACACACACACACCCATTCAGACACTCACACACAGACACACACACACTCACACACACACACTCACACACACACACACACACACTCTCTCTCACACACACAGACACACACACACACACACACACACTCCTGACTAGCCTACAAATTAGACATCTCACCTGCTTTCAGCTCCTGTATTGCAGCTCGGTGGAATTTCACACAGCAGCAGCTCTGAAACACCAACAAACTCACGACGATAGTAAATTTGAATGATTATCAATTGAGAAAACCTCAATCACAGTCACATTACAAGTTACTTCTAAAATAATCTTAGTAATGGCATGTAGGCTAGTCATTTAATAGATTGATCTTCTCTCAACACTGACATCAAGTCCTGCAAATTACTCCAGAGCACTGACCATGTTTACATTTGGTTTTAAAATCTAGGGATACCATCTAGACCTGTCTGTAAATACTTAACTTGGATTAAAATCAAGCCCCCACCACAGCGACGACCTGGTTGATCCAATAAGAAAGTGTCAAAAATGTCACTTCTCTGAGTGTCCACTAGGGGCAGGTTTCATAATAGAGCAGTTTCTCATTGACCCCCATGTAAAACAGAATAATTAAACCTGTTTAAGGCCTGGTACAAAAAAACGTTCTAGTCTGTATGTTTAGGTCATATTTTCATGACATTTTTTTTGTACAAGGCTAGTTTTATTGGAGGTTAAAGTTTATGAATAATTAGGGGCGTGGCCTCTTGAGTGACAGCTAGCCTCTGGCCCTCACTTCTCCTCGAAGGTAAACGTCAGCCAGATGGACGTATCTCCCTCCCCCCAACGTCACATACATGCCCTTTTTTTGGTAAGAGGAAATGAGTCAAAGTCTGACAAGATGGTGGCTCCCGTAGGCGAGGACGATTAGATCAAGTTGAGAGACCAGACCTCGACAGAGAAAAAATAGTCTATGGTTAAAATCTCATCTCATCTTCATCCTCTTATCCGGGGTCGGGTCGCGGGGGCAGCAGCTTTAGCAGGGGACCCCAAACTTCCCTTTCCCGGGCCACATTAACCAGCTCTAACTGGGGGATCCCGAGGCGTTCCCAGGCCAGTGTGGAGATATAATCTCTCCACCTGGTCCTGGGTCTTCCCCGAGGCCTCCTCCCAGCTGGACGTGCCTGGAACACCTCCCTAGGGAGGCGCCCAGGGTTCATCCTTACTAGATGATCCTGAACCACCTCAACTGGCTCCTTTCAATGCAAAGGAGCAGTGGCTCTACTCCGAGTATGGTTAAAATGAAGACTGAATTTCTTTATTAATCCTGCAGGGGGAAATTACATTTTTTTCACTCTGTTTTTATATTTATGTCACACACACACACAGGCCTGAAATACACACACATACACAGGAACTATATACATGCAATTAATGGAGGGATGTCACAGCGAGGGGGCTGCCAAATGGATCGGTATATATGTATCCTCCTTTGTTCCCGTCATAGTTACTGTACCCCCCTGAAAGACTTTGTGAATCGGACGTGTCATTTCGGGATGCTTGATGAATGCTGTCGTTCTCCTTTGAAAAGGGGAAAGTGCAAATAGGGTGCAAATATACAGAGAAAGGAATCATGCATATCAATTCACAGCAGGGGGGCGTTGGAGTCTATAGACCACCGGAGAACATGTCAGGACATGCCCAGAGAGAGGGGGGACCGGGGGGGGCTGACCGAAGAGGGGGGGGTCGTGTTAACCAGTTCATACTGAATCTAAGAGCCTGCTCACACTGTCCTTTTGGCCGCGGCCAAAACCGGGTTTTCAGCTAAAGCCTAGTACCTTTAAGCAGTGTGGGTGCACCCGCTCTGCGCTCAACTCCGTCCACGGCCCGCTTGAAAGAGGTGGGCTTTAGCGGAGCCGTTTGCACATGTACGAGCACGAGCGTGCGCACGTGTACGAGCACGAGCACGAGCCCTACGGCAGTAGCGTTATGTCCGCCTGTTCGGACATGTAAATAGAAGGACGGACCATGCGCGGACATTTAACAACAACAACAATGGCGGTGAAAGGTTCACGTTGGTGTGATGCGGAGGTGGAGTGTTTACTGCAGATTTGGTCGGATGAAAATATTCAAAAACAGTCGACAAGACGCACAAAAACTCTGAGGTCTACGGAAAGATTTGTAAACAAAGCCACGCACACGCGATCAATGCGTGTGACGTGTTACGGCGTGATGGCGTATGGACAGCAAGAAGCATTGGCCGAGGCCCTGGCAGTGTGAGTACAAACGGGGCTGGGGCGCGGGGGGAGAGGGAGGGGGGACAAGTACCCTAAAGCCCGGGTCTCGGTCCGGGAGGACAGTGTGAGTACGCTCTAACTGAGGTGGCAGAAAGAGATACCAGCATTTTATTTTAATAATAGTTCCCTGTTTTGCTCTTTAATTTAGCTGCGTCAGGCTTCCCAATGTGAATTTTTCAAACACAGGAGGTTCGGAGTGAAGCTTTAGGACTGATGAATTACACGTACTCCAAACTCAAACAAACAAAGCTGCTCCTCACATAAAGGGGGACAGAAGTGGTTGACATAACAATCATAACTCTTGGTTCACTTGTTGGAGGTCAGAGCTGCACTGATGGAGCAAAATACACTGAAAGTATTTAAAACAACAACGTTGAGAATAAATAAAAGGAGTTTGTATTTCAAGCAGGTAATACAGTTTGTGTGGGTTTCCCCAAAAGACGTATTCTTTTTTCCACCTTTGTTGTGTGTGTTTTAATATTTGCAGCACTTTCTTTAATAGTTTTACTTCTGCTCTTGTGTCATTTTTATTGTCATGGAGGAAAGGTCGCAACACTTTCACCTCGGGGACTGGTACGACACAGTATGACACATAAATCACTCGTGTATTTGTGATGTGGAGTTTGTTGGTAGATGGTATGAATTCAGGGTTGTGTGTGTGTGTGTGTGTGTTTAAACTCGTTTCGGTGCCTAAACTTAACCGTCACAGCCCACGTCCACTCTTTCTTTTAGATAGAAGGTCATATTTCACGCAAAGTGTTAACTTTTCGTAAGATATCATACAAACCTTTGACAGAATGGTACGACATGCGTAATACTTATTGTTATAATGAAGGCAGAGAAGAAACAGACAAGTCTGCACATGAGCTGTGCAGCAACAGAGAGAGAGAGAGACCCCCACTTTGTTATGAGAGAGAGAGAGAATCAGAGAGCAAGATGGACTCTCATTGTCTCCGACTGACACATCCCATTAAGCTGTCTAATTTGATCAACTTTTATTTCTGTTTTGTAACACACACTCTCTCTCTCTCTCTCTCTCTCTCGCTCTCTCTCTCTCTCTCTCTCTCTCTCACACACACACACACACACACACACACACACACACACACCACACACAAAGGAAAAGTGACACAATTGAGTGTCAGGCTGAACGATCGGGAACAAAAGAAGTCAGCAGTTCTGTTTTACCGACCTCCCATGGCTCACGCGTGTGTGTGTGTGTGTTTGTGTTTGTGTGTGTGTGTGTGTGTGTGTGTGTGTGTGTGGATACAGGTTACAGCGATGGAAACACACACAGGAAAAAGGAAATGTCTCTACTTATTTTGATCGTGTGTTGCTCAGATTGGAGGAAGGAAGAGGTTCATCAGGACTGATATCACAATGTGGATTCATGCAGCTTTACGTTGTAAAGGTCAAAGTTCACGAGCACAAGACCAGGATCTAGATTTAGACACATAGAAACTTATAATGTGGTGTCAGACTTCTTCCTGCCAGGGATCATCTTAATCAGCATTGTATTGTTCGTGACTCACTCTTTTAAAGGGAAAGTTTGAACTGAGTGAGGCAGCGATAGGCGACACTGTGTTCTGTGAGGTAAAAATAGTGTTTTTGTGAATGGAGTCTGGAGGCTTCAACGAGAGCAGAGAGCGGCTTTAGTTCCCCCTGAAGTGTAACGTAAACAGGGCAGTCTGATGGCAAGCTAAGGCACACCCATGCTACGGCTCTATGGTACACTGTAAAAGAAAATCTTAAAAAAAAAACAAATAAAAAATCAGAAAAAAGACTACAAAATCTACCTCTAACTCAAATTATTTGTGCGTTTTATGGAAGTAAAAATAATGTTATTGTCTAGAGATGGACAGAACAGAAACACAACACCACTGACAGTATGAAAGTAACATCCAGAACCCAAGATGCACTCTCAGTGGTTTCTATAACATGACGAGAAACACTTTTATGATGTTTAAAATAAAAACAGGGTCAAAATACAAAGTGCTACACTGTAAAAACATGAACAGTTAAAACATGTACAACGATTGGCAGCAAATTTTCCAGACGGATGCCGTGGAATTACAGTAAATAACCATTTTAAACTACGGTAAATGTAATGTTTTTAACTGATTTTGACTTTTAAAAAAATGTAATTCAATGATACAGTTATTTACTGTAATTTCAAGGTATATCCTAACATGATAAGGTTTAAGATTTAAGGTTTCACCTGCACCTGAACTTTTTAATTTTTTTATTTTCTCTTAATTTTCACTGTCTTAAGTTGGAAGACGTGTGATTTGTGCCTCTACTTGATTTTTTGTGTGTATGTGATCTCCACTGCAAACAAAATCTTCCTCTAATTCAAATTATTTGTGCTTTTTAAGGAAGTAAAAATAATGTTATTGTCTAGAGGTGGACAGAACAGAAACACAACATCACCACCGACGTATGTATGAAAGTAACATGCAGAACCCAAGATGCACTCTCAGTGGTTTCTATAACATGACGAGAAACACTTTTATGATGTTTAAAATAAAAACACGGTCAAAATACAAAGTGCTGCACTGTAAAAACATGAACAGTAAAAAAATGTAAAACGATTGGCAGCAAAGTTTCCAGAGACAGACAACAATTCACACTTACGGGCAATTTTGTAGAGTCATCAATTAACCCAAAATACCCTGCGATAGACTGGCGTCCTGTCCAGGGTGGACCCCGCCTCACGCCCGATGTCAGCTGGGATCGGCTCCAGCACCCCGTGACCCCGACCCCGGGATAAGCGGTTGAAGATGAATGAATGAATGATCAATGAACCGAACACCTGCACGTCTTTGGACTGTGGGAGGAAACCGGAGAAATCCCACGCAGACACGGGGACAACATGCAAACTCCACACTGAAGGGCCCAGGCCGAGATCCGGGTGTATCTTAAACCTTATCATGTTAAGATATAAAAATTCACAGCAAAAATATAATAAAATGAAACCAAATTAATCAGTAAAAATAGTTTAGGTTTTATTTATAATAAAAATAAATGCAATACAAGTAAAAGACCTAAATACAGCAGTGAGTATATAAATATAATCAGCAATGAATGTCCTGTCCAAATATAGCTATTACTGATTCCTCAGTGTTGTGGCTGCAGGGGTAAAACTGTATTATATTACTACAGATGAACATCATCGCGCTTGAGGGGCGGTAAAACAAACATAAACGTTTCTAATTTCTAATAAAATCTTCATAATTAAATTTAAAAGCTTTTATTAAATCAGCAGATGTTGTGTTTTCATCAGCACTAACTCTTTAAAAACATCTTTATCTCTCATCTACTGCACGTAAATGAGTTGAATCTCAAAAACGCACGTGTTAAACTCCACCTGGATTTAAAAACTGGGTACTATCCACAATGTTTGCTAAGTGCAAGTCATGTCGAGCCGTACCGTGCAGTGGAAAAGCAGCATTAGTGTGTGAGCTGACCCCATGAACCTCTCAGAGCAGTTATAACAGTGTAAATCTTGTGACCAAGCTGCTGTCGTTGAAAGCAGTAAAAAAAATTCCAGCTGTTTGCGGCTCTTCAAAGGCTGGTCGGCGTTTTAGCTTTAATCTGCCGCCAAAGAGAGACAATACAAACTTTATTATTGTTAAAAGCTGACAGACAGGCAGTGAAAGTCATACATGAGATGCCTACGGTATGTGTCACTCATTCACAAATGCAATCATACTGAAACCAGCTCTCTCACACACACACACACACACCCACACACACTCAGTCATTGTGAAACCCGTTCTTCATTGCTGATAATCCCAGTAAACTCGGCACTTTTCTCTCAGTATGCTTATGTTAGGTCAACCGCACGGAGAAAGTGAGAAAGTTAAAGAGACAGACGCTGCAAGTGTGAGTCATGCTAACTCTCCTTAACGTGAATAATTATAAGAGAAGTTTTCTGTCGTCCCGTTGTCTCATAAAAACCAAATAAGAATGTGTGAAATGTAGATTTACTGTTCAGATATCAATCTGACTGTTAGGAAGATCCTGAGAGGGAAGAAGAGCTCACAGCTTCGTTATCTACACACACAGATGAGAAGGAGACGGCTCTTACACACGAAAGGCTGCAAAATAACATTCATTCATTCATTCATTCATCTTCAACCGCTTATCCCGGGGTCGGGGTCGCGGGGGGCTGGAGCCAATCCCAGCTGACATCAGGCGTGAGGCGGGGTCCACCCTGGACAGGACGCCAGTCTATCACAGGGCACATAGAGACGAACAGAGACAGACAACCATTCACACCTACGGGTGATTTAGAGTCATCAATGAACCGAACACAGCAAGAAGGTTACAGGTTCGGATCCCGGCCTGGGCCTTTCTGGGTGGAGTTAGCATGTTGTCCCTGTGTCTGTGTGGGTTTCCCCCGGGTTCTCCGGTTTCCTCCCACAGTCCAAAGACGTGCAAAATAACATGTTCAATGTATTTGATTTAACTTTTATTTAAACAGAGAAGACTAAAACGGCATTTTAGGGCCAAGTATGAAACAAAACCTGGGGGAGGGAGGTAATATTTCAAGAAACAATGTTGCAGATAAATGAGATCAAAGTAGCAAATGAACAAGAAAGTAAAGCCGCAGATTTACGAGTTTAAAAAGTGCCAAATTTAGGAGAAAAAAACTCACAGATTTAGAAGATTCAAAGTAAAAAACTTGTGTTTTGATTTACACCTTTAGTGTTTTGTTTTGCACTCCCTGTTGAGCTACATCACTTCAGAAACACAGACGCTGCTGTGTGCCGCGTAGGCTTCTATGTCTGAAGCAAACTCTCGTTCTTCCAATTTTTAATTGAATTTGCAGAGAAGTAAACACGGAAAGGGATAACAGTTGTACAGTGTGTCTGCTTTAAAGTAAATAAACAGGGACAGAGCACGAGGCCTACGGCGGTTCTGACGCCATTTTATGTGCACCTGTTCGGACATAGAAAAATCCCCTAAATGAAAACTTTAACTTCTCTAATCGTGGACATTTTAAAATTTCACGTATCCAACTATTGTGAGTCGTGGAGAAACGTGTTTCCATTTAGGGAAAAGCTGAGGGTCTGGCTAGCAGGGTGGTAAAGGCTACGACAGGTTGTGTAGTGAAGCCCAAAGAGAGCAGTCAGAGGATTGGTTCCAAATTTGTGTTGAGAGCCTGTTTGAGAGTTTGAAATGTATCGGACCAAAATTCAGCAAGCTTCAAGGCACGTCCAGAAAATGTGTGTGTGGTCGGCTGGGGACTGCTTACAACGGTTACAAGCATTGCTGTGATCTTAGCCAGTTTAGCATTTGTGAAATGGGCTCTATGAAGCCCCTCCCACTGTAATAGGCTGTGCCGGGCACAAATCAAGGATGAGTGGACGACTTTAAGAAATGTCCCTCCACTGGACCTAAGAAGTCTACCCCCAAAATCCTTTTCCCATGCATTTTTAGTCGAGGCACTGGGGACTGGGCTAAGAAGAGCAATCTTATTATAAATTACAGATATCAGTCGTTTGTGTTGTACGCTGATAGCCGGGAATTGGTCCATCTCAGCGTCAGAGGGGCGGTTCAGAAAATGTGGGAATTGCTTTTGGATAAAATGTCTCATTTGAAGGTACCGCAAAAAAAGTGGCTATTGGGCATAATTCATATGGTAAACAGATACAGATACAGATAATGCTGTACTGGCTCATCCCTAGAAGTGATCGATGACATCACGAGGGTGAGGACCTTAGCAAGGATCTTACAATCTACATTTAAAAGTGAGACCGATCTGTAGCTGCCACATAAGGAAGGATCCCTGTCTTTTTTCAGGAGCAGGCAGTCTGCCTTCAGTAAAGGAGTCATTGAATATGCTCATAAGGATGGAAGCTAATAGCATCGAGTACATCTTAAAGAGCACGAGTAGGACCCGGAGATTTCCTGTTTTGTGTAGACTTGATCGCTTCATGCACCTCCAACCAGAGGCGGAGAGGCACACGAAAACCCACCAGATCCAAATCCACTTCACCAGCCCACCCCCCCCCCCCCCTCCACCAGGACTTAACAGAAATATGAGCACTAGATGACAGAAGGCAAAATCACACAATTGACAATAAAGTGTAGGTTTAAGGCTTTTATGTGCTGCAAAGCCCGCTGATCTGTACTGACTGAGACTGTTGTTATTCTGACACGAGTTAAATGACAGCTGTGTTTGTGTGTGTGTGTGTGTGTGTGTGTGTGTGTGTGGAGGGGGGGGGATTATTGCAGCCAGACTCCAAAATATGGTGAAAAGCCTCTGAGCAGACTACCACATGTGTGTAATGTTCAGGTGTCCATGTACTCTAAGCTTCATAAATGTAGAAATGTGACCTGTAAAAGTTTCCAACATTTGCTTTGGGGGCGGCAGTTGCTCTGTCCATAGGTGACTCGGCTGGAAAACGGAGGGTCGCCGGTTCGAGTCCCTGTGTGGCTCATGAATGGAGCATGGACTGGTGGCTGGAGAGGTGCCAGTTCATCTCCTGGGCACTGCCGAGGTGCTGTTCAGCCCCCCAACTGCTCGGAGCACTCGTCACTGGCAGCCCCCTCGCTCTGACATCTCTCCATTAATTGCGTGTGTGTGTGCGTGTGTGTGTGTGTGTGTGTGTGTGTGTGTGTGTGACCTGTATAATAATAACAGATTGAAAAATTGAATTTCCCTTGCGGGATAAATAAGAGTAATTCTTCTTCTTGTTGTTGAACTGTTTTGTAAACCTTTGTTTTGAATGTTTCAAACAGTAAATGCAAGAAATATATTTTGAGACTGAAAGCAAAATATTATTTTTGTGCATGTTCATCTGCTAATGGAGATCATGCGATATGATCAAAAGATACTTGGTGATACTATAGATACTATGAGCAAGGTGTTTAACATCACAGCTCCTACGGTGGCGTTCTCACTGTAATGTGAGTGGATGAATGGAGGGCGCGGCTGAGAAACGCCACTTTGTTCTGTCAACTCTCCTTGAATAAATAAGGATTAGTCACCGCACCAAGAACTGTACCTCCATAACCTCTCAGCTACTTCTGTTTGACAATAGCACGGCTGTTAATGTTTTACTCCGTTACATAATAAAACTCACAGAAACACACTGCGTGATCAGTTCCCAGAAAGGGAAACTGATATTAAAACCGTTACAGATATTTCCAGGCTACAACAGACATCGCCTTCAATCTAGAGCAGGGACGTCAAAGTCAAACACATCAGAGCGCCAAAAAAACAAATGTGCTACAAGCCGAGGGCCGGACTGGTTCAATGTTTGTCACTTTACATCATCACTGCACCACTTTATTCAGTTGTACTGTCACTTACTTCAGAAAGTAATGCTGCTATACTACACTGTCACTTTATATCACCACTACATCACTTTATTTATTTTTTAATGGTACTGTAACTATCTGCTGCTACATTTACTGTGCTTTAGGACATGCTGCTACATTTCACTGTGGTTTACTGTAACTTAGTTCTGTAGGAAATGCTGCTACACTCCACTGTGCCACACTGTCACTTAGTTCTGTATGAAATGCATTTTTAACACTTGACACACTTATCACTTATCGCTCCTTCTCACTTATTTAGTTTGTACTTATTTTATTTAATCTGCTGTTAAACTGCACGCTGTGTATTCTTTTATATTGTATAAACCTACGTTTAACCACGATGTCTGTTGCACTCTGTCACACTTAGTTCATTGCTTGATTTATCTGACGTTAGCTTTATTTTGATTTGATTATGTTAGTTTATTGTCACTCTGATCCTTTCCCACCTTTGTATTGAAACTGTTGCAAAATAATTTCCCTCGGGATAAATAAAGCTTCTTGAATCTTGAATCTTGAATCTTATTAAAACATATTAAAATGATGCATATAACCTATTGAACCAAGAACAAGAACCAGGAGATGAACTGGCACCTCTCCAGCCACCAGTCCATGCTCCATACATGGTCCACACAGGGACTTGAACCAGCGACCGTACGGTTCCCAGCCAAGTCACCTATGGACTGAGCTACTGCCAATAAAATATGTTCCTTAATATCAAGATAAAGACACACAGCTTTGTGAACAGCCGTTATTGGGGGGGGGGGGGGGGGGCTGAAAGTTGACATCTGCCCACTTGTGGCGCTGCAGTGAGTTTGCGGGCTACCGTTGCATTGTGGGTAATGTCGTTTTGGTGCGTGAATAACACCAGCAGGCGGCTGTGGCGTGCGGGCCGGTTCTAATACTAATCAAATATCATCCCGGGGGCCAAGATCATTCATTCGCGGGCCGGATCTGGTCCGCGGGCCTTGACTTTGACACCCATGATCTAAAGGATTTAATTTAAATATTGAAATGAAACAAACTCATGGAATAAATCACATTCCTGCTGCAACATGGCCACGTGTGTAGGGTTTAGTTTAGAAGCCTTGATTGACGATAAAAGTGCCACTTTGCTCCGTTACAGTTATTCTAACCGCCAAAGTGTTGACGCCTGCAGAGTGCTGACGTCGACACATCCAGCAGGTGTGATCTAGTGTTTACCAGGAGTGAGGCCACCACAGGTTCAATTTGAGGCTCTTATTTAAGCTACTGCTGATAATCGTGGTTAAAAGTCAGCCTGTCGGACATGAAAAGCACCACAGCTTATCAAATGTTTGCATTTACGTTTTAACATTCAGTGCAATAATAATTATATATATATATATATTAACACTGAAAACTGTATCCACTCCTCTTCATTCTCCTCTTATTCCTTGTATATAGCTAATTATTCTTGTATTTTCATATTTCTATACATCTTTGAATTGTTTTAAGCATCCGAAATTGTTTTTATATTGCATTATATTGTTTTTAGTCTCTTACTTCGTTGTATGCAGGACAATAATAAAGAAGTCTATTCTATTCTATTCTAATACAGTAGAAGCTCATTCATTCATCTTCAACCGCTTATCCCGGGGTCGGGGTCGCGGGGTGCTGGAGCCGATCCCAGCTGACATCAGGCGTGAGGCGGGGTCCACCCTGGACAGGACGCCAGTCTATCACAGGACACATAGAGACAAACAGAGACAGACAACCATTCACACCTACGGGTGATTTAGAGTCATCAATGAACCGAACACCTGCACGTCTTTGGACTGTGGGAGGAAACCGGAGAAAACCAACGCAGACACGGGGTTCACATAATTATATTTACATAAATATGTAATTTTAAGCAGTGGTCAATCTTATTTGTTTTAAAACGAACAGGATTTCCGGTTCTTATTTGAGTTGTTATCTAAATATGGAGCAACATTAAGCTGTAAACACTGCAGGGATTAATTATTAAACGCAATTCGTTTCTTTTTAATGCTCTATAGTTGATTCACGCCCGCCTCAACAAATATGGAAATCAACATTAAATCCACAGTCGGTTGTGTTGGCAGTAAATCATTTAACAGCCAGGGGAGGCGGAGGAGGAAGAGGAACAGGAAGTCCTTATTTGGTCGATATACAGTGCAGACTGTGTCTGTGGAGACCGACACACTGACAGTGAAGTTATCCATCATCATGTGTCATTTAAAAAAATGTAAAGCATCTTCTGCATCTAAGCACATGCCGTTGTGGTAAAGACAGTTTGTCCATGTCTCACGGTGCATAATGAACATTTCAGGCTCTTTCCACTGTAAGTGATTCTTTGACTACTTGTTTTCTAAAAACATATAAATTCAATATAAAACCATTTGGTTCATGAATTAAGAACCAGTCTGAGACTAAAACAACGATCCGCTCTAAACCTCTGAGCGTGTCTCATGAACTTTAAGTGACTAATACATGTTTGCTGTTATGACCTTCAGTTATTTCCACTGAAAAACAATCAACTCATTCAGAGTTTTAAAGGTGGATTAAGAACGAGGACGTCATCCTAAACCAAAACCACAGAATTGTAAACATTAAAGATGACTATGAAGCTGTGCTTAAAGCAAAAAAACAAAAAAAACACCCAAATTTGAAACAGTGAGACCTCTTAATGCAGTTTCTGAGCAATACTTGATCCAAGAAATATGCAACTTCAGAGTGAAATGATCGGACACAACTGACTGAATCTTTTATTGCGTTATGAAAACTACGTCCTAAAAGTGTTTTAACACTGGACAGAAAGCCGGCAGGCCTGGTACACGTATTCAGACAGATGGCGACATATTGCCAGCGTGATTTAGGCCCCCAATGTCACCAAAAAAAAGCAAGAAGTGGTGAAATATGTACTGCTGTGTGTACATTTCATTGACTAAATACGCGTTAGAAAGCTTCATCTTTTGTTCAGAATCAGCTCCTTATCACAGGAAACCAGCGCAACTTCTTTCTCATGCATCCCCACAGCGCTTTACACAGTCGGACGCTCAGCTTCTACTGACTTCAGTGGGGAAGTGTAGAGCGAGTTGTTCTACTGCAGAGAAACTAGACGGTCATTGGATAAATGCTGGGCTTTGTCCCGCCCATCAGACCCTCAGCGTCCCTGGGGGTCTATGGGACAGTGGGCTGGCCCGGACGCTCTGCTTCTGCATGATGATTGGATGAGCTGTCTGAGGCAAAATCCTTTTTTGATTGACAGCTAAATGAGCAAATCAGCGATCTTGAATAATAAACATCCAGCGGAGCATTTTCCAAGTTTTTCATTCCTTTGTTCTGAACTGATCCGAAGACTTTACCGATCCTCAGAGACTTTGACTTTGTTAAAAACGACTAGCATTGTGTTTGGTGACTCTGTTCTGTCACTCTGCGGTTTCTTTCCCCAACGAGCAACGACAGCTGTGGAGCTTCTCCCCCCATCACTCACACTCACACTCACATTGGTCACACTTCACAGTAGCCTGGCGCAGCAGCTCCAGCTGGGCCAAGGCCGTTAAAGCAGCCTAGCTCTGCAGCCATTGAGAGGACAATGGTCAAGTCCCTGGAAAAAACGCCTAGTTGGTACGACAAGGTCACAGATCATTTTCTTGAAAACGAACAAAGGCCAGAATTTACATATAAATAAACAAACGACAAGGACCAGCAGTCGCCACTGGATCCTACATATATTGGCGGCTCAATAGAGATATGTGGCTGGCCGGCGCATTGGGCGGATGTGTCTATGATGTGAACTGTTGTAAAAGCAGGAAACAGCTGATCACAGGAACAAGAGACAGCAAGTCATAAAGAGAAAGTTGTAAATTCTAAGATCATGAGGACAGTAAAAGATGGGGTTCTTCACGAAAAGGAACTTTGCCAACGTGGTTTTCGTTGGGAGACTAAGTCTACCCAGATGGTCACGTGATGTGCATTTTCAGGCGTGTTAATGTGGACAGATTATTTCTAATACAGAGCTAAAATGCTTGTGTGGACGATTATAAAGTGACACCAATGGGTCCAAGCTAATTTTGGCCCTTACCATGTGAATAGATGATGATCGTCTTCTGAACTTACTAGTAAGTGTAGGTCTCTTCTAACCCACATCTATGAGGCTGATAACTCATGATAATGACTCTTCCATGGAGTGGTAACAGGTGTGGCTACTCCCCTACTAACTATACCATTTATATAGTACACAGCGATTAGTGTATGTAATGCCGTATGTCTCTCACACATGTTCGTCCTTCCACACAGAAAGACGGGTAAACACAGCGTGCTCACTCCTTCGCTTTGGAGAAATGTTGAACTCAGTGGAAAGATGAGTTCAAAGGTACAGTTTAAAGTTTGCGTAGATGCAGCAGAGATCATAACAAGTAACCAACAAGTGGCAGCGGCCCCGTTATCCTGCAAACAAACACTTCATTACTATCCGCTGTTTGTCTCTCTTGTACTCACTGCGTCTGAGCTGAGCCTATTACATACATTAACTTCACTTCTTTACGCTCTCTAACTATTGACTCATATTGCATCTGTCTATAACAGACATATGTGACTGAAACACACGCACAGTGTTTGAGCTGTAACATGAGAGCGTGCAGCGTGAAGTGTGAGAGTGTGAAGTAAAGTTGACATGAACCCAGTGAACCTGAAACACTTTCTCCCCATACCTTCGCTCTCTGGCGTGTTTAAACTCATAAGAAGACTCCGAGCAGACTTGTCTTCTTCTAGGGAGACAAGAAACTACTTTCTGTGTTTGTTCAGCCATTGACAAAAACACCGCAAACTATCACTGACTCCAGTGCATTCAAAGCAGGGACTAATTATGGTTTTGTTTAATTATAAGGCTTTTAAAAGTAATTAAAAAGTCTTAATTCACATTTTCAAAGTATTACTTTTTGTAGCCTCAGATTGTTTATTGTAGCTTAAGTTTGCATGAATTAAATCACTGTGTAGTTTTATTAATAGATTCCTGATAGATAGACAAATTGGGTACATAGTCTGATCAGGTTTAGGCCATTTCTTTAAAAATACAGTTTGTTAATTTAATCAAAAAGGCTGATGATGATGTTTGATGAGAGCCTAATTCAAGCCACTGAGAAAAAACAGGTAGACATGTATGTTCAAAGTCCTAAAAAGGTCTAAAAATGTATTAAATGTAATGAGATTGACTGATGCTATGAGCTACGTGGTCTCATGGGAGGGCGTATAAATAGCACGCCACTTTTCATGACTTTCATGACTTTTCGCGTGCATGTCTACGCGTATTAAGATTTTCGCGGGTCATTTAACGCCCATAGTTCCCCAGGGTTAGGGTTAGGGTAAGGGTTAGGGGTTAGGGGTTAGGGTTAGGGGTTAGGGTTAGAGTTAGGGGTTAGGGTCAGGGTTAGGGTTAGGGGTTAGGGTTAGGGGTTAGGGTTGGGTTAGAGGTTAGGGTTGGGTTAGAGGTTAGGGGTTAGGGTTGGGTTAGAGGTTAGGGGTTAGGGTTGGGTTAGAGGTTAGGGGTTAGGGTTAGGGGTTAGGGTTAGGGTAAGGGTTAGGGGTTAGGGGTTAGGGTCAGGGTTAGGGGTTAGGGTTAGGGTTAGGGGTTAGGGTTAGAGTTAGGGGTTAGGGTCAGGGTTAGGGGTTAGAGGTTAGGGGTTAGGGTTAGGGTCAGGGTTAGGGGTTAGGGTTGGGTTAGAGTTAGGGGTTAGGGTTAGGGCATTTCACGCCCGTTATTTCAGCCATCCTTCACATGGAATATTGATTTAAAAACAACCCTCTGACAGAAAGCTCCACCACGTCGTATTTCTCCGCCACCTTGTGGAAAAAACGTGGGTTTTCCCTCAATGACATTTGTGCGTCAAATGACAACGCCATCTCTGCACTATACAAGTCAATTGAGACTACATGGCGTGAAATGAC
>NC_139825.1:44532021-44552021 GCF_963691815.1 Echiichthys vipera | reverse complement strand
AAACACATCCCTAGTGTGTGTGTGTGGGTGGGTGTGTGCGTGCATGCTTGCGTGCGTGTGTGTTAAAAGGTCCACTGCATTGAAATGGAGGCTCTTCATTTACGCCGTGGTGAATCGTAGCTCCATCGTTGACGGCTTGTTTTCTTTTAACATCAGCTGATCAGATGTTGTGGAAGTGTGGGTCCACTCAGAGATTGTTAAACCTGTTTGTTAAGGTGAAAACAGTCCACATCAGTGTCAATAAACACATTCATCGTTGCTCTAGCAGGGGTATCATTTACACTCCCGGGCTCTGTTCCAGTTTGCACCCAGAGTTTGAACCGGCTGTAGCATTCGAATAAAAAATACCTGGGTCCAGAACCTGGAAAGTTACAAACTGGAACCTGAAAATAACTGTTTTTTCAGTCTGAACCAGTTCAAACGTGACAACATCAGTAGGTATGCCAATCAAAAGCCTCCCTCTCTTGGGGCATGACCAATAAATAACATGAAAATGTGAAAGGAGATGTGTTCTGAGTGCATGAGAGAGAGCCATCAGAGCAGAGGAGAGATACAGCTTATCAAGATATGTGTGAAGATATCCAGTGAAAGTGCAGCAGCTTCAGTTTTCAGTTTGAGAAGAAAAAATACGTGTGGAGGAGTCCCGTGTGTTGTTTCAGCTGCTGAGTGAAGTGACGGAGGTTTACTCCGGAGATTCCTGCCAGGAGACGAAATAAAAGGGTCCCCTCTTGTGATTTCTGACCAGGAACAGCGAACACTGAGCTACTTTAAGATATTTTCTTGAGTTTACTTTAAGAGAAATGTTCTGAATGAATTAGAGTTCCCTCTAGTAAACACTTAACTACGTAGTGTGTGTCTCTGTAAGGTAAGAACGGAAGAAGTGAAGCTATCCGCGCTGTTTTGGTCAAGGTTAAAGTAGAGACATAGTTCCCGGTGTGCACACAGTAAACACTGAGCTACTTTAAGATATTTTCTTGAGTTTACTTTAAGAGAAATGCTCTGAATTAATTTAAGTTCCCTCTGGTAAACACTTAACTACGTTGTGTGTGTCTCAAGCTTTTATTTTGTAAGGTAAGAACGGAAGAAGTGAAGCTATCTGCGCTGTTTTTGTCAAGGTTAAAGTAGAGACATAGTTCCCGGTGTGCACACAGTAAACTCTGTTGTTGTCTGATTATCCTCTGAAGTAAACAGCACAAGATGATGAGAGAGGAAATCACCCAACATTCAAAATAAGAAATTTCACATGGAGCTAAATAATAAGTAGCACACCACATTACGACACATTCAGGTCATTTACGCACCACAGTAACACACGACCCATCAGGCTCAACGAGCACAATACAGTTTCTGCCGTTGTGCATTGTACACGCCCACAGTTGCTGATGTATCCTTGATTATTGTGGTTCCTGTCAAGGTATTGGGTTACAGGTAACTGACATCTGACACAACCAATCACAGAGGTCCAGAAGCAGCTGTTGCTTTAAGCTGGAATCTTAGGGCGCACTCACACTGTCCGTCCGTACCATGCCCAAACATGTTCTACGGCTAAAGTGTAGTTTGTTTGACCAGTGTGAGTGCAACCGTACAGCGCCTAGGAGCGGTACGCTTCCTGTCCACGGACCGCTTGGGAGAGGTGGGCTTTTGTAAAGCACGTTTGCACATGTATGAGCACGAGCGTGCGCACGTGTAAGAACACGAGGCCTACGATGGTTCTGAGGTCATTTCCTGTGCGCCTGTTGGGACATAGAAAGAAGAAGGAGGGACCATGCGCGGACATTTAAAACAATGGCGGTGAAAGGTTCACGTTGGTGTGATGCGGAGGTGGAGTGTTTACTGCAGATTTGGTCGATGAAAAGATTTAAAAAACAGTCGACAAGACGCACAAAAACTCTGAGGTCTACGGAAAGATTTGGAAACAAAGCGACGCATCGCGATGACGTCATCAATGCGTGTGACGTGTTACGGCGTGATGACGTATGGACAGCAAGAAGCATTCGCCAAGGCCCAGGTAGTGTGAGTACAAACGGGCCTGTAGGGGGGGACAAGTACCCTAAAGCACGGGACACGGTACGGATGGACAGTGTGAGTGCGCCCTTAGAGACTCAGGGGCCTGTTGAGAAACACAATGTTATGTGCATCCTGCCGTGGTGAATTTGTGTTTGAGCACAAATAAGTTGCGTCGGCCAGCGCTTATTTAACAGTTCCCACAAAACTGATGGAGATGCAGGCTCATCCACTAGAAAGCACCAATGTTAAAAATATTCTGAACAGCACCGTTCAAGAACCCGTTCCCTGTCAGTCTGAAAACAGTAAGAGGGGGGTTTGTTTGAGGGGACTTCTCAACACGAAACCTGTTAAACATGAACTTTCCCTCTCTGCAGCTGATCCATCAACATGTTCAAAGGGAAACCTCCCGTACCCCTGGTTGACCCCTTTCTCTTGTGTCCGATCTGAAGTCGATCTTTGACCCCGTACTTGGGACTTCTCAAATGGGAGCTTCCTCTTTGTGTTTTCTACGGAAACATGAACCGCATCTGTTGCTTCACACTTCTTACTGAAACTAAACTTCCCCCTTTTGTTCCTTTTGAGTATACTGATTAATATTGTCGTCTACTTTCTGCTTCAGATTGAGACAATCCACTCTCACTGCAGGACGCTGTGTCACTTTTCGTTTTTGGTAAATGAACTATTTAAAATGAAGAAATCTACTTTTTAGCACTTTTATCTGAGGTGACGCAATCACATCAGGACACTGAGGGGTAAACTATATAAATATTTATCATACAAATTACAAATTTTTTTGTTTGTTGCACTTTAAGAGATAATGTTAACTGTATTGCACTGTCTTTAAAGGTCTCATATATGGCATTGGCGTCAAGATACTTGCGGTTGGTAGAACGCAAGCGAATTCCACTGACCAGAAGTTACATAGTTAAAAACATTGTTGCAAAAAGTTTTTTAGGGTTTTATCGATTTCCTTTTGATCAAAAAATCAAAAGTATAACATTTCACTTGTAGATTCTTAGAGGTCTCATCTCATCTTCAGCCTCTTATCCGGGGTCGGGTCGCGGGGAACGCAGCTTTATCAGGGGACCCCAAACTTCCCTTTCCCGGGCCACATTAACCAGCTCTAACTGGGGGATCCTGAGGCGTTCCCAGGCCAGTGTGGAGATCTAATCTCTCCACCTGGTCCTGGGTCTTCCCCGAGGCCTCCTCCCAGCTGGACGTGCCTGGAACAGCTCCCTAGGGAGGCGCCCAGGGTTCATCCTTACTAGATGATCCTGAACCACCTCAACTGGCTCCTTTCAACGCAAAGGAGCAGCGGCTCTACTCCGAGTTCCTCACGGATGCTGAACTTCTCCCCCTCTCTCTAAGAGAGACCGATTTCAACCTGACAATTTTTAAAATAAATGGGCTGTTGTATGTGACGTTCTCAAATAAAATGTAGAGTTGTTTGAACTACATAATGAAAATAATTCAGATTAATCACAAAAGGATCTGAATGAAGAACCAGAACCGCACTTAATGCACCGGACAAAGCCGACACATATGTCGTCACTGCCTACGACTTGTTTGAAATGCTTCCACACCGCAGACTTTCCTCCAGACGTGTTTTATTTGATCCTTTAAATCTCCGAGCTCCAGGTTTAACTGGAGCTGCACAGCACAGCAGCAGGCCCGTTGTGATGCGGGCGACTGCAGGAAACCCTGTGCGCTGCAACATATGGCGTCTTTTGTGTTTTTTTTTACAAGGTGTTACTTTGTACACATTTGTTACTTAAGCCTACTCTGCTTATATATATAGGCCTTTAATATTTCCGTTTATTGCGTAGCCTTTTCCTCAGATTTAGCCAATAAAGCATTGATTTATTAAAAAAAACACACACAAGCGCTGGATCAAAGGCCCATCCTGTCCCGGCCCAAGGATAGTGGTGGGAAATATCGGCCCGTAAGGTCACGGGTCACATCTAAACTCTAATCCGCGTTGAGAAAATACGTCTTTAAACGAGCCGTCAGAACTTCCTGTACCATTGTGATGTCACAACTTTACTTCATAAAGGTAGGAAGTGTCGCTACAATGCCATTATGACAGTCGTTCCACGTAAGCGGGGTGAAAACAATGTAAAGTATGAGAAAAATAATGAGTTTTTTGAACATTATAGTGTGTAAACAGGTTCTAGCATAAACACAGAATACTAAACTAAACGTATGAACCTCAGAATTTGCATAATTTGTCCTTTTTCAACGGTGAAATGTATTTAAATGTATTTCATTGTGTACTTAAGGAAGGTAGAAACAAATGTCATGGAAACAAATCCTTAAGGTGCAGAGTGTCGCAGGTCTTTCTAGTGTGGGAATAATAAAAGCAGATAAACTACACCTGGAACTGCGACCGTTAAACACTGTAATGTTCTGGAAACATTTGCGTGCTGCCCTAAAAATGTGATTTAATTGAGCTCAAGTTAAATACCGTATTTTACGGATTTGTTTGAGGGGACTACTCAACACAAAACCTGTTAAACATGAACTTTCCCTCTCTGCAGCTGATCCATCAACATGTTCAAAGGGAAACCTCCCGTACCCCTGGTTGACCCCTTTCTCTTGTGTCCGATCTGAAGTCGATCTTCAGTTAAATACCGTATTTTACGGATAAAAAGCTCCGGAGTAAAAGTCGCAGCAGCCGAAAATGCAAAATAATAAATAATAAAGAAGGAAAAAAACAGATATAAGTGGCACTCGAGTATAAGTCTCATTTTTTGTGGAAATGTATTTGATCAATATGAGTGGAGCGTCAACATGAGCCTAGATGCAGAAAAAGCATTTGATAGAGTCAAATTGGACATTTTTAGACTTAACTTGGAAAATTGTAATTGTAATTGTGATTTGGAATCAATACTAAAGCATCCAGTGCATCAGGTTTGTCTATAACAAACCCACAACGAGGGTAAACGTCACTTCTGGAGAGAGGAACCAGACCTTAGTCCAACACTGTTTCCTTTCACATTGAGCCACTGGCCACGATGGTGAGACAAGACCCCTCAATAAATGGTACAGACGTAAATAAACGAAGACATGTACCGTATTTTTCTGATTAAAAGTCTCTCCCGAGTAAAAGTCTCACCGGCCGAAAATGCAAAATAATAAATAATAAAGAAGGAAAAAACGAATATAAGTCGCATTTTTGGGGAAATTTCTTTAAATAAAATCCAACACCAAGAAACGACATTTCATCTTGAAAAGCAATTTAAACTAAAACTAGAACAGAGAACAACAGCAGGGCGACACGGTGGTGTAGTGGTTAGCGCTGTCACCTCACAGCGAGAAGGTTCCTGGTTTGAATCCCAGCTGGGGTCCTTCTGTGTGGAGTTTGCATGTTCTCCCCGTGTCTGCGTGGGTTTTCTCCGGGTTCTCCGGTTTCCTCCCACAGTCCAAAGACGTGCAGGTGTTGGGTTCATTGATGACTCTAAATCACCCGTAGGTGTGAATGGTTGTCTGTCTCTGTTCGTCTCTATGTGTCCTGTGACAGACTGGCGTCCTGTCCAGGGTGGACCCCGCCTCACGCCCGATGTCAGCTGGGATCGGCTCCAGCACCCCCGCGACCCCGACCCCGGGATAAGCGGTTGAAGATGAATGAATGAATGAGAGAACAACAGGCTGAATAAGTGTTTACGTTATATGACGCATGAACAACGACCTGAGAACGAGCCTGGTGTGTTAACGTAACATGTTACGGTCAGAGTCATTCACAGAACTATAACATATAGAACCTGCTCTACGTTTACCAAACACTCTGTCACTAATCACACAGAACTATAACATATAGAACATGCTCTACGTTTATCAAACACTCTGTCACTAATCACACAGAACTATAACATATAGAACATGCTCTACGTTTACCAAACACTGTGTCACTAATCACACAGAACTATAACATATAGAACATGCTCTACGTTTACCAAACACTCTGTCACTAATCACACAGAACTATAACATATAGAACATGCTCTACGTTTATCAAACACTCTGTCACTAATCACACAGAACTGTAACATATAGAGCATGCTCTACGTTTACCAAACACTCTGTCACTGCTAATCACACAGAACTATAACATATAGAACATGCTCTACGTTTACCAAACACTCTGTCACTAATCACACAGAACTATAACATATAGAACATGCTCTACGTTTACCAAATACTCTGTCACTAATCACACAGAACTATAACATATAGAACATGCTCTACGTTTACCAAACACTCTGTCACTAATCACACAGAACTATAACATATAGAACATGCTCTACATTTACCAAACACTCTGTCACTAATCACACAGAACTATAACATATAGAACACGCTCTACGTTTACCAAACACTCTGTCACTAATCACACAGAACTATAACATATAGAACATGCTCTACGTTTACCAAACACTCTGTCACTAATCACACAGAACTATAACATATAGAACATGCTCTACATTTACCAAACACTCTGTCACTAATCACACAGAACTATAACATATAGAACATGCTCTACGTTTACCAAACACTCTGTCACTGATCACACAGAACTATAACATATAGAACATGCTCTACGTTTACCAAACACTCTGTCACTAATCACACAGAACTATAACATATAGAACATGCTCTACGTTTACCAAACACTCTGTCACTAATCACACAGAACTATAACATATAGAACATGCTCTACATTTACCAAACACTCTGTCACTAATCACACAGAACTATAACATATAGAACATGCTCTACGTTTACCAAACACTCTGTCACTGCTAATCACACAGAACTATAACATATAGAACATGCTCTACGTTTACCAAACACTCTGTCACTAATCACACAGAACTATAACATATAGAACATGCTCTACGTTTACCAAACACTCTGTCACTAATCACACAGAACTATAACATATAGAACATGCTCTACGTTTACCCAACACTCTGTCACTGATCACACAGAACTATAACATATAGAACATGCTCTACGTTTACCAAACACTCTGTCACTAATCACACAGAACTATAACATGTAGAACATGCTCTACGTTTACCAAACACTCTGTCACTAATCACACAGAACTATAACATATAGAACATGCTCTACGTTTACCAAACACGCTGTCACTAATCACACAGAACTATAACATATAGAACATGCTCTACGTTTACCAAACACTCTGTCACTGCTAATCACACAGAACTATAACATATAGAACATGCTCTACGTTTACCAAACACTCTGTCACTAATCACACAGAACTATAACATATAGAACATGCTCTACGTTTACCAAACACTCTGTCACTCATCACACAGAACTATAACATATAGAACATGCTCTACGTTTACCAAACACTCTGTCACTAATCACACAGAACTACAACATATAGAACATGCTCTACGTTTACCAAACACTCTGTCACTAATCACACAGAACTATAACATATAGAACATGCTCTACGTTTACCAAACACTCTGTCACCGCTAATCACACAGAACTATAACATATAGAACATGCTCTACGTTTACCAAACACTCTGTCACTAATCACACAGAACTATAACATATAGAACATGCTCTACGTTTACCAAACACTCTGTCACTAATCACACAGAACTATAACATATAGAACATGCTCTACGTTTACCAAACACTCTGTCACCGCTAATCACACAGAACTATAACATATAGAACATGCTCTACGTTTACCAAACACTCTGTCACCGCTAATCACACAGAACTATAACATATAGAACATGCTCTACGTTTACCAAACACTCTGTCACTAATCACACAGAACTATAACATATAGAACATGCTCTACATTTACCAAACACTCTGTCACTAATCACACAGAACTATAACATATAGAACATGCTCTACGTTTACCAAACACTCTGTCACTGCTAATCACACAGAACTATAACATATAGAACATGCTCTACGTTTACCAAACACTCTGTCACTGCTAATCACACAGAACTATAACATATAGAACATGCTCTACGTTTACCAAACACTCTGTCACTAATCACACAGAACTATAACATATAGAACATGCTCTACGTTTACCAAACACTCTGTCACCGCTAATCACACAGAACTATAACATATAGAACATGCTCTACGTTTACCAAACACTCTGTCACCGCTAATCACACAGAACTATAACATATAGAACATGCTCTACGTTTACCAAACACTCTGTCACTAATCACACAGAACTATAACATATAGAACATGCTCTACATTTACCAAACACTCTGTCACTAATCACACAGAACTATAACATATAGAACATGCTCTACGTTTACCAAACACTCTGTCACTAATCACACAGAACTATAACATATAGAACATGCTCTACGTTTACCAAACACTCTGTCACTAATCACACAGAACTATAACATATAGAACATGCTCTACATTTACCAAACACTCTGTCACTAATCACACCGAACTATAACATATAGAACATGCTCTACGTTTACCAAACACTCTGTCACTAATCACACAGAACTATAACATATAGAACATGCTCTACATTTACCAAACACTCTGTCACTAATCACACAGAACTATAACATATAGAACATGCTCTACGTTTACCAAACACTCTGTCACTAATCACACAGAACTATAACATATAGAACATGCTCTACGTTTACCAAACACTCTGTCACTAATCACACAGAACTATAACATATAGAACATGCTCTACGTTTACCAAACACTCTGTCACTGCTAATCACACAGAACTATAACATATAGAACATGCTCTACGTTTACCAAACACTCTGTCACTGCTAATCACACAGAACTATAACATATAGAACATGCTCTACGTTTACCTAACACTCTGTCACTAATCACACAGAACTATAACATATAGAAACATGCTCTACGTTTACCTAACACTCTGTCACTAATCACACAGAACTATAACATATAGAACATGCTCTACGTTTACCAAACACTCTGTCACTAATCACACAGAACTATAACATATAGAACATGCTCTACGTTTACCAAACACTCTGTCACTAATCACACAGAACTATAACATATAGAACATGCTCTACGTTTACCAAACACTCTGTCACTAATCACACAGAACTATAACATATAGAACATGCTCTACGTTTATCAAACACTCTGTCACTAATCACACAGAACTATAACATATAGAACATGCTCTACGTTTACCAAACACTCTGTCACTAATCACACAGAACTATAACATATAGAACATGCTCTACGTTTACCAAACACTCTGTCACTAATCACACAGAACTATAACATATAGAACATGCTCTACATTTATCAAACACTCTGTCACTAATCACACAGAACTATAACATATAGAACATGCTCTACGTTTACCAAACACTCTGTCACTAATCACACAGAACTATAACATATAGAACACGCTCTACGTTTACCAAACACTCTGTCACTAATCACACAGAACTATAACATATAGAACACGCTCTACATTTACCAAACACTCTGTCACTAATCACACAGAACTATAACATATAGAACATGCTCTACGTTTATCAAACACTCTGTCACTAATCACTGAATCCACTGAACTCTTCTTCCTCGCTGTCACTTCTGAACAACTCCGCCAACTCAACGGTACGGAAGTAGCAGCTAGCATCTTTTTTTCACAACGCACTTCTGCCATGACCCGCCCCCGCCCAATTTTGACTGGTTGACGTGTGTGTGTGACGATTGCTGATATACGCCTAGTCTCTTAGGGCGCACTCACACTGTCCTTCCGTACCGCGACCTGGGCTTCAGGGTACTTGCCCCCCCTCCCTCTCCCCCCCGTGCCCCAGCCCCGTTTGTACTCACACTGCCAGGGCCTCGTGCGAATGCTTCTTGCTGTCCATACGCCATCACTCCGTAACACGTCACACGCATTGATCGCGTGTGTGTGGCTTTGTTTCCAAATCTTTCCACAGACCTCAGAGTTTTTGTGCGTCTTGTCGACTGTTTTTGAATCTTTTCATCGACCAAATCTGCAGTAAACACTCCACCTCCGCATCACACCAACGTGAACCTTTCACCGCCATTGTTGTTGTTGTTAAATGTCCGCGCATGGTCCGTCCTTCTATTTACATGTCCGAACAGGCGGACATAACGCTACTGCCGTAGGGCTCGTGCTCGTGCTCGTACACGTGCAAACGGCTCCGCTAAAGCCCACCTCTTTCAAGCGGGCCGTGGACGGCCCGCTGGCCGCAGTTATGCGTGGAGCGGGTGCACTCACACTACTTAAAGGTTCTAGACTTTAGCTGAAAAACCGTTTTTTGTCCCTGGCCAGAAGGACAGTGTGAGTATGCCCTTACGTGACTGAGATAAATAATAGCCCGGGCTTTTATTTGATATTTTACGGTAATGTGTTAATAATTTCACACATAAGTCTCTCCAGAGTATAAATCGCACCCCCGGACAAACTATGACAAAAACTGCGACTTATTGCCCGAAAAATACGGTAGTTTGTTCAAAGTTGGCTGATTAGTTGTGAAAAAAAAAAGTTGAAAGTTGAAAAATCAGCTAAAGCTTTGACAGTTACAGGACAATTTGCACCATAGTATTTTTATATTTACTTCATCGCGACTGCTTAGGATCAAAAAACTTAATTCGGACCTTTTCTCCTTTTCAACGTAAAAAGGGAGGAAAAAAAAGATTCACACGTCAGAGAGCAAATACAACTCAACTTACTCGAAGTAGGTCACACACACAAACTCATTCAGGTTTACGTAAAGCAGCTCAGCAGCGTGTGTGGTGCCCCAGCATGAGTTAAAACCTCAGTTATGCTCCTGGGTGTGTGTGTGTGTGTGTGTGTGTGTGTGTGTGTGTGTGTGTGTGTGTGTGTGTGTGTGTGTGTGTGTGTGTGATTGTGTGTGTGTGTGTGTGTGTGTGTGTGTGTGTGTGTGTGTGTGTGAGAGAGAGAGAGAGAGGGGGGCGTTTCAGGTTTCAGTCTGCTTCCAGCTGAGGTGTGACTTGAACTTCCCATGTCAGACAGAGTTTTCTTAGAAACGCTGCCGGACAGATTTAACCCTCTCTAGTGTTACAGACATAGAAATAGAACGAGAGTAGAACGTACATTCACTTTCAAATCCACACAGTACGATGGTCAGAGCGGCAGCCATTTTTACGTGCGTCATTGCAAAGAGCTGTGACGGTTGTGTAACTGTTCTATTTCTGTGTCACAGTCCACAGTTCAGCGTTCCCGCTCTTTTTAGGAAATATAATTTTTACATCTCTCCTGGCTGTTATGTCCGGCCCTTCTCCCATACAGGAAGGCTATCCAGCGGCTTGACACTAAGTGCGTACTCACACTGTCCTTCCGTACCGCGACCCGGACTTTAGGGTACTTGCCCCCCCCCGCCCCAGCCCCGTTTGTACTCACACTACCTGGGCCTTGCGCAAATGCTTCTTGCTGTCCATACGCCATCACGCCGTAACACGTCACACGCATTGATGACGTCATGGCGATGCGTGGCTTTGTTTACAAATCTTTCCACAGACCTCGGAGTTTTTGTGCGTCTTGTCGACTGTTTTTGAATCTTTTCATCGACCAAATCTGCAGTAAACACTCCACCTCCGCATCACACCAACGTGAACCTTTCACCACCATTGTTGTTGTTAAATGTCCGCGCATGGTCCGTCCTTCTATTTACATGTCCGAACAGGCGGACATAACGCTACTGCCATAGGGCTCGTGCTCGTGCTCGCACACATGCGCACACTCGTGCTCGTACATGTGCAAACGGCTCCGCTAAAGCCCACCTCTCTCAAGCGGGCCGTGGACAGCCCGCTGGCCGCAGTTATGCGCGGAGCGGGTGCACTCACACTGCTTTAAGGTACTAGGCTTTAGCTGAAAAAACGGTTTTGGCCCGGGCCAGAAGGACAGTGTGAGTACGCCCTATAATCCTCGTAGATAGCTGTTGAGCAAGGCACCGAACCCCCAACTGCTCAGGGCGCTGGTCACTGGCAGCCCCCTCGCTCTAACATCTCTCCCTAATTACATGTATATAGATCCTGTCTGTGCATGTGTGTGTGTTTCAGGCCTGTGTGTGTGTTTATATATATATATACATACACTGCGTGTGTGTGTGTGTGTGTGTGTGTGTGTGTGTGTGTGTGTGTGTGTGTGTGTGTGTGTGTGTAACATGAAAAAATAGAGTGAAAATTTAATTTCCCCATTGCGGGACGAATAAAGGTCTTCTTCTTCTTCTTCTTATCCATATCGAAAAAATGGCGCAGGGATGTAGAAGATTAATTAGAGAGGTAACTCTACTGAAGAATACTATACAGCATTTATTCACAACATCATTTCTCTATAACAACAATAAACACTGAAGTCTAATGCAATTCAAATACATTCAATTCATAAAACACAGAACATTTAAAATATGTTTAATTGAAATAGTAATTACTCTACACAGGAAATCTAAGCAGCAGTCACGTACAGGTGCATCTCAATACATTAGACCATCATAACATTGTTTCCCCCGTATATTTGATGAGTCACTGAAACTTTGTGTCTTTTACAGTTTCATATTTGAAGTTTGTTTTAAAATCACAAACGAAACCGCTTTTTCTTTTTCCTCGCTGTAAGAAAATACAATCTGGGCAGTACTTTGTTTTTTACGTGCATTCGTTAGCCACTCTCGACCTGCCTTCCACTCGCCGTTGAAGACTCTTCTTTTTCGATCGTTGCTAATCACGTCTGGATCTACGTCTCTAGTTGTAGCTGCGTTTCTCAACTTAACTGTTTTTTTTGTCCATCTAACACTGAAGTGTCGTCCGTCACGAGTGCTCATGGGAGTTGTTGTGTCATTGTATCACTTTGCCAAGAGTTTATTAATTCAGATGACCTTTGAGAAGACTACAGTTAAATTCAACCATCCAAAGTGGCGAGTAGGAGCAACTGTGTTACCCGCCACGGCTGAAATTCACCCGTATTTGGCGGGTGGGTGAGTGTTAATGTCAAGCCCTGTTGACATCACAGTGTTTATCTCATGTGGGACGGGTCTAAGATGATGATTGACAGCATCACTAAATATTTGCTTAAAACGCATTTTAGGGCGCACTCACACCGTCCATTTGTACCGTGCTCAAGCGCTTCACGGCTAAAGTCTAGTTCATCTTGCCAGTGTGAGTGCAGCTTTTCCGCGCACAGGCACCGCACGCTTACCGGCCGGGGCCCGGCTGAGAGAGGTGGGCTTTCAGATACACATGTACGGGCATGAACATGCACACGTGTACGAGAACGAGCACTGATGGCGGTCCTGAGACTATTTATATGTGTCTGTTCCTCACAACGGACATTTAAAAAGATGCCGCCGAACAGTTTGCATGTTCAGAAACAGTCAGACAAAACTAAAACTTCAAGGGGTAATGATGTATACGCAAGAAGTAATCGAGCCGCGGGGGAAGACGAAGGGGCGACAATTACCTGAAAGCACGGTACGAACGGACAGTGTGAGTGGTTAGTTTAGCTGTATTTTGAGAAAGTTCATTACCCAGTCGCCATTGTTTTCCTCTGAGCAATCACCGCCGGTTCATTTCTCTGATTGGTTGTAGGTCTCTGCACCGTCGATAACTCACCATGGAAATAAAAAATGAACCCAGGGAGCCCAGACCGATAAGCATTTGCAACGAGTCTGGATGACGCCTGCTCTACGTAGGCCTAGTATCAACACACTTAACCCGTTTGCTGCTCGTCTGTTCTGCTCTGGAGATTGACTGACAAAGATAGCCGACACGAAAAGTGAAAGCATTGAAGAGTTGTACCGCAGCTTATCTTACCAACAAGTCGAGTTTCTAACCAATTACACACCTGTAGACGTTTTGCGTATAGGAGGTCTGAGTGAGAGGCTGAAATACAATTCCAATTTTCTGGGACAATTTAGATAATTTCCAGGATATGTGGTCATTTTAGTCGATTTCCAGTGTTTCCGTGACTGGAAAACTAATCTCTGAAGTTCCAGGTTTTCTCATTCTATTTAGCGTATTTCAATAAGAATGTGTGTGTGTGTGTGTGTGTGTGTGTGTGTGTGTGTGTGTGTGTGTGTGTGTGTGTCTGTGTGTGTGTGTGTCTGTGTGTGTGAGAGGTGAAAGTGAGTGATGTGTGTGAACACGAACATGTGAGCTGAACAACATGTGTCCATGAGCTGTTGAGAGTTTGTGGTGGTGTCATTTTACAAGGTCTGTGTCTGCTGAGTGGTCCTTTAAACATTATCCTGACCTGTGTGTGTGTGTGTGTGTGTGTGTGTGTGTGTGTGTGTGTGTGTGTGCGTATGCGTGTGCGTGTGCGTGTGCGTGTGTGTGTGTGTGTGTGTGTGTGGTGTAATAAAGCATCCGTTCACATGCCGTGCTGAAGTCACACCTTCACTCTCACACATGTACATGTATAGCATCTCCTACCCTCATGGTTTTTCTTGAGGGCGAAACTCAACAAGCATTTTTTCTTGAAGGCAAAATGAACACACACACACACACACACACACACACACACACACACACACACACACACACACACAGTTCCAGTGAATACCAGGAGCATGTTCACATTTGTGAATGAAAGACTTTCTTTCTGTCTCCTTCCTTCTCTGGAACGTATTCTTGGCAGGACTCCAAAAACGTTTCAGTGGCGGGAAAACACACACACACACACACACACACACACACACACACACACAACACACACACACACACACACACAACACACACACATCCACACACACACACCCTTACACACACACACACACACACACATCCACACTGTGAAAAGTGAAGAATGTGGGCTGTAATTTTGTCCTGTACACAGTCTTTGTGTGTCAGCAGGAAACGTTGGTATGTTATGATATCTCATAAAATGTGACGCTCTATTTAACCGGAAGTGGACGACAGCGGTTAAGTTACGGCAATAAAAGGTGACGAATAGAGTAAGGCATTAAAACGACTTGGTTAAGATTAGGTAAAAAGGTTGCAGTTTGGCTTGGTACTTCATCCTGTATTCATCCACCAGCCTAACCTACCTCCCTACGCGGACTTCTACTACGTCACCTGATTTCATTCTTCTCTACAGACGTGTTTCCTGCAGTGGTGAATTACATACAATGCATTACGTTTCGTAGTTATACGTACGGACAGTAAATGGTAAATGGACTTATAAAGCGCCTTTCTAGTCTTCTGACTACTCAAGGTGCTTTCACAGTGTTTGTCACATTCACACTGATGGCAGTGGACATCAACAGACCATCTAATTTGACCATTCACACCACATTTACACACCCATGCACAGCACAGGGAGCAATTCGGGGTTCAGTGTTTTGCCTAAGGACACTTCGACATGCTGGGGAAGCTGGGATCGAACCGCAGATCTCATAAATGGAGGATGACCCACTCTACCACAGCCGCCCCACAGTGAATGAGGACAGCCTGCAGCAGGTTGCAGGGTTCGATCCTCAACCTGATAAGATGGAAGTCAGAGTAACAGGACTTGAACTCCAACTCTTTTCAAAGCTCAAACCAAATAAATAAGATAATTAATAATAAATCGTGTGAAGCAGGTGAAGTCAGCTGATGGACAAAGCATCAACACTCAAAGGTTTCAGGTTTAAGTCCTTTAGACTTGAGACGTTTTGTAGTTTTACTTACTGTCAGAAAACGATTTAAAGACATGAACAACAAACAATATGCAGGAGAACCCTCAGGGCCTCGATCAGGGTCCTCTCCCATGTATACTATAAATATATATACATTATAAATAATAAAGTTATGGTAATATCGGAGTTGTTTGTGCTTTGTCGTCTCGCAGGTCTCTGCTGATGGTGGTGGTGCCTGCTGCCGTGGTCCTGCATGACGCTTCCTGCTGCTATTATAATCTATCACCTTAGCTGTGCTTGTTTCTACTATTCTGCTGTATTAATAAGTCATGTTCACATTACTATAGATATTATTATAGTTACTGGAAGTGTGTCTGTCTCTGTCTTTGTGTCTCTCTTTGTCTCTCTCTGTCCATCTGTCCGTCTTTTCTCTCTCTCTCTCTCCTTCTCTTCCTCTCTCCGGTGCAGACAGATGTGCGTCCTCCACAGAGCTGGGTCTGTCTGACGTTCCTGTCTGTTATAGTGAAGGTTTTCAACGCCACCGTACTCTACGGGGGAATTGTTGGGTCTCTGTAAATCATAAATAAGTCATAGAGTGTGGTCTTTACCTACTCTGTAACGTGTCCTGAGATAACTTTTGTTATGATTTGGCACTGTAAATAAGATTACCAGTTACCACGTAGGCCCATTACAATGCAAGTATTGTGTGAAAAGTTAATATGAATTCATGAATGTGATCCTGGGGTATTGTAACCTGAAGAATGAGCTGCAGAAAAATTGTAAACATGATGTCAGAGGTCGTCGGGAAGCCACAAAACAACTAAGTATTCTGTATGATGAACTTTAAACCTGCAACGCTAATAAACTCTCACCCTCTCCACCAGCTGCTGACCTCCAGCAGAAGCGCCTTCAGCCACAGACTCATTCTCCCCCGGTGTAACACTGAACGCCGGAGGAAGTCCTTTCTTCCGGTGGCCATCAAACTCTATAATTCACCTCCCCCTGGTCAGGTAAGGAACAGTGGAGACCCTGTGTCCTGAGACAATGTCACTTTATATCATCACTGCATCACATTTGGGCGGCAGTAGCTCAGTCCATAGGTGACTTGGCTGGGAACCGTAGGGTCGCTGGTTCGAGTCCCTGTGTGGATCATGAATGGAGCGTGGACTGGTGGAAGGAGAGGTGCCAGTTCATCTCCTGGGCACTGCCGAGGTGCTGTTGATTAAAGCAGCAAACTTCCAACTGCTCGGGGCGCTGGTCACTGGCAGCCCCCTCGCTCTAACATCTCTCCATTGGTTGCATGTATATAGGTCCTGTTTGTGCATGTGTGTGTATTTCAGGCCTGTGTGTGTGTAACATGATTAATAATAGAGTTAAAATTGAATTTCCCTATTGCGGGACGAATAAAGGAATTCTTCTTCTTCTTTATATCATCACTGCATCACTTTATTGAGTTGTACTGTAACTTAGTTCAGTCAGAAATGCTGCTACACTTTAACACACTTATCACTTATCGCTCTTTCTCACTTATTTATTTTATACTTATTTTATTTCAGTATGCTGCTAAACTGCACGCTGCGTATTGTTGTATATTGTTTAAACCTACGTTTAACCACAATGTCTGTTGCACTCTGTCACACTTAGTTATTGTTTGATTTGATTTATGTTTTTATGCTTATTGTTACTCTGATCCTTTCCCATCTTTGTATTGAAGCTGTTTCACAATAATTTCCCTCTGGATAAATGAAGCTTCTTGAGTCTTGAATCTTGACTTGAAACGACTAATAACTGTATGAATCTAACTATTACTTTTGTTCAAATGCTGTAAAAATAAAATCCTGTAGTCTAGGATACGAGTATTTAGGCCTGAACCTGACTTTGCTACAACTTCAAATTTAATACTTTATATTGTGTATTTTGTATTTTGACACATTTCTAAATTATCTAAAAATAAAAAGACAATAAAGTATTCATAAATAACACTATTTACTATTATTTTAGTGCATTGAATAAGAGTAAATGTACATACAGAACCTGAAAACACTGTATCCTGATGTAAAATCCTGCTGTGTGTCATTTTTTGCAGTGTGTGACCACCCACACGCTCGCTCTGTGTTTCCCTGCTGCTCGCCGGGCCCCCTCCTTCCTCAGCCCCTGTGATTGGCTGCTGCAGTTTGGCGGGCTTTGCTCCTCCTCGTGACTACTACTGCTGCTGTTGCCGCAGTCATCGAGGCAACACGTGGGAACAAAAGTTCAGCAGGGTGGTTGCCCCCGGCGACGCATCCCCGAACACAACCTGCTCTGTAAACAGGCGTCCGGCTCGAGGCCAAGGGGCTGAAACCAGCAGCACAGAAACAGACTCACAGCTGTTTGAGCCCAGCGAGCAGAACAAGTCCGAGTCTGAGAACAAGAGGGGACCAAATGTTTCTAGAAAGGGTTTGTTTATATCCTCGAGAACAGGTGTGTTCTCCAAACAACGCTGTACACGTCCATCTGTACGTCCAGGCTTTAACAGGGGACAGGCACAGCACCTGTCAGATGTGTTATTCTGACACTTTGTGATGAAATAGTTGGAATAAAGCACAAATATTATAAAATAACATGTGTGTGAACTGAAGTGAAAATGCATCCCCTGTCTAAAATGCACAGATGATGTCCTTTGTGATTCATTTTGCACATATTTCAAATCTTATCTAGTAATGATGGTAAATAAGGTACGTTTTTTTCTTTCCTAGAAATACTTATAGGGGTACACAAATTATTTCAGACTGTATTTTCTGTGATTTTCGAAGTCCAGTGTCTAACATCACCACAGACAGGTTTGAAGTTTGGCAAACTTTGTAGGTCAGTGCTAAACGCAAGGCGCTCCGGACAATACGACGATATTTGAAGCCCGTGGAATGAGAAGAATGAGAATTTTGACATGTGATGTTCATGAAATGGATGTGAACAAAAGTATTTTAAACAGCAAAAAGTGCTGAAATTGATCAATATATCGATTCACCCCCATTGCTTGAATTTAGCTTAATTTGCACTAATAATGTCCTGATATATTCCCTACTCCTAAAAGCAATATATGTATGTATCAAAATATGTTTTCATTATAAAACAAGAGCTGAGAGGCTTTTACATACGAAGATGTCATAGGAGGAAATTTCACACTGGCACCTTTTTAAAGGAAAGTAACTTTACTAAATGTAACATATGATGGTATGTCGGCACAGTGCAGGTCATCACAACAATAACGGAGGAGCAATAAAGCAAAATGTGTAAAAAACAATTAGTAAAATGCTTTTTATCATGAGAAGTTCAGCATCCGTGAGGAACTCGGAGTAGAGCCGCTGCTCCTTTGCGTTGAAAGGAGCCAGTTGAGGTGGTTCAGGATCATCTAGTAAGGATGAACCCTGGGCGCCTCCCTAGGGAGGTGTTCCAGGCACGTCCAGCTGGGAGGAGGCCTCGGGGAAGACCCAGGACCAGGTGGAGAGATTAGATCTCTCCCAAACGGTGCGTGGCTGGCAAGTGTGCCGCAGCTAGGCGCGGTACGGTTGCACTCACACTGGTCAAACGAACTAGACTTTACCCGTAAAACCTGTTTGGGCACGGTACGAGTGGACAGTGTGAGTGCGCCCTATGTCTATCTAGGTCTCATGTTTACCATCTTAGCTGAATGTCTTACAGAGGTGTCAAGTAACGATGTACAAGTACTTTGTTACCATACTTAAGTAGAAATTTGGGGTATCTATACTCGTTTTTAGACAACTTTTCACTTCTACTCGTTACATTTTCACGTGATTATCTGCACTTTCTGGTCCTTACATTTAAAAAAAAACCTTATTACTAGGGATGGGTACAAAAAACCTGGTTCTAAATTTGCCCTGGAGCAAGATTTTTAAATACCGTAGTATCGACAGGCTCTGACGTTATCGTTGCTGCTAAACAGTCCTCGCAATACTCCTGAACAGACTCTGTGTCAGAGCCCCGTCCTCCTGTGCAGCGGGGAGGCCGTGGTCTCACTCACTGTTACTCTCTCACACACGGCGCTAGAGAGATGGTGGAGAGAACCAAGCGATCTAAAGTGAGTTTCACCAAAACTGATGTAAATAGTGATGAAAATAAGTGCAACAAAGGTTTTGCATGTAAAGGGACACGAGCAGCCTCTCAAAACATCTAAAAGTGCAGAATATTCAGACAGATAAATACACAGTTTTTGACAGCCAAGCTCACAATTCTCCTGTTTCCCATCCCCCTCAAGTATGTTCAGGTATGCTAGTGGTTTATTATGCTAGTTTTTATACAGTCGATGGTCCGAGCCCATTATAAAAACACAGGAGTAATA
>NC_139825.1:44252021-44527021 GCF_963691815.1 Echiichthys vipera | reverse complement strand
ATGTGGATTTTAAGGTGCAATAGAGGGAAAGGTGCATTTTTAATTACAGTGGTTCCACAGTGAGGTGCAAAATTTTTAAGAATGGATTTAAAGACCAAAAAGAAACTCAAAATGAGTAAAATAAGCAAAGAATTACTAAACACGGACACAAACCCACCACAGAGATGCAGAACGACCACATAGAAAAGTCAAACATCTACAGAAAAAGGTGCCGATCCCAGCTGACATCGGGCGTGAGGCGGGGTCCACCCTGGACAGGACGCCAGTCTATCACAGGACACATAGAGACGAACAGAGACAGACAACCATTCACACCTATGGGTGATTTAGAGTCATCAAGGAACCGAACACCTGCACGTCTTTGGACTGTGGGAGGAAACCGGAGAACCCGCAGAAAACCCACGCAGACACGGGGAGAACATGCAAACTCCACACAGAAGGGCCCCAGCAGGGATCCGAACCTGGAACCTTCTCGCTGTGAGGCGACAGTGCTAACCACTACACCACCTTATTATTATAGATTATTAGCCATAATGTCTTTACCATCAAAGGTAGATTTACCACAAGCTATGAGATGAAACAATGATGCTCCTGTAGATCACAAAACGTTTACGATATTTACACGTTTTGTTCAGCAAGATAATCTTAACGAACGCCACTTTTATGATTTTTGAATCATAAAAGCAATTGTGTGAAGTAAAAAGCTTAAGTGTGACTATAAACAAACCGCACCACCCACCAGCTCCCAACTGATTTCATGCACGCTGGTGTTTGCCGTCTCCTTTAATAAGTGGTTAACTGCCTTTTTTAAAGACGTACAAGCCTCAAAATTCACAAGTCAGGGTATTTATGGACGTGTTTTATGTTGCAGGACGAAATGTTAAGATCTTTTAAGCCTGTGTTAACCTGAGGAGAGGAGAGAGGGATGATGAGTGCACTTTATTTTATTATATACACTTTAAATGTGACGCCCTGTGAATTCAGATGGATTTTGTTTCGCTGTCTGTGTTTCTATCGTTCATTAAATCCCTCTGAACGTGATCCCAACGATATAAGTCACCTCTGTTGTTATAGTTGTGGTGTGGAACAATTTGACAACCTGTATAAATTATATATTTGAGGAGCTCTTTTCCAAAACGCTATAAATCCATTTTAATAGTTTTCAGAAAAATCACATTTTTTACCCAGACCCACACATTTGGTTAATATTCAATTTATCTTGTCAAAATGGTTTATGGCTCAGTCTGAACATCTTCATCTTCAACCGCTTATCCCGGGGTCGGGGTCGCGGGGGGCTGGAGCCGATCCCAGCTGACATCGGGCGTGAGGCGGGGTCCACCCTGGACAGGACGCCAGTCTATCACAGGACACATAGAGAAGAACAGAGACAGACAACCATTCACACCTACGGGTGATTTAGAGTCATCAATGAACCGAACACCTGCACATCTTTGGACTGTGGGAGGAAACCGGAGAACCCGGAGAAAACCCACGCAGACACGGGGAGAACATGCAAACTCCACACAGAAGGACCCAGCCAGGATTCAAACCTGGAACCTTCTCGCTGTGAGGCGACAGTGCTAACCACTACAGCACCGTGCAGCCAAGATGTTGAACATTCATTCATCTTCAACCGCTTATCCCGGGGTCGGGGTCGCGGGGGTGCTGGAGCCGATCCCAGCTGACATTGGGCGTGAGGCGGGGTCCACCCTGGACAGGACGATTGTTAAATCAAACACCAATATTGTTGATAATAAACCGGTCGCAGCAGCCTTGTGTTCGCATCCCACTGTGGGTATTAACCCGACACCTGAGTGACGAAACTACTTTTGTTGTGGTTTTTTGTGGTCGTGTCGGTCCAGTCGGTGTCTTCTACCCCCAGGCGTAGGTCTCACTGGCTCATCCAGGCCATCAACAGCGTTAATGTAGTGTGAAGCACTCATTTTTGTAGACGGACGACACAAAAAAACTCTCCCGCTTCAGAGCGCCACCATGTTGGATCGCATAGAACGCTCACTGGATTCTGATTGGTCGAGAGGACGTATCGCGTTTAGGCTAAAAACAGGTTTGGCGCTGGTCGTGGTTTGGAAAGGAACTGCATCTTGAGACCATTTTAAACAAGGAAATAAAGAGATTTGGCAGAAACACTGATGAAGCAGTGAAAAGGTTCTGTTTACAGCAAAGTGGCTCAAACTCATTTATTTTAAATCTGGCTTTTATCTCGTTTTGGAAAAGAGCTCTTCATTTATAGTTACATGTATCATTCTTGGTGTGGATGGCCCTATAAGCCTAAACCCCCCTTAACTGTGATGCATATTTCTGTACATGTTTCACCACACGTTCATCCCCAGTGAGGGGAGATTGTAATTATTCAGAGCACCAAAGCCTGATCTGTGATCTGGAACCACCTTTGACAACAACATTAAATGATTTGCAGAAGACAAAGAAATCCACTGGTGTTTGGAGCAACGTAGCTATTCATATGGTACACTTGGCACTCAGTCAGTCAGTCAGTTATAAGTGTTTGTGTTGACGTCACTTGGTTGCAGAGCCGGCTGTAAGGTAATGATGTTTCTATAATAAACAACCAGAACACACCTGACTGCAGTGACGTGACGGAAGACGTACAGAGGACAGCAGGCACAGGATTAACACATCAGCATGAGTACAGACACAAAATGCATTAAATTCAATTATAAAATGTGTGTGTGTGTTTGTGTGTGTGTGTGTGTGTGTGAGAGTGTGTGTGTGTGTGTGTGTGTGTGTGTGTGTGTACACCAGGGTCAGGATCAGCATCGTGTGTCAGAGTGTGTTTTGTGTTTGCAGAGTGCTGACCTGCCACATGGCGCCGCGGCAACATGAGACAAATCGTTTCCATGGAGAGGGCCAACTGAAAGGGTCGGTACACCCTCCGCGGGTAAGGCCACCGCGGAGGATTGGTGTGGCGGGAACTCTGTGTGTGTGTGTGTGTGTGTGTGTGTGTATGTGAGAGGGGGGGGGGGGTGAAGGTGAAGTAGGCGATTACCTTAGGCCCTGTTGGGGAAGAATGACAAAAAATGCTGTTTCCAGCCTCTCAAATATGGAGATTTCCTGCTTTTCTCTGTTTTATATCATATTAAAGTGAATATTTTTGGGTATTGGACAAAACAAGTATTCAAAGAAATAATTTGTGACATTTTACAGACCAAACAAAAATGAGGTAGAGTGGTTTGATCCTCAGCTCCTCCAGTCCGCGTGTCGGGATGCTCCTGAAGGCTGTCTGAGCAGGTGGCAGTGTGTGAATGTGTGTGTGAGTGAGTGAATGTGGCTTGTAGTGTAAAGCACTTTGAATGGTCGGTAAACTAGAAAGACAAATTGTTTCCCCCCTCCGTTATCTCTTGGAGTCTTGGAGGCTGTGGCCTTCTGCGTCCTTTATCCTGCCGCTGTTTGGTTTGAGATAACAGTCGGGTTGAGCACACAGTGTTTGATCTTCATATAATCAGTTCACCTTTAATATAATGTGACTCACTTGTACTGACTTTGTTCCTGCTGCTGCTGCTGCTGCTGTTGGCAGAAGTCATAACAGCTGTATTTGGTTATGCTTTATAGAGAAACTGCTGCAGTAAATGTATGCGTCAGACATGGTAGGAATGGAAACATGTAATAAAATCTCTATGAACTATTGTGTATATAGTGTAAAATCCTCACAGTCCAGCACTCTTTAAAGAAATTGTTCAGAAAGTCAGAAAATATACTGATGTTGACTCTTGTTGCTGCAGCGGAGTCTTATTGACTGGCTGTCGCGAATAACTGCACACCTGCCGTTACAATCACTAACACAAAAAGATATATTGTATACATTAACAGCGTATGAGCAGGTTATCTGAAGCTGTGTGTGTGTGTGTGTGTGTGTGTGTGTGTGTGTGTGTGTGTGTGTGTGTGTGTGTGTGTGTGTGTGTCTGTGTGTGTGTCTATGCAAAGCAAGCACTCGCCCCTGATCGTCACAAATGGCGAACTTCTGCAGATGAAAAGTGCGCTCGACGCCATCAGCAACCAGCTCAAGATGGAAACTTCCCCTGTGACATTTGCAACCGTGTTTGCAAGTCCCGCATCGGACTACACAGCCATCGAAGAACCTATCTAGTGTGACCCCCAGAAAGTGTCGACCCACTTCATCACCTTGTCTACGCACGAAATTACGTCTTCTTCAGAATCGGCGGACAACTTCAAGCAAGCAAGTGTGTCTGTGTGTGTGTGTTTGAAGGATGAGGCTGTCTTAATGATCCCCTACAATCAAACAATACTGTGATAAACTTCTACAAGAATGAAAAGACTACATGCTCTTTTAAATCTGCAGAATTACAGACCTACACACTCAGCTTTGAATAACGCTCAGCTGCAGTCATACACACCAAAGGCTACTGGAACGACTCCAGGCAAAACTGGAAATGTCTGGTTATGATTTTACGTTGATACCTGAAACGACAGAAAGTCAAAAGATGTGACTTCCTTAGAAATGCTAATTCATCAAGTTCATTAAATAACAAATAGCCTGCATCTTTTGTTTGTGGATGTAATATTTTGCATTAAACGTAACCTGCTTTAATGTACACCCGACATCTGCCTGCAGCATTATCCACACCATTATCTCCAGACTCCAGACTCAACACCTCAGTGCCCTCATCATCATGTCGGGAGACTTTAACCACGTCACCTTGGAAAGAGTTCTGTTGACCTTCCAACAGCACGTGAGCTGTCCTACCAGAGAAGAGAGGACCTGATGTATGCTACCATAAGGATGCATACATCTCTTCTTCTCTCCCCTGTCCTCCCCTGGCCTGGAGTCTGTGAGCCCCACGGGGAGGACATCGATGGGCTCACTGAGTGCATCACAGACTACATTAATTTTTATGTGGACTGCAATGTCCCAGCTTGGATTGTAACCTGCTATACCAACAATAAACCTTGGATCAACACGGACATTAAGGCCATCTGAATGAAAATAAGTGAGCATTCAGAGATGGCAACCATGAAGAGGTGAGGAGAGTGCAGGGGGTACTCAAACCTTAAAATCAAGGAGGCTAAAAAACAATTATAGGAGAAAGCTGGAGAATAAACTCCAGTGAAACAACATGAGGGATGTGTGGAGTGGCATGAGAACCATCACCGGGTTCCAGAAGACTTGTAGCACAGGGTTGGAGGACCTTGTGGACCAGGCCAACGAACTGAACCTATTTTTCAATAGGTTTGCTACTAAGGCTTATCCCCCACATGACTCTGCTGCTGCCGGCCCCTAAACTAATGCCACTTTACCTCCCCCTACTCCTCCTCCTTACAGACCTGATGTCTGCCCCTCACCACCTCACTTCACACCTACCTATTCAACCCCTCCCCCTGCTCCACATCATGTCCTCCATCATGTCCCCTCCCCATGCTCTACATCATGTCCATCATGTCCTCCTGATGACCTCAGCCCTCCCCAACGGACACCTCTACAGTGTACTTCACACCTGACCTGGTGAGAAGACAGTTGATGAGACTCCACCCTGGCAAAGCTAAAAACTCTGATGGCATATTTGCCAGGGTGCTTAAAGCCTGAGCCCCCCTGCTGTGTGGGGTACTGAGTCAAATCTTCTGCCTGAGCCTGCACCTCCAGAGGGTCTCTGCGCTGTGGAAGACGTCCTGCCTCATGCCTATGCCTATGCCACATATGCCGCATCCCAGTGGCCCACGGTGGCCCTGACAACTCACATCATGAAGACCATGGAGCAGCTAAGGCCTATGGTCAGGCCCTTCACCGATCCACTACAGTTTGCCTACCAGCCCCGCCTGGGAGTTGAGGACTGCATCACCTACCTGCTAAACAGTCTACAGTCATCTGGACAAGCATGCGAGCACTATGAGAGTCATGTTCTTTGACTTCTCCAATGCATTCAACACCATCTGTCAGGCTCTACTGGGTGAGAAGATGGCTGCGATGCAGTTAGAGGCCCCAATCATGTCCTGGATGGTGGATTACCTGGTGGCGAACGGTCCTGATCATGAAGGACCCCATAAAGGGTGCAGTCCCCTCCAACTATTGGCCAATAACCTGTCTCTCCACAACATTGAAGCTCATGTCCAGCATCATTGCGGCTAAGATAAGTGGGCACATGGACCAATACATGAAGCACAGAAGCACAGAAGGGCATTGGTAGAGACACCAGAGGAGACAACAGCTCCCGGTTGACAGGACATGTTGTACAACATCAACAGGACTCTTAGGGCCCTTTGTTGCAAACTCAATGGGGATGTGGAAAACCACACTTGAGGCCAATAATAAGCCACTTGCACAAGTATCCATCAAATGTGGGATCTACCAAGGAGATGCTCTGTCCCCACTGCTATTCTGCATAGGTCTGAACCCCCTAAGCCAAATAATCAACAAGACTGGCTATGGATACCGCCTCAAGAATGGAGCTACGAATCAGTCACCTCCTCTACATGGATGACATTAAGCTGTATGCTAAGAGCGAACAGGACATTGATTCCCTGATCCACACCACCAGTACCTACAGCAATGACATTGGGATGTCATTCAGGCCTGAGAAATGTAGTAGGATAGTGACACGGAGAGGCAAGGTAGTCAACACCGAAGGGGTCCCACAAAAATAGCAGATGTGGAGGACAGCTACAAGTACCTTGGAATACCACAGGAAAATGGCAACCTCGAACAGGCAACGAGGAAAGCGGCAACTGCCAAATACCTCCAGACAAGTCCAAAGAAGCCAGCTCAATGGCAAGAACAAGTCTCAGGCAATAAACAGCTTTGCCCTTCCAGTGATCGGATACCCTGCGAGAATATTGATGAGTAGATCCAGAGCTTTGCCTTCCTCAGCTCTTTTTTCGTCAACGGTGCGGTAGAGCGCCTGCAGCTCCGCCCCCGCTGCTCCGATTCTCCGGCCAAACTCACGCTCCATCGTCCCCTCACTTGTGAACATGATCCCGAGGTACTTGAACTTCACTTGGGGTAAGGACTCATTTCCTACCTGGACAAAGCAATCCGCCGGTTTCCTGCTGAGAGCCATGGCCTCAGATTTAGAGGTGCTGATACTCATTCCGGGGGTTTGTGAGTATCCCCACACCCGCCCGGCGCTTAACACACTGGGCAACTCCAAAGAAGAATAGGGTCCAACCCCTATCCAGGAGTACGGTTCCAGAACCGGGATTGTGCGTGGAAGTAAGTCCCACCTGATCTAACTGGTAGCGCTCCATCTCCCGCACAAGCTCCGGCTCGTTCCCCGACAGAGAGGTGACATTCCACGTCCCCAGAGCCTCTGCTGCCGTGTCTGCTCCGTTGAGGCCCCTCACCTTCACTGCCACCCGTGCAGCAGCGCACCCGACCCCAGCGGTTCCCCCTGCGAGTGGTGGGCCCACAGGATGGAAAGGGGGGAGGTGCCACGTCACTTTTTCGGGGGTGTGCCCGGCCGGACCCTGTGGCAAACCTGGCCACCAGGCGCTCGTCTGGCCCTCTTCCTCGTTGTTCCATAGAGTCTTTGTGAACCATTCTTAGTCCGGCCCCTCGCCTGAGACCACTCTGCCATGGTAGACCCTACCAGGAGCACCAGGCTCCAGACAAAACAGCCCTCTGGTTCACAGGGGCACACAAACCTCTCCACCACGATATGGTGATGGTTTCCAGAGAGGAACCATCACCTGATGCTAATCACCTAATCAGGAAACTAATGCTTCACCAAGAGTTTAATGTTGCATCACTAAAATGTGGTCATAACAGATTGCTGACTTATGTTTTTTTGTTTTGTGGCTTACAGGAGTGATTTTTAGTGCCTTTAACACTGGATGCTTTTTAATGCACTTACCTGACTGATCTAAAGTTCGTAGGTGTCTGCAGAAGATCAGTTTCAAAGACGTTAGTACAACTGTCAGCCACATTTTTTTAATTCTTCTTGATAAAGAAAGTGTGATGTAACCACCAATTATTTTTGCAATGTACCACACTTACATATGGTCAAATTTAAACAATTTATTTCAAATGTAATGACAATAAAGCCAGTCAGTCGGAGACAAACTGATCTATACTCAGACAATCTTTAGATGTAGAATCATGGTCATGACATCCCTGATATTTGCGTTTGTAATACTGAACAAAATTATGCTTACATCTCATCTCATCTTCAGCCGCTTATCCGGGGTCGGGTCGCGGGGGCAGCAGCTTTAGCAGGGGACCCCAAACTTCCCTTTCCCGGGCCACATTAACCAGCTCCTACTGGGGGATCCTGAGGCGTTCCCAGGCCAGTGTGGACATCTAATCTCTCCACCTGGTCCTGGGTCTTCCCCGAGGCCTCCTCCCAGCTGGACGTGCCTGGAACACCTCCCTAGGGAGGCGCCCAGGGTTCATCCTTACTAGATGATCCTGAACCACCTCAACTGGCTCCTTTTAACGCAAAGGAGCAGCGCCTCTACTCCGAGTTCCTCACGGATGCTGAACTTCTCTCCCTCTCTCTAAGGGAGACTCCAGCCTCCCTCCTGAGAAAACACATTTCGGCCGCTTGTACCCGCGACCTCGTTCTTTCGGTCATGACCCAGCTTTCATGACCACAGGTGAGGGTAGGAACCAATATTGACCGGTAGATCGAGAGCTTTGCCTTCCTCAGCTCTCTTTTCGTCACAACGGTGCAGTAGAGCGGCTGCAGCAGCGCCCCCGCTGCTCCGATTCTCCGGCCAAACTCACGCTCCATCGTCCCCTCACTCGTGAACATGATCCCGAGGTTCTTGAACTCCTTCACTTGGGGTAAGGACCCATTCCCTACCTGGAGTAAGCAATCCACCGGTTTCCTAATATGCTTACATATTGATGCATATTAACAATCTAATAAAGTCATTCAGAACAGTTTCAGTCACAGAAGATATTTTCCTGCATAATGAGTCAATTTGCCTTTGATATGTTGAGTACATTTAGCTGACAATACTCCCATGCGTTTACTTAAGCATGATTTTGAATGCAGGACTACTTGTAAAGGAGTATTTTCACATTGTTACACTGTTACTTCTACTCAAGTAAATTATCTGCAGTGGTCAAAGTGAATGTGTATTAGAAACAATTAGAAGTTTCCATGTCAGAGAAAGCGCTTTGGCAGTAAAGCCGCCTCTGCTGTGGTGTGCTGTTACCTCTGGTGGTGCATAGTGGAAGTGCAGCTGGTGCAACACACCTGACACACAGATTTGTGCAGAGTCACTATGATGTGGGCTTTGAGTCACTGAACAGCTGCCACACGGAGAGATGATCTCCTTCCGTATCTGGGTCATTCTGACTCATCCCCCTGGCAGCATCTCTGTGTGTGTGTGTGTGTGTGTGTGTGTGTAATTCAAGTCCGTTATCTTCCACCTGTTGCCCGTGAGCATCAGATGACGGAGACACAGCAGGCCAGAAAAAGAAAAGAAAGACAGAAAGAAGAGGCTGAATAAAACGTTCTGAATCACTGTTCAAGCGATCACAAGAAGAGCGAGACAGACGAGTCACTGCTTTAATCCCTCGCCTGCTGCCGTTGATATCATATGTTCAACTTTGAAATAAATCCTGGAAAAACATCTTACACCGTAGAGTAGTCCTATCTACTTCTACTGCGTCTAAGACAATAATTACATAAGGAACATACTGAACTAAATACTGAACTCATAAAAGTATCAGAAGAGATGTCAATAAGTCTGGTGTGTGTGTGTGTGTGTGTGTGTGTGTGTGTGATCATGATAGCAAATCATAACAAGTGGCTAACAGACACAGGTTTAGTCCCTTCACAATATCCCCCCTTGGAGAGTTTGGTGTTTGTGCCCCACCCTGGTCTAAATTACACAGACACTCATGGGTAATGACCGAGGATGTTTACCCTCAGAGTGAGTCAGGAGCTGCTGTGACTCATATCCGAGAATGGGAAAAGTCTTCTCCTGCTGGATCCTTTTAGAAAGTGAATGTCATGGGTGGAGCTTTGCAGAGCTTCATCCCAGGATTTCAGTCAAGTCAATATTATTAATATACAGTAGCTATAATTACGAATTACAAATGTGCCTCAAGACGGTCAAATCATAGGAAGGAAAATAAGTTAAAATGACTTTAATCAGTGTGTTTAGAATAACAATGATTCTAATTACACTGAAAACCTTTAGGGGCGGTGCTGCAGTCGCTCTACCGCATCGTTGTGACGAAAAGAGAGCTGAGGAAGGCAAAGCTCTGGATCTACCGGTCGATCTTCGTTCCTACCCTCACCTGTGGTCATGAAAGCTGGGTCAGGACCAAAAGAACGAGGTCGCTGGTACAAGCGGCTGTAATGTGTTTCCTCAGGAGGGGGGCTGGAGTCTCCCTTAGAGAGAGGGGGAGAAGTTCAGCATCCGTGAGGAACTCGGAGTAGAGCCGCTGCTCCTTTGCGTTGAAAGGAGCCAGTTGAGGTGGTTCAGGATCATCTAGTAAGGATGAACCCTGGGCGCCTCCCTAGGGAGGTGTTCCAGGCACGTCCAGCTGGGAGGAGGCCTCGGGGAAGACCCAGGACCAGGTGGAGAGATTAGATCTCCACACTGGCCTGGGAACGCCTCAGGATCCCCCAGTTAGAGCTGGTTAATGTGGCCCGGGAAAGGGAAGTTTGGGGTCCCCTGCTAAAGCAGCTGCCCCCGAGACCCGACCCCGGATAAGAGGCTGAAGATGAGATGAGATGAGGAGACCTTTACGGTTTCCATCAGTTCTCCCTCACTCTCAGACAACGGAGACAACAATTAATCATTAAAGTAACTGTCAGACTGTCAGATTAAACGATAATCAAGTTATTGCTGGTTAAAGCCGAAGCACGATGACCACAGTTAAGATATTAGACTCAGGGTTCCTACACATTTTACATTTCATAATCACATACTTCTTTAGACTCAAATTTCCAGAGTTCTTAGAGGTTTTCTTTCAGTCAATATTAAACATCTTAATACCAAGTTGTAGTAAAGTATCAGTCAAAATTTAAAATATATAATACATAAAATGCTTAAATCAGTCATAGGACAGCCTGTCTACAGCAGTCATGGCATAAACTCTTGAATTAAGAATAAATGTTTTCCCCCATTTGAACAAAAAGTAGAAAAATATGACTGTTCCCCATCTGTTTATACTGTTCACATTATTATATTGTTTATACTATATTGTGTGTTTATTGCTTATATTATACTTTGCTTATTGTTTTATCATATATTCTTTTCTAAAAATGTACCAAGGGGGAGTAGCACTCCAATTTCGTTGTATGCAAATGCAATGAAATAAAGGCTATTCTATTCTATTCTATTGTAATTATACTAATTATAATAATGTGAATGTAGGATGTGATTCATGAACGTTGTTTGCTTAAAATTCACCAACTTCCCCGACAAACGTCAAATAAACCCAAATTCACCCGTCAACACTGACTGTGAGCAGCTGTGTCGTGACGGTAAATACAGGACACAAAGAAGACAGCACCACCAACCATGAATCAATTATTATTATTATTATTATTATTATTATTATTGATCCCACAGCGAACGTCAAAAGATGAAGAATTAAACATTTCTACATTCTGTTGGTTCATGTCGTCCAAACGTCTGCTACGGTCCTCTTTGTTCACTTCTCGACACTCGGACGTCCAATCAGGCTTCAGATCCTCAAACATCAGGAAGTTCACCGGGTTTCCTCCTTTTAAAGCTTTTCTACAAAAATATGATGATTGACAGCCGACGCGTCACATCTGATCACGCCGTGTGATCGATAAATCAACAAAAATACAATCAGGATATGTTTACATACATTATTATATATAGATTTAGATCTCTCCCAGGAATAAAAGCACTAATATATACACAAACACTCAACTGCTTTGGGGCTGATTGGGTCCAATCAATCAATCAATCAATCAATCAATCAATCGAGTGTCAGAAGCTCTCGGACTGATCACAAGGCAGCTTGTTCTGGTCTCGTCAACAATATCAACACTTGAGAAAATCTCTAAATAAACGGAAAAACGTTTGCGAACAGACGAGAAGAGCTGAGCAGAGACTGGACTGCGTTTCCCAGAATGCAGCTGGTCTTTGCCACGGCGCACGGCTGCAACCAGAGACATATCCGGCTGTTAAGTCGCGACGTAACGCCCTTTCAAAATAAGATTTCCGGGTCCAAGCCTCTCCAACGCTGCAGTGCCGTGTTCCCCCGTTGTTTGAACAGAGTTTAAAAAAGCGTCATTGTCATTTTACCTTTTTCTCACCGATGAAAAAGACGTCTAACTGACAAAAGAGTTGATCGTAATTGTTCACATGTTCCGCCGTTGTTGTCTGTTTGTTTTACAACGGAGCGTTAGGACCCGTAAATCATATTTTGAAAGGGCGTTACGTCAGACTTAACAACCGGATGAAAGGTCCTGAGCCTAAACTCTCACAGCAGAGCACGCAGGAGAAACGTCTGACGAGCTAACGAGCTAACGAGCTAACGACCGAACTCTGTTACAGTTTTGACGATTTAAGAAAACCACAAACTTGTATTTCCTCCTTTTAAACTGTTAAAATTAAGATTTCCAGTTTTCTATTCCGGACTTTTCCACGCGTTCAAGTTTGTAGTTCGGATGGAAAATACAAAATTACTTCAACTTTAGCTTCTAGCTTCTCAAATGCTTATGTTTTTATCACTTTACCTGATACTTTAGAGACCAAATTGCCACATTTATGGATAATAAAAATAGAAGTAATCATTCGATGCAGCTCTAAAGTCTCACTCACTCATCTTCAACCGCTTGTCCCTGCATTACAGGCCGCGCTGCTTCCCGCCACGCTCCGACAGCTCTTTGTTAAGTCATGACTCAGCGACTTTGAGAGGCAACACACAACAATCAAATCTAAATCACGCCATTATTCAGCCTTAAATCATATTTATATGGATTATTTTGCTTCCTGTGGTTTAAGTTTTACTCCTTAACGTCACATTTTAAAAACTACTAAAGCTTCGTTGATCAAATTCACGCTTGTTGTTGTTTTTATGAAAGATAACGTAATGTCATTTCTGACCAGATGACTTCTTCTGCGCCCAGGTCATCGTTTATATACGTGATCGCAGCCACAAGTGGAAAAGGAAGAACATAGAGAAACGCTAAAATATCAAATAAGACATTTACGAGGGTACAGTTAACAAATGAACAGATCTTAGAGCGTGCTCACACTGTCCTTCTGTCCCGGGCCAAAACCGTTTTTTCAGCTAAGGCCTAGTACCTTTAAGCAGTGTGAGTGAACCCGCTCCGCGCTCAACTGCAGCCAGAGGGCCGTCCACGGCCCGCTTGAAAGAGGTGGGCTTTAGCGGAGCCGTTTGCACATGTACGAGCACGAGCGTGCGCACGAGCACGAGCCCTACGGCAGTAGCGTTATGTCCGCCTGTTCGGACATGTAAATAGAAGGACGGACCATGCGCGGACATTTAACAACAACAACAACAATGGCGGTGAAAGGTTCACGTTGGTGTGATGCGGAGGTGGAGTGTTTACTGCAGATTTGGTCGATGAAAAGATTCAAAAACAGTCGACAAGACGCACAAAAACTCAGAGGTCTATGGAAAGATTTGTAAACAAAGCCACACACACGCGATCAATGCGTGTGACGTGTTACGGCGTGATGGCGTATGGACAGCAGGAAGCATTGGCCGGCCCTGGCAGTGTGAGTACAAACGGGGCTGGGGCGGGGGGGGGGGGGGAGAGGGAGGGGGGACAAGTAGCCTAAAGTCCGGGTCTCGGTCCGGGAGGACAGTGTGAGTATGCTCTTAATACTTAGATCTGTCACAGGCTCAACAATAGAACCAGCTATTGGAGCTCAACTGGACTCTGTAGATAAATACAGTTTAAGTTGAAAGTGGCCGCAAACACACACTCTGCACCGTCCTGGACTCTGATTGGCTGAATTTAAACATGCCGACATAATAAACCTATAAACAGTAACATTCACAGATGTTTGCCTTTGAAGTAAATCGGAGACCTGAAGGTAAAGGTTTGTTTTTCTAAACGTTAGGATGGAAACACGCCCGCGGAGGAGGAGTGACAATGTCCGCGTAATGAAAATCTAACATAAAAAGTCAACTGACGGAAAATTAAATGGATCAATTTTAATTTTTCAAGCAAAATGATCCAGTTTAAAACTTTAGGATGCACTTTTTTCACATATTTTTTAAAAAATTTATCAATTTAAATACCAAATAATTCGCAGATTAATCAATAAAGGAACATTTTCATCAATTGTAGCACTAAAAAAAAATATTAAAATCACAAATTTGGCTGCCTGATAGTCTAAAATCCTCCCTATAATCAAAATAAACAGATGTTTTATGTCGAATGATGAATAAAGAAACCGTCAAATATTAACTTTTATGATAAAAGTATAACAAATAGTTTATATGGAGCCGTTAAATGTGGTTATCAAAGGATTGTGACCAAGAAACGAACTGAACTGGAAATCTTAGTGCAAAAATAATCGGTCCGTGCTCTGATGGACTAACTTTGTAATGAAGACATTCATTCACTCATTCATTCATCTTCAACCGCTTATCCCGGGGTCGGGGTCGCGGGGGGCTGGAGCCGATCCCAGCTGACATCGGGCGTGAGGCGGGGTCCACCCTGGAGAGGACGCCAGTCTATCACAGGACACATAGAGACGAACAGAGACAGACAACCATTCACACCTACGGGTGATTTAGAGTCATCAATGAACCCAACACCTGCACGTCTTTGGACTGTGGGAGGAAACCGGAGAACCCGGAGAAAACCCACGCAGACACGGGGACAACATGCAAACTCCACACAGAAGGGCCCCAGGCCGGGATGCGAACCTAGAACCCTCTCGCTGTGAGGCGACAGTGCTAACCACCACCCCACCGTGTGATGAAGACAGTGTTTCTATATTAATGTATAACATTACAAGCAATTCTTGTTATGTCTTGGCAACTTAATGCATTTGTATCAGTGTTCAAGTTACAAGAAATGACGGAAATGTGTTTGCGGGCTCCGTGACATAGTTTGTCCATTCAGTCCAACTCTTGGTCACAATTGTTAATAACCAAATTTAAAGGTTCCTTATTAAACAAAACAGTTTATGTTGAAAATCAAATACCAGTCTCAAAACTCTGGTGCTTGTTATAACATTGTCTACAACGTTGATTTTCTCTGGTACTATAGGGTTCATTTAGGCCGTCGGACGCGGCGTTGTGTCCCTAATAACGGGGGATAGACCTGCACGGCACCGGCAGCTGTGATCAACTTGTATTTATAGCTCTCATAGTGTTAAACCGATACATGTATCACCGATATACAGGTTTTTTAGGTGTATCTGTATCGGCCGACGCGGGCTGCTGCGTTTTCTCCCCAGCATTATTTACTGACAAGCCTCCGCAGGCGGCTCCGTTTTGCTGGAGACGCCGTTTTAAGTTTAATAAAAGTTCCTTTTGTCAAAAAAATGAGACTCTTTTCTTTTTTTATTGATTTGCATATTTTCAAGAATATTTTAAGACAAACATTTGTAGAACTTTTGGGCGTTTTACTTCCCAAAGGAAAAACTGTTAACGTAATTTCTCCTTTTGACTCATTTGTAATAATTTGTAATTTGTAATACACATTTGTAATTATAAACGTGTAATTTTTGTGACGTAAATTAAGGAGCAATAGAAGTACCGGCTCCAAATATCGGCAGTCCATATCAGTCATTGGCTAAAGCTGACGGGAAAAAAATTGGTAATGGCGTCGGCCGATTCCTACAAATAGCCAATTTTTCCATTGGGTTGGATTTTGTTTAACTGTAGAAACTCTGGGGCAAACAAAAGTTAATGATACTTACATGATTTAAGTTGTTTAAGTTTATCTTAAGTTTTGAAACGTGAATAAAATCGGCAAATGTAAAAAGCTAACGTTGGGCTATAAAGCAACTACACCTCCCACCAGCTTCAAACTGATTTCTCCTGTACGGCGTGATGAAGTTTGTCGTCTCATTTAGCCTTTTTGCTAGCAAACGCCCTTTTTAAAGAAACGTCTTCATTCATTCATCTATAACCGCTTGTCCCTGTCGGGGTCGCGGGGGGCTGGAGCCGATCCCAGCTGACATCGAGCGTGAGGCGGGGTCCACCCTGGACAGGACGCCGGTCTATCACAGGACACATAGAGACGAACAGAGACAGACAACCATTCACACCTACGGGTGATTTAGAGTCATCAATGAACCGAACACGCTTCAAAATTCCCGAGCTTCAAACTGATTTCTCTTGTACGGCGTGATGACGTTTGTCGTCTCATTTAGCGTTTTGTTAGCAACAAGCTTCAAAATTCCCGAGTCGGGTATTTACTGACGTATTTTACATCTTAATAAAATCTGTTGTTAAAATCTATTAAGACAAAAACCTTATTTAAGGCGTCTAACCACAGACACATTCAAAAAAAGCTGATTGACTTTGAGACGAGGGAACCGGAAGTGCAAAAATAACGACTCTCTCCCAGGCTTCAGGCTTCGTTTCTGCCGTGCTCCGAGCTCTCAGCGATATTGTCGCGTTATCGTCGCTTCTCTCTTAAAGTAACAATGTTGCCTCTAAAAGTTGCCAACAGATCACGGCCTCCTTCTTATAATTTCCTTTACCAGCTAAGTATTTACACAGTAAACTAGACAATCGCACACAGTAACCTTTTAATTCTTTTCAACACACAGTCGCCCTCCGCGCCACCATTTGGTGTCTCGGGGGCGGAAACTGTTGCCACTAGAAGGTGAGATAATGAATCATCTTCAGTTCAAATTTCTGCACGGTTCAAAGAAAAGTGAGTGACCTCTGACAACAAACATACATAAAGCTAATTTTGTTCCAATATATTTACAAACTACGGACCCAGTTTTGTTCCAGAGTCGTGGGCGTCCTGTTTCGGTGTTTGACACTTTGAGATGATTGGGGACAAACCAAACACTGACTGTTCACACACACTGGACCAGCACTGACCCACAGCCAGCAACACATCATGGTTCAACCATGTGACACAGTGGAGCTGCAGGACTACTTAACCCCACCCTCCTGGGAGTCTAAGCAAAAAGGCAAATCAAACACTTCAAGAGGATCTGAGACATTAACAGCTACCTGTCAGACTAATTAACGAGCCACATAATGAGCGTCTGACAAGGAAGAGAGTACTAACTAAAACAATCAACAGTTCTATTGGTAAAACTTGGTCAGACACAAACTTTATGCACAGTCGAAATGCAAACATGAACCAAAAAAAGAAAAAGGCAAAAGTCGCTGCAGCAACAGGAAATGACATCAAAGTCTCAAAAAAAGTTTAGAACAAACGGCCTAAAAGGAAGCAGATCTTTAGAAAATAAAATAAGACACGTCGAGTTCCAGCGATGAATCAGTCCACAGTCTGTGTTTAACAGGAAGTCTGTGTGTTTCATTTGTGCGGTCGGTGCTCAAACCAAAAAGGAAGCAAAACAATCATTTGTGATTGGTTGGAGGGGGCAGGAGAGGGGCAGAACGATCGTTGGTCAGGGTCCTCTTGAGCTTTACTCCTTTGATCTGGGCAAGCATGTTTCCTCCTCCTCCCTCCGGGGTCGGCGGCTCCGGGTTCTGGTCCTGATCCTGGCTGGAGGGTGGAGGAGCCACAGGCTGGAGGTGAGCGCTAAGGTCCAGACTGGAAGGCTCTCCCTGGGCAGCGGAGGCCTGGAGCGGGGCCTGGTGCTGCTGCTGGTACAGCTGCTGTTTCTGCTGCTGGTTCAGCTGTTCTTGGTACTGGTCTTGATGATGTTGCAGCTGCTGGGGTTGCTGAAGCAGTGACTGTTGATGCTGAAACTGTTGCTGTAGTTGCTGCTGATGCTGAAACTGTTGCTGTAGTTGCTGCTGATGTTGCTGTAGCTGCTGAAACTGTTGCTGCAGCTGCTGCTGCTGCTGGATCTGGAGCTGCTGGTTGTGCTGCTGTAGTTGACTGTGTTGCTGATGATGATTTAGTTGTTGGTTGATTTGCTGCTGTTGCTGAAGTTGTTGCTGGTGGTACTGTCTCTGCTGTTGCTGTTTGGCGTTGCCGCCCTCTGGTGGCAGGGTGGGAACAGTGGGTACTGGCACCGGAATGGGCATCTGACCTGGGACCAGCTGGTAGTACGGGGAGGATGAGGGGGGAGGTAGGGCGCTAAGACTCTGCGTGGAGGTGCAGAGTTTACTGTAACCTAAGCCTCCTGCTCCAACAGCAGAGGGCACTGCGAAAACATTCTCATCGCTTCCGCCATTTCCTGCGAGGGCTTTAAGGGGAACCTGCGGGGTGCAGATGGGGATGGGAACCCCGCCACTGATCGTGCCCCTGCGATACGCCGGCTTGGACGACGGTTTACGCCTGATGGTTGCCGTGTGGGACGGCAGCTGGCGCCCGGACCTGCCAATCAATTCGGGCTCTGCCATTAAGCTGACAGTGGAGGCAGGACGCTTGGACTGAGCAAACTTCCTGTACTGGAAACTGAGGTCGGAGTTCCTCGGGATGGTAGAGGACTTGTCGAAGTCTGACTGGCTGTTGCCGTGGGAGAGGTGGTGTAAGGAGATGGAGTCGACGTCTCCATGGAGAGAGATGGACTCGTAGTCTACTAGAGAGAGAAACAAAGATAAAAGGAGTTGTTGCTATGCTGTTCTTTCTTATCTCGATGACATTTGATGTGTTTTCATCTCCTCGTCTGACAGACAGGAACATAATCACATCAGTGTGTGATCGTGTGTGTGTGTCATCAGTTAGGAGGTGCATCACAGTGGAAACTCTTATCTACACAACACAATTACTTTAAAGTCACAACAGCAGCATAACGAGCTGAGTAATTAAATTAAAAACAGACGTCACTTCATGAGAATGACGTAAAACTGTACGACTTTATAAATGGTCAACACTGAATTATCTGTGTTTGAACGCAGCCAACACGAACAAACAGCTGCACAAAAGGATATTTATAACAAAGGAAGTTAATTTAGAACCAAAAAGATTAATTCATTAAATAATAATCAACACTTTTGACAACTGAACCGGTCAAATATGAGGATTTGCTGATAATTTAGACATTTTATAGATTAATTAAGTGATTTAAAAATAGACAAACTAATCAATAATGTGAGTTGCAGCCGAGCTTGACTAAAGTTTAAATGAACCTCATTAACGGATCAATCATTTAAGTCACTTTTCAAGCGCCACACATTCATCAGCACAGAAAATAAACGTTGTGATTTTTTTAACACAGAGAGCTTTTACTTTGAAACAAACTAAATTACCATGTAAAGGGTTTGAACTGATAAAAACTGTGTTTGGAGCCATAAAAAATACATTTTACAACAAAATAAGGATGATTGAGTAACTGGACTGGATGGTTTTCATAGTTAGATCCATTTTAAATGGTTTTATTTCCGTAAATTGCCTCAATTTTTTCAATAATAACGAATCTCTTGTCTCTGCTTTTTTTTTATGAGCATATGAGCAAATTTTACCAGCTGTCATTTGTAAGTCTGTTAAAGAAAATCTTATCGAGCTGAGGTTTATGATTAATTACTAACAACTGTAATAAAAATAAATAACCATGGCTTTCTTTTTTAATCTTAAAATGTTCCTAATAACCGTATGGCACTAAAATGTAAAAGAAATCCGCCAGGTGTTGAAACTTATCAATATTCAATTCTCATATAAAGTCTGACAAGAAGCTCATGCTGTGTTCATGTGTTTATTTCCGTAAATTGCCTGATATAATATATATATATACAATTACAAATCTCTTTTGGAGTCTTTTGTCTCTGCTTTATTTTTTTTATGAGCATATGAGCCAATTATATCAGCTGTCATTTGTCAAGTCAAGTCTGTTAAAGAAAATCTTATCGAGCTGAGGTTTACGATTACTGACAACTGTAATGAAAATAAATTACCAAGGCTTCTTTTTTTAATCTTAAAATGTTCCTAATAACCGTATGGCACTAAAATGTAAAAGAAATCCACCAGGTGTTGAAACTCATCAATATTCGATTCTCATATAATTCAGATAAAAGTCTGACAAATCATTTTATTCAGACCGAATAAGCTCATGCTGTGTTCAAGTGCCGTTGGAAGTCCGAATGTTCGGACCTCCAACTAGGGGTGAACTAGGCAAAGTGCACTGAAACTTCTTACTATCGAATTAGGGGACGGTCGATCTCCCTCAAATTCAACAGTAGGAGGTTCCACTTTGACATTTCAGTGCACTTTGCTTAGTTGGAGGTCCGAAAATTCGGACTTCCCATGGCGCTGGAAGCAGCATTTCTCTCTCAACGCATGTGTCGGGGGAGGAGGGAGCGTCAGAGGTCAGGCAGGGAGAAGAGGGTGGGGCTTTGGAAGGAAGCGCTGTGAGACATGCGAGAAAGGTAACAGCTTTAACTCAAAACTCTAGTGTTTCTGCTTCTTTTGCCAACACACTGGATCTTTTATCCTTTATGACATTAACTATTTGTGTAAAACTGAACCTAATCAGATTTGTTAAATGAATGCAAAGCTGGATGCAGATGTGATAACATGCAAGCGAACTCTGAGCCTCGCTGGGAGATGAAGCAGGTAAGAAGACAGACAGACAAACATGGCAGACAGGAAGTCAGAGACCTACCATAGAGGGGAGGATCTCTCTTTACAGCTGGAAGAGAAGGAAGGAAGTTTAGCCAAGAAAACACAAATCAACCAGAGAGGATGAGTACACCAGTAACATGGAGGAATACACAAGAGACAGACAGGAAATATAAATATAACGGAGAGCTTAGAGCAGTGATTTTCAACCTTTTATGAGCCCCGGCACATTTTTTACATTTACAAAATCCTGGGGCACAACACCAACCAAAATGACACAAAATGACACAAGGTAGGGGGCCTATGAAAGTTCTCATTCGTCCAGGTCGTCGTTAACCTCAAAGCACTTTCAGTCAAAAACAACTGGACTTGGTTATTTGTCTGGGAAGACGTTTCACCTCTCATCCAAGAGGCTTCATCAGTTCATGTACGCATCTGACCAGGCTGGGACTGGACCAGGACCAGGACCAGGCTGGAACTGAACCAGAGCCACACACAGGACCAGGACCAGGTCCAGGACCAGGACCAGGACCAGGACCGGGCTGGGACTAAACTAACTGGTGTGAGATCCAGGTATTTAACCTCTCACAAGGCCGATGATGTCACTGGAACCTTTTGTGCTCCAAGTGCCAACGACCGTTGTTGGAGTGACGGTCGTTGGGGGGAAGTTGGTTTCGACTTCGTTAGTGCTCTATTGAGTCTGAACGACAGTCGTTGGAGTTACAGGAGGACATTTGTGAACAGTTGTTCTTTGAGGTTTGACACAAGGTAGCTAGCTATGAGGGCTCTCTTGTTTGCCTTTGTGGTTTTTCTCAAAAAATGTGCCTGTTTCTCATTGTTTGTACATAAGGCACACAAAAAAGTTCGCTCGGCACCATGGCGCTATTGGACAGCTTCTCACCACACAAAGCACAGCGGAGTCGGTGACAGTGAATCCAAATGAAAGATAGCTTTCGCTGTATTGCCTCGAGCTCACCATCTTTTCTTTTTGCTTTTGTCCACCGCTCATATCAGGGCCTTCATCTGTGTCCTCATTTTGTCCAGGACCCTGGTGGGCATTCGCGTTTTCCCTTCTCAAAAACTTCTCCATCACTGTCACTCGCTTGTCTTGCTGTGATCCCAAATTGCCACTGTCACTTGACGCGCAGCTGCAGCACTAACTCTTAGTAGTAGTAAGTAACTACATAGTGACTTTGTTTACTTAGCGTCTGAGCGAATCCAAGATGGCGCGACCATAGCACTCTTGCGTCACTTCGTAGGTGACGCGATAGTGCTATGGTTCCATTTCTTAAAAGGGACAGATGCACCTTATAGTTTATATATATGAAAGAAGTTCGAAAATAGACCATTCATTGATAATTTCCCACGGCACACCTGATGATCTCTCACGGCACACTGGTTGAAAATCCCTGGCTTAGAGGTTCAGTCAAACAGGTGATTTACCAGGTGTTGATTTAAAAAAAATAATACTTGTGTTTAATGGTGAAGCTGCCTCTTTAGTGTCTATGTTAATCTCTTCCTTTAAGTCAGACGGCTCAGATCCTCTACACATTCAGAAGCTCAGTCACATTCTCTCTCATTTTACTCTGGATGCAAAAGTTGGGTTTCCATTCAAATGTGTCACAAATTTGAACCGAATTTTAGTAAAATCGACAAAAGAAAAAGTGAATTAATGTTTTTTTTTTGCTGCAGGTGGCGCCAATTCTCCCGACAGAGAACATTACACCACTGCAGAAGAAGAGGGCACAACAAGAACTTCAGAAAAAAGTTGTAAATTACAGCGTTTGCAGTTATTCTGTTAATGTAAGCTGAACGGTTGTGTCTCTGTATTCTGTGTGTGTGTGTGTGTGTGTTATACTCACTGTGTGTGTGTATGGTGTCCTCAGAGCAGGACGGGGTGGTGGTCTGGGTGCTGTAGCCGCTGGAACAGTGCAGAGAGTCCCTGCTGCTCCTCTGGCCGTCCGAATTCAACGCACCCAACGTCAAAGCCAGCTGATCCCGGGCTGAGCAAGACTGAGAGAGAGAGAGAGAGAGAGAGAGAGAGAGAGAGAGAGAGAGAGAGAGAGAGAGAGAGAGGGAGATTAATTCAAGATTCAAGAAGCTTTATTAATCCCAAGGGGAAATTATTGTGCAACAGTGTTTGTGAATGGTACCTTCCCAGACGCAGACATGGCCCGAGCTCTCTCTCCATGGTGTGAGTAGGCATTGTGTGGGGGGGCCAACAGGCCATTCTCCGATCCTCCGCTCCCCACAGCAGAAAGCTGATTGGTAGAGCCGACTGCGCCCTGTGACAAACGAACCAATCAGAGTCGACTTAAGGAACATGTGCCATCAGCGTAAACAACAGAATATGATCCGTGACTGTTGCTGTTGCCTCCGTTCTTTTAGGGAGTCTGGAGTTTTCAATGAGCAACATTTACTGAAATGTTTAAAAGCTCACATCCTTCCTGCAGAACTTTCAAATTAAAGCACACCAACTTCATTTCCGTCATCACTTATAAGGCAAAGAAACAAACTGTAATCACAGGAGTACAGAGAAGGCGCTAACGACAGCATAACCGCAACCTGAGTTCAGACTGACGGTCACCTCCAGGCTGCTGTCATACTCCGAAATACATTAGTAATCCAAGGAGGAACGTTTTTTATTATGTTATATTATTTTCTGATCTTCTTTAGTTAATAAAACACTGATCATCTGGTTCATGCCTCTCAAATGAGGATATGCTGCTTTCCTCAGCTTTATATTGAGATGCACGTCACCCGCTCCAGAAGAAGTTGAACACTTGTCCAGTGCTCTCACAACAGAGCCATCGTGTAAAAGGAGAGACTCATGCCAAGTTCCCACTGTTCGACTTTAGACCTGATTGTCTGCTCGCCGACAACTTTTGGAGCTCCCTGAAAAAAGCCCCAGATCAGAGGGAGTTGGGGCTTGCTCACAGACACACTACAGATATTTAGCATGTGAAATATCTGGAGCTGTCAGGGACTCCATGAGCCAATGACAGCGCAAGACACTGAGAAGAGAGCAGGGGGGAGGAGGCGCCAGTAACAATCCGGTCTTTAAAGTGTAATTCCAGCGCAAAATCAAACCGTGGTCTTTTCTTGGCACAGTTCAGTTTTGTGTAACAACTGTTAACGGAGGAAACCGGGAGAGTCGCTAACAGCCTGACGTGGCTAACACTGATTAGCTCGGGGCAGCACGGTGAAGGCATTTAAACGTCTTTTTTAACCACTAATATTGCTCAAAATAACAGCAAACCTCTGCAGCAGCATGAGACTGTATGGGCCGCCACAAGCAGCGAAGTGAAGCTCAGCACCGGGCTTTAAACTGTAAATCCACCGGACACACACGTCGGGGATGTCTGCTTGGCGTGAAAGATCTTATAGTTGGTGACTTGTTGTCGCCGGTCAGTACAAGAAGTGTGAAATCTACAACGATTTCAAGACTCCCGACACAAGACGGACAGTTGTGTAGTTTGACCAGTGCAACAACGTCTTGTAGTGGGAACTTGGCATTAGGAGATAAGATCCGAATGTAACGGAGCAAAAGGATACCAGGCAGAAAACTTTATCATATTTATATGCCCAACGTTTAGATGCAGAGTAGGTCTTCACGAGTCCTGGCGGAATATTTCCAAGAATAAAATATTTAAAAACATCGACTAAATCGTTAGGATTCATAAGGATACATACAGACGTAACAACATATTAAAAGAAGACACTGATAAAACAGAAAATACACCATAAAAAAACACATTCAGGCAACAGAAACTCTAATCACTGTACATGTGAACACACAAATGAACAATTTAGTTTAAAAAATAAACGATATGAGGTTCTGTCGGGGACATTTGGAGCGGATGAAATCAGAGACATAAGACGGATAAAACCATTGTGAGCGGATGGAAACACGAGGAGTGAAACAGGGAGATAATGTGAGATGGAGCTTCAAAACCATGGAAGACACACGGTTACAACACAGGACGCCACTCGTGTTGGGAGGAATGTAATAGTTTTGTTCTCACGGTGGTCATATCCCTGCGGCTAACGCGGCGGCTCAGCGCATGGTGGTGGCCATGGCCAGCGGCGTAACCGTAGCGACCACGGCTGCCCTGACGGCCGAGGCGAGAGGGGGAGTTCCCTTCGCTGAGGGACCGCCCGGTTTCATCACAGCCAATCAGCAGATAGGGGGAGGAGCGGTGCTACACACAGGAGAGGGTGAGAGCGCTGTGTAGTCCTTGTCACTGAGAAAAGTTTTTAATTTGTAGAACCTCAAAGCTAACAGTGTCATTTTTAAGAGGGGGTGTCGGAGTGTTATTTTTGAGTGAAATGTACCTTTAAGAGAACAAAAATGTTTAAACACAGTTTGCATTTCAGTGGATTTCAAATTAAATCACTGAGTATCACTGAAGGACAGCACAAAATGTTGCTTCTTCAAGAAAAATAATATATAGTATAAAATTAAGCTGTTCAGGGGAAGAGGGTCTGAAACAGTCACTGTAGTTTTGGTGTGTGTGCGTGTGTGTGTGTGTGTGTGTGTGTTACCTGGATGTGAACTCCATCGACAGCACAGCTGATGGAGTCCAATGAGGGAACGTGTCTCACTGATCCGGACTGATAGTTACTGTGAAAACAAAATAAACACATTTAAGGACAAACAGCACCAACAGACACTGAAATGTCAAATTCAAATATTAAATAAGAATCATGCTTGTAAATCTTTACAGTCCTCTGATGTTCTGTTTCCACTGAAAATAAACGAAATATTGTGAATTTTATGGTTTATGGTTATGAGTTTTTATAGCAACAACTAAATCGGTTATGTTGAGAATCATAAACAAAAAATATTTAATAAAAGAATCAAAACTTCCCAGTTAATGATAAAGAAATAAATTTAATAAATAAATTAAATTATATCGAAACAGGAGCGGCTGCACAAGATACTATAAATGTTAGAGAAATATATTGTAGTGTTTGTGTGTGTGTGAGAGAGTGACTGAGTGAGTGAGAGTGTGTGTGTGTGTGTGTGTGTGTGAGTGAGTGTGTGTGTGTGTGTGTGAGTGAGTGAGTGAGTGTGTGTGTGTGTGTGTGTGTGCGAGAGAGTGAGCGAGTGAGCGAGTGAGTGAGCGAGTGAGCGAGTGAGTGAGTGAGCGAGTGAGTGAGTGAGTGAGTGAGTGAGTGAGTGGGTGAGTGAGTGAGTGAGTGAATGAGTGAGTGAGTGAGTGTGTGTGTGTGTGTGTGTGTGTGTGTGCGAGAGAGTGAGCGAGTGAGTGAGTGAGTGAGTGAGTGTGTGAGTGAGTGAGTGAGTGAGTGAGTGAGTGAGTGAGTGAGTGAGTGAGTGAGTGAGTGAGTGTGTGCGAGAGACTGAGTGAGTGGTGTGTGAGTGAGTGAGAGAGTGAGTGTGTGCAAGTGTGTGTGTGTTTGTCTTTAATAAAAATAAATAAATAAAATTATATCGAAACAGGAGCGGCTGCACAAGATACTATAAATTGTTAGAGAAATATATTGTTGTGTGTGTGTGTGTATCTGTGTGTGTGTGTGTGTGTGTGCGTGCGTGCGTGCGTGCGTGTGTGTGTGTGTGTGTGCGTGCGTGTGTGTGTGTTACCTGCTGATGCTGCTCTTCCTCGACAGAGTGTTACTGGGGGAAGCTGGAGGAGTCTGATAACTGTAGTTGAAATCAGAACCTTTCAGGTCCTGAATCACCTGAGAAACAAAAACACAAACATTGTAAATAAATGTTATTTTCTGCTCCTCGACACTGTCTGACTTTCCCAAACCCACCGGCTCCTACTGAACACTTTTATATTTATGATGGGACACAAATATAAAGTATTGTTTTTAAAGAAGGCTCCGTATTTTCCTGACTCAGCTGGTCACTGATTTTATCACTCAGTGCATTTTGTTGCAGATTAATGGATTATTAAAAAAATCTAAATTATTATTTGATTAAAAGAAAAATGAACAAACGGTTGAAACATATAGCTAAAAGTACAGACAGCAGGGGTCAGAATCTGCCCCATGGATGACTTTGCAAAGTGTGAAAATTGCACATTTGCAGGGTTCGTACGGTTGCTGGAAATCAGCCAATCAATCATCTGGAAATAGTGCTTTCAAGGTTTGAAAAGCACTTGGATTTTGAATAAAGTGCTTGAAAGTGCTTGACATTCATATTATATGGCATGACATTTATAACACAGAGAAAAGATCTAGTTATTTGAGGGACTGAAAACATAATTTCCTGACATTTTTTGCATGAAAAATGACTTTTGATGATCAACAGATGATCAGAACAGTTGGTGATTATATTTCTGTTGAGTTAGTTTTCCTTTAATTTGTCGTCCTTCTGTAGAAAGTTGTCTCAAAACATCATGTTTGTTGTTTACAGGTCAGTAACATCTAATTTAATGTGATGAACAAGTGCAATAATACGTTTACTGAATACTGAGTAGTGTACTGTATACAAATATGTAGTTCACCGCAGCTGTAAGGTGCTGGAAAAACATGAAAATGCACCTTGAAATGCTTGAAAAGTGCTTGAATTTGACTTTGGAAAAGAAGTAGGAACCATGCATTTGTCCACTTGGGGTTGTGGTGTCCTGATAAGAGGAGCAGGCTTTCTGCTGGATAACTGCTATTGATAACATGCGTTTACAAACAGGATACACACTGCCAAATTTACTGTTCATGCATGAGAAAATGTCTTTGTCTTAAAGGAGAAAAACAGAGCAGGTGTCAGGTTTTCCTAGAAAAACAGACCAACTCAACGTATCCTTAACTTCCACTTTATCTGACTGTCCTTTATAAAGAATCCACTGCTTGTTTTGTGTGTTTTCTACAGTTGTAAAGCGTCTTTGAGTATTTAGAAAAGCGCTATAAAAGCCCTAAAAGGACAGTCTGGTGTGTCTGTCAGTCTATCCCTTGACTGAATCTGTGCGTACCTGTCATAGAGCTAAAGTGTAACCTTTGGCCTGATGGTGGCGCTACAGGAAGTTGAAAGGAAGAGGAGGGTACCTGCTCGCTGGCTGCTGGGAGTTTGTTGGGCTCAGCTGTCAGGTTGGCCAGATCCTCCAGAATAGTCTGCAGGTGGGTCACCTCGCCCAGCATGTTGATCTCATGGTCCTGCGCACACACACACACACAGACACTAATGATTATTCTAGTTAAGCAGGCTTTACAGGCTGCCACAGTCCTGCGCTCATGCATGCTCACACTCTCACTCTCTCACACATGCACACACACACTAGCAGCAGCACTAACCAGTACAGGCTTCAGCATGCTGACGAAGCTGCAGTAGCGCGCTCTTTCTTCTATCAGCGCTCTGCACACGGCTCGCTTCTCAGTCTCCTCCAGGACGGCATAGCGCACGTTGACGTCTTGCAGCGCACTGTCCAGCTGGCCCCGCACCTCGTCCTTCCCTACAGAAACAAACACACACACAGGAGGAAGTGATGAAGATCTAGGCAGGAACAGGACTGTTTCTGAACCTCTTCATTAAAACACCTTGAACATCAGAGACAGGAAGTGCAGTCAACAAATAACGGACTCTTCTTAATTCTTCCTGTAAAATATACATCACATTTTGTTGTTTTATATACATGAGACAATTTGTCAGTTATGTTTTATGATCAGCAATCAAAAGGACTTTTTATGACATGAACCGCCAGAAATAAAAAAGTGACAATACATCCGTTACTTAGATATATGCTTTTAAATATGATAAAGTATTTGTCAGTATTTATTTGGGGTATAAGAAAAATCTGGACATGTTTATGTTTTTCTTCTCCCTAATGTGCAAAACAAAACAAAGTGTGGCCCAGAAAACTGTAACACAACCTGAAGCGTGGACTTGTTGAACCCCTGGATAGTTAAGATTAAATCTAAAAGAGTACGGCTAAGGAGCAAACGACACTCAGTCTGTGATACACAGCCCCGACCAGCAGGGGGCAACACAACACTGAACAGCTGATGTAGGAGACACATGCACACACACCCAAACACACAGTGAGCATCAGCTGTTTGTCACACACATGCTGCCTGACTCTGTCCTCCTGTTTAAGTCTAAATCTAGCTGCGAACCACCTGACCTTTTGATTTAATGATGATCTATTGAGTTCATGGCTGTAAAACATCTGAGAAGTTCAGAATAATAATGATACTGAAAAGCAGGAATTCATGTCCATCTCCATGTGATTTACTACATTGTTTACTGGACTCCTCCACCACCACATGATCCGAAGCCTCGGCGTGTGATGCAGCGGCGATGGACCAGCTGACTGACCTCCGCGGAGCCCCGCTGCTAATAAAATACATCTTGCCTCATTTCATCTTATTAGAAAATTAAAACTGAACAGCACAAAACAAGCTGAATTCATCAGGAATCATATTTTCTAAGTAGGGATGTCGCGGATTAACCGATTTTTCCATTACCATGGTGACATGACATCACAGTTTTATAGCTAAGAATTGTAGAAGCTATGACGACGCAGCTCCACTTCCTTTTACTGTACCAATGAGAAGCCAAAATATCTCAGATACGGGCGCCGCCATGGTGTAATTTTGCAACCGGAGTCTGCGCAGTGGTGACGTCCACACACCTGCCCGACAAGTCGAGAGTCGATCACGGCTGTCAATCACGACATTTCACCCCGTTTTCATAGCATCCAATAACAAATTAAAACGGAAAGTACAAGAAAAGAGGGACAAGCTAAACTTATTTGAGGTGTGCTTCGACTTAGTGGTGTTTTAACATGGAAGGAGCGGGACTAAAATAATGTTTGTGTGTGTTTTTCCTTTGATATCGTTTCATATCAAATAACAAACTCACTCATTAATAATGGTGAGACCGTGATATTTCCTCTGACAATGAACTCATATGTTGTATATCTCACATGTCTCATTTTGAGCTCACGCAGAGACAAAAAAGCATCTGAGCTGTAGCTGTGAGGTTGAGTGTGGATGTGTAAAGAGCCCGCTGGCTTCAGAACTGCAGGTAGAGGAGACAGACGAAGCTTTGACCTGCAGACCACCCAGGTCTGGAAACACACACACACACACACACACACACACTGACGGTAAAAATAAGTCCAGAAAGTGGTGGAAGGAACACAGAGGAGGTAAAGTACAACTCACAGGGCTGCAGTCTTCGTCAGAGTTGAACCTTCAGAGTTTATAACTGTTGATTTATATTTTATACTTCCACTTTAGAGCTGCAACTTACTATTATTTTCATCGCTGATTAATCTGCTGATCATTTTCTCGGTTAATCGATTAGTTGTTTGTCGATCAGTGTTTCCCAAGACGATGTCCTCAAATGTCTTGTTTTGGCCACAAGTCAAATATTTTCAGTTTACCGTCAAAGAGGTAGAGCACAATTTTTGAAAGCACTGCTTTCATCAGTTTCCCACTGACGTGTTTCTGCAGTGTGAATGTTTTCGGTTAAAAAGTTCTAAAAATTTCAGGAACTGATTCGTCAGATGTTTTTCAAGCAAAAATGGTTTAAACAAAACCTCTTTCTGACTTCAGGAGAGAAAAACAGAGACAGTAAATCCTGCGAAAAACAGCGAGAAGCAGTTTCCAAACCCAAACACTGCAGACTTTGTGTCATAAAGCTCAAACTAAACACGACCTGTTCACTCAGGTGTGTAGTGTGTGTGTGTGTAGTGTGTGTGTGTGAGGGAGAGAGAGAGAGAGCACAGGGAGGACAGAGGATAATTTCCACGCTGCTAACAGAGGCTCAGTGTCGGCGTGCTGTTGGTCTGCCTGACGTCGGGCCTCTGTGGAAACACACAGACAGGCTGCGTGTTGTAGATCCTTGTTTCTACAAGGATCTGGCTCGCCACCCACGAAAACACAAAGACCTGAACTCAGGAGCTCCTTTCTGCACCGAGTCGACTCGTTCACTCTGCTAAAAAAGGTGAAACGCAGTTCAGACGGAGCGGACTCCCACCAGCTGGGAAATGTGTTGCAAAAACACCTCCTGTTTGTCTCCAAACAGGTTAAGAGTTACTTTAATTATTCCTCGCTGACCTGGAGGAACAAAACATTCCTTAATAGGTCTTTTTCTCAAAGCTCTGATGTGTCTGACTTGGCAGTAAATCATATAGAAGTGACTGAAGAGTGAACTCATGTCAGCCAAAGTCTACGTTACTTTACCTTAGTTAAAATCTCTTTAAATCGAATGCACAAAGTTATAACGAGAGGGATCTTTTCTCATTGCTGTGACTCTGGACTGCACGACACTCACACAAGTGACCTGTCAACACCGTCTGAAATCAGCACCCGTCAAATGAAGGTAAAATGTTGGCAGTGGCGTGTGACATTGTGAGGCCGTCCATCACTTTGGCAGACAAGGAAAATTCACAGAACGAAGTGTTAAGCGTCTGAATTAGAGAGCTACACATCTGAAAGTCACTCTTAAGAACACATCAATGAGCTGCACTGTTGCACTGGGCGACCACCAACAAATGCACTATTTCCTCCTGTTTGACGTTTGATAGAAAACTACAGTGACCGGCTGTTGTAGGACTGAGCATCTTTATTTATTTAAAAGAAACGACTTATCTGCAACCTGCTTTTAAATATTTACATCCTCACTGAGAAGTCATAGAGATAAAGACAGAAGAAGAAGAAGAAGAAGAAGAATGAGAAGAAGAAGAATGAGAAGAAGAATGAGAAGAAGAAGAATGAGAATGAGAAGAAGAAGAAGAAGACTGAGAAGAAGAAGAAGAAGAAGAATGAGAAGAAGAAGAATGAGAATGAGAAGAAGAAGAAGAAGAATGAGAAGAAGAAGAATGAGAATGAGAAGAAGAAGAAGAAGACTGAGAAGAAGAAGAAGAAGACGGAGAAGAAGAAGAAGACGGAGAAGAAGAAGAAGACGGAGAAGAAGAAGAATGAGAAGAAGAAAAAGAAGAAGAAGAAAAGGAGAAGAAGAATGAGAAGAAGAAGAATAATGAGAAGAAGAAGAAGAAGAATGAGAAGAAGAAGAAGAAGATTGAGTAGAAGAAGAAGAAGAAGAATGAGAGGCAGAAGAAGAAGTAGAAGAGGAAGAGGAAGAAGAAGAAGAAGAAGAAGAAGAAGAAGAAGAATGAGAAGAATGACAAGAAGAAAAATGAGAGGAAGAAGAAGAAGAATGAGAAGAATGACAAGAAGAAAATGAGAGGAAGAAGAAGAAGAATGAGAAGAATGACAAGAAGAAAATGAGAGGAAGAAGAAGAAGAATGAGAAGAATGACAAGAAGAAAATGAGAGGAAGAATGACAAGAAGCAGAAGAAGAAGATTTGAATGATCGTGAGGCGTGATGAGTGAAACCAACTGTAACAACCCCTCAGTAAATTCTCATTAGTTGCACTTTCTTTAGTCATGAACTCGTCCGTTAGCATTCCTCAGGTTCTTTTAGCCTCAGGCTGAGCGAAACGAGGAATCACCAACAGTGACAGCACGCTGCGGAGTTACTGCAGTTTATTTCAGGGAATCTAAACCCTCAACCTGTTTGTGTTAAATTACACAACTATAGAGTTTAGATTTAGGAGAAAACGATGACCAAAGTTATTAAACGTCATCTTGAGGGGGGCATGAAAGTGAACCAGATTTCATGGTAATTCACTAAAACTAACTTTCTTAAACTTTCAAAGCAGCAGAACAGAAACAAAGTAAAATCACTGTTTCTGTTAGAGTCTGGTGGATGAATATAACGGCTTCAGTTCAGTTGTCTGATGGCAAAATAAAGCGCTGAAAATATTCTAAATATAGCTTAATAAAGCGATTGTTGTCCCATCCTTATCTGGGAGATAATACAGAATCTCTGCTTATTTTAACCACATTAAAAAAGCTCATTGCTGACAAAAAAATGAAGCTTATAGCCATTTCGTTTGAACAGGTAGGTGTTTTCACCTGCTCGGCTCTAGGCCTGCCGCACCTCCACCGGTGCCCTATACGCTAGCTGTGGGGTCATCAGCTGGGGACCACCATTCACCGATGTTTCGCCCCTTAAGCCAGAACATCTCCTGGTGGCGGGGCAGTGAACAGGGACGTCTCCCAGTAACCCCCCGAAGCTAGCTTTCCTCAGGAGTTGCTCACTCCCCACACCTTGTCCCGCCTCCTCAGCCAGAGCCAGAAGCTTGCCTTCTCTGCCTCCTCAGCCAGAGCCAGAAGCTTGCCTTCTCTGCCTCCTCAGCCAGAGCCAGAAGCTTGCCTTCTCTGCCTCCTCAGCCACAGCCAGAAGCTCGCCTTCTCTGCCTCCTCAGCCAGAGCCAGAAGCTCGCCTTCTCTGCCTCCTCAGCCAGAGCCAGAAGCTTGCCTTCTCTGCTCCTCAGCCAGAGCCAGAAGCTTGCCTTCTCTGCTCCTCAGCCAGAGCCAGAAGCTTGCCTTCTCTGCCTCCTCTTCAGCCAGAGCCAGAAGCTTGCCTTCTCTGCCTCCTCAGCTAAAGTCAGATGCTTGCCTTCTCTGCCTCCTCAGCCACAGCCAGAAGCTTGCCTTCTCTGCCTCCTCAGCCAGAGCCAGAAGCTTGCCTTCTCTGCTCCTCAGCCAGAGCCAGAAGCTTGCCTTCTCTGCCTCCTCTTCAGCCAGAGCCAGAAGCTTGCCTTCTCTGCCTCCTCAGCTAAAGTCAGATGCTTGCCTTCTCTGCCTCCTCAGCCACAGCCAGAAGCTTGCCTTCTCTGCCTCCTCAGCCAGAGCCAGAAGCTCGCCTTCTCTGCCTCCTCAGCCAGCTCTTTGGTGGTTCTGTGTAGCCCCTTACCCCCCAGCCCTAGATCTTTCAGTAGGCGAGTTGTTGAGTCTCCCACAAAGCCCCTAGTGCCCAAATCCACTGGGAAGAGTCGTGTCCTCCAACCGCTCTCCCTGCATTCAGTGACTAGGTCAGCGTACTTCGCTCTCTTCCTCTCGTAGGCTCCATCCATCCCCTCCTCCCATGGCACCGTCAGCTCCACCAGCAGCACCGACCTCCCTGCCTTGGTCCACAGCACCATATCTGGCCGAAGTGTGGTGCTGCAGACCAAGTCCACCTCCATTCATTAATATATTAAATAGATAATATATTAAAATCTTGACCATCAAACTCTTGCACGATTATTGTGACCGAAATCTAAATCTAAATGGTTCGATCACAATATAAAAGTTTCATAATTAGTGCTAAAACAAAATATGTTTGTAGAAATCTTTTCCCCAGATGTCCGTCTCAATGAGGTGGCAGATGACGGTAAACAGTTTGTGATGACACATAACTGCTGCCATGGCGATATTTAATGTGCTGACATGTGAATTATACTGAATATGTTTTCAATCACGATGACTAAGACTTCCTCCAACAACAGAGCTTGCACTTACAGCCATCTTAATGTTCAAAATGCTGCTTTCAAAAGCTTATTCATCGAACAGTCTAGACCCTCTGTGTCACACTCTGATGACATCATCAGTGTCAGATAGGCACACCACCAGGAAGTTCAGTTCAGGTGTTGTATGGAGCGCGCTGAAGTACATCGTGACAGGAAACAGCTGTATGCAAAAATCAAAAAAACTCCCAGAGATTCAAATGAGAGCATTTGACACACTTCACCTCCTTTAACCTCACAGCTCCTCCCTCCCTGCAGGGCTGCAGCCAAACAACAGCTTTATAGATACTCGTTGATGGGAAAAACAATCTGTTATCTCTGAATCATCCACTGTGCAGTGAGAGCTCGACCTGTGAGAGCGGAGCGCCGTTTATTTACACTCTGCTGGTTTTCATTTCCACTTTGTTCACACGATTGGTGGATGAATACTGTAAATAATAACTATAATAATTATTACAACTTTTATTAAATATAATGCGACTTATTGCTGCTCATGGGAGAATTGTTGGGTCTCTGTAAATCATAATTAAGTCACAGAGTGTGGACGTTACCGACTCTATGTGTAAAGTTTCTTAAGATAACTTTTGTTATGAATTTGCACTTTAAATAAAATTATATTGAATTGCTGCAAACACCAGCAGCGCAACGAAGTGCACTGAGTGCTGCACTTTGGGACTTTTTTGACGTTCGCTGAGAGTTTAATTAAACCTCAAACACGTTGCATCACCATCACTGTTTTTACCCAGCCGTCCAATCACAGTGAAGGGGGGGGGGGCAGGACAAAGAGATAAAGAAACTGCCACTTCCTACATCGCTAATTTTATCCCTTTCCAAATATTTCAAATGAAATGAAATGCCTAAATAGTGCTGAAACACAAAATTGTGGCTAATTCAGCAACAATCTTTCTCTCTTATTAAGTTTTTACACTGTGCTCTCTCCGTGCGTTTTCCTGCTTTTCCATTTTTTATCTTATCTTCATTTTTTATTGTTTTTTAACTAAAAGCACTTGGGAAAAGTGTTGTGAATTAGCCTTGGCTAAAAAACACTGATGATTAAAATCAAATGACTGTTTTAAGTATATCTTTGTTTTTGTATCTGTCCTTATTCAAATAAATCTTAGGAAAAAAAAAAGACTAAGAGCACCCACACTGTCCATCCGTACCGTGCCCAAACAGGTTTTACAGCTAAAGTCTAGTGCGTTTGACCAGTGTGAGTGCAACTGTACCACGCCTCGGTGCAGCACGCTTGCCGGCCACGCCCCGTTTGGGAGAGGTGGGCTTTTGTAGAGCGTGTTTGCACGTGTACGAGCACGAGCGTGCGCACATGTACGAGCACAAGGCCTACGGCGGGTCTGACTTAATTTATGTGCGCCTGTTCGGACATAGAAAAAAGAAGGAGGGACCATGCACGGACATTTAAAACAATGGCGGTGAAAGGTTCACGTTGGTGTGATGCGGAGGTGGAGTGTTTACTGCAGATTTGGTCGATGAAAATATTCAAAAACAGTCGACAAAACGCACAAAAACTCTGAGGTCCATGGAAAGATTTGTAGACAAAGAGACGCATCGCGATGACGTCATCAATGCGTTTGACGTGTTACGGCGTGATGACGTATAGGCAGCAAGAAGCATTCGCCGAGGCCCAGGTAGTGTGAGTACCTGGCCATTTTCAAGTGCTTTTATGGACACATGGTTTTATGAATGTAACAGCAGCGTGGGAGAAGAGCACAACCGACCAGAAGACATCAGCCACACTCACGTCATAGTCTTGTCCTTTCTTTAACGTACGTTGAGGCCGCAAGAGAATAAATCAAATGTTTCCTCTCATTAATTCAGTCTTGTTTTGTTTTTAAAGCCCTCGTGTGTTTGAGTGAAGAAGATAACCAACAGCATCTTTAAGTCTGTCTTTCTATTCCCTCGACTCTCCTCCAATCATCTCTCTCTCTGAGCAGTTTGAGATTTGAAGTGGTTACACACCACATAATGACAGAGCATACATACACACACACCAACACACACACACACACACACACACACACACATATATATGGAGTGATTAGCGATGGAACAGATGTTTGATGTTACAAAGCTTTCCTTTTTTATTCATTATATTTATGTTGTGTAACAGAAGAGACTGAAGTGAGAGGAGGGAGACTTGGGACTGAGCCACACAAAGAAATCAATTTAAATATTGTAATAAGAAACTGAGCTTGAGAGAGTTTCGGTGTTTGAACACAGGGAAAAAATAGATCTGGAGGCAGAAGAGAGAAGTTAGAAATAGAGAGTTCAACGTGGAGTATAACGTTAATGTACAGCTGCAGACTGAACAGATAACATTCAAGAAAGTTCACTAAAGTCTCCGAAAAGCACTGGACTTTCTTTTACTGCAGCAGTTTACTCCTTATTATATGGTGTGTTACACACACACACACACACACACACACACACACACACACACACGAGAGATAATTATAATGTGAAGTCTTGATTGGTGAGTGTACAGAAACAGTTTTAGTACACTGTAAAAGTGGCGTTCTTGTGTGAGTATGTGTGAGTATGTGTGAGTATGTGTGTGTGTGTGTGTGTGTGTGTGTGTGTGTGTGTGTGTGTGTGTGTGTGTGTGTGTGTGTGTGTGTGTGTGTGTGTGTGTGTGTGTGTGTGTGCGTGACACCACATAATAAGGACTAAACTGCTATAGCCGTTGTTGGGATTGATTTGAATAAAAAGGGCCAAGAACTTGACTGTAATGATGTGAGCGTCCATCTACACTGATGATCGTGTCCCTGCTCGCTCCAGATGTGTCGGAGCCCCACATGTTCCTCGTCTCCTGCATTATTGTGTCTCCTAAATAGTATTAATTATCTCGAGTTAGAGAGCTAGTCAGAAACGGAAGATGCAACATTTATAAAGCATATGGTTAAGCTTTTATTTGTCCTTTTTATCATTAATAATAAAAAGAAAACAGTTGAAAAGGAGCAGCTGCTGTGTCTTTCAGCTCCACAGAGACGAATAGAGAGGTGGTGATCATTTCAGTAAGTATCTTACACTTTATTAGACTTTATTAATTATTATATAGAGTCTGTAAATTAAGATGGATCTTGATTGGCTGTCAGTGTTTGTAACGATCATCAAATCGCTCTGAAAACTAGACTGTAACTTTTAAAACTATACATTTGTAGTTATTGATGAAGTTATCGTTCGTGGTGTGGGCGGTGCTTATTTCTGTTTTACTACTACTTGGGTTTTATTTTTATAGTCTTGTTTGTTAAAAATCTTTTTTTCGACCGAGTTAATATCTGAGATCGCGTTGGAAAACTTATGTAAATATGACGTAATTTTCTGGTTGTAATCGGAGTGACTCGATTGATTGGCCAACCCTGTTTCTCTTACCTTGACCTCGCTCCTTGGGCCTAACTTTCCTGAGTTTCACACAAAACGGGTCCTCATAAGTCTCAGGATGACGTCCATCACAGTTAACAGAGTCGCTTCCTACCTATCCATTCTGTTTTCCAGTACAATGATGGATTATTATCGACATTTTTGGTGTGCTCATCTGGAACGCTCTTTTTGTTTCCAACCTCTTAGAGTGTCTGTTTGTGTTTAGTGACATTTACATACTTTTAAGGGCGCACTCACACTGTCCATCCGTACCGTGCCCAAGCAAGTTTCACGGGTATAGTGTAGTTCGTTTGACCAGTGTGAGCGCTCGTAGGAGTGGCACACTTGCTGTCAACAGACCGTTTGGGAGAGGTGGGCTTTTGTAAAGCATACATTTGCACATGTATGAGCACGAGGCCTACGGCGGTTCTGACGTCATTTCCTGTGCGCCTGTTCGGACATAGAAAAAAGAAGGAGGGACCATGCGCGGACATTTTAAACAAAGGCGGTGAAAGGTTCACGTTGGTGTGATGCGGAGGTGGAGTGTTTACTGCAGATTTGGTCGATGAAAAGATTCAAAAACAGTCGACAAGACGCACAAAAACTCTGAGGTCTATGGAAAGATTTGGAAACAAAGAGACGCATCGTGATGACGTCATCAATGCGTGTGACGTGTTACGGCGTGATGACGTATAGGCAGCAAGAAGCATTCACCGAGGCCCAGGTAGAGTGAGTACAAACGGGCCTGGAGGGGGGGACAAGTACCCTAAAGCACGGGGCACGGTACGGATGAACAGTGTGAGTGTGCCCTAACAGATTAAAGTTTTTTTTTTCAGACCCCACGGTTGTGGGGACTTGCTCACTAGGGAACTCCCCTGGGAACGACATACCTTCAAACATGTTTTTTAATGTTTTATATTTGGACAGCCAATAAGAACGCTGAAGTGACGTAAGCATGAGGACTTCACTTTCAGTCCATCTGTCGTTGTTGTCTTACATTTTGTCATTATGAGCTCTTGTTGGTGGTTTGTGTTGTTTAAAAGGGGAACAGGTTTTTTCTTGAACTGGGAGAGTACCTACTCTGAAATAGGAGCTTAAAAAAAGCCTAAATGGCGTTGCAAGAACCTCAATCTTTCCTAGATGTTCCAATGCATTGAGTACAGTGTTATCATATCCAACAGAGAGAACTATGAAAATAAGACCCAAGATTTAATAAACCCAAAACTTTCCATCAAATGTTTTACATTTTGTTCTGATCATTTACGCTGCTTTAAACAGTTGTGGTGATTTAGTTTGTGCCAAAAAGCCTCGATGGTCGACTGAACTGAGAGTGAAAAGAAAGGAAAGGAAATGAGACGGAAAGAAAAAATACGGCACGTAGCAGAAAACATGTTCAGAGATGTTACCCACATCAGACACCACTCTGTTTACCATGGGCGGGTCTGCATGACTGTGTACGTGTGTGTTTTTGTGTGTGTGTGTGTATGTGTTAGTGTGTATTAGATGTGTGTGTACTTCTGTGCCCGTGCATCTGCCTACTGAATCTGTCAAGAGAAGATATTTGTATAAAAGCCTCGAGGTTTTATTTTGAAAGTGGTGTGTTTAAGCATGTGTAAATGTGTGCGTGTGCGTTTGTGCACGTGTTTGGGCGTTTCCGTTCTATTTCAACCATATAAGTCCATCTGCAGTGTTTCCTGCAGAGCTTTAAGTCTCTTTGATTAGGGGAAACGGCGAAGAGGCCAGGTGCAACCATGGCAACCACAGGGTGTGTCACTTTGATAGTGGAGCACAGGGTGTGGTCCAGGTGTCAGGTCAGGCAGTAGAGATGAGTTGGAACATTTGCGCCGACTTTAAACGGCCTGGTTGACGTCCTGTTGTGTTCTTTAACCTCCTAATGAAGCACAAGTAGACTTTATAATTCACCGTTATTGTTTTATGTTATTCTTATGATTGTGACATTTCCAAAAGAGAGAAAAGACACTGAGCGACTGTTGCAGGAAACAATCAGCTGTTTTACAAACTCTATCTTGTGGTAGCAGTGGAGGCATGAATATTTACCGTTTACGGTACGAGACTCTTCTAATGGCATCACCCGGTGTTATCAACAGTGCAGAGCAAAATGCTTCTGGATGCAATTAGATAGACCTACAACCAATGACAACAATGAAACGGTCCTTGATAAGTGGAAACTTGACAGTACACTAAAATGTGCTTCTGATAACAGCGTTTTCACTGGAATGCCTGAGACTGTGAACCAACCTTAGTAATGATTTATAAATATTAAAGGTGACAAATCAGCAGCTTCGATGGTTTGAGTGTTACAACAACAAGTATTAACAAGTTAAAACAGAGACAGCCACTAAACCACTTGTGAGATGATCTCACCAACCTTCTAGAAATTCTTCAAATATACAGGATAAACAAACTCATCGCTTCACAAGTCACAAATTAGTATCAAGTGCTTGCTTTGAAGTCCAGGGTCAAGTCGAACGAGTCCCAAGTCAAGTCTAAGTCCATGTCAAGTTCATGTCATCATTTGTCTGTCAGCTCGTCTGTAATGTCAAGTGCATGTGATTGGCTGCTGGGCTACTTTAAATATATCTGTTATCTTTTAGAGCTCTTGGGGAAGATATCAAGTAATTTAAGACCATCAAGTCCCGAGTCAAGACAAACTAGTTCAAATCCAAGAGCTGTCTTTGCTGGAAGTCCCAAATCGAGGGTTTGTCCGAGTTAAGACCAACAAGTCTCAAATCAAGACCAACAAGCCCTAGGCATGGTAATGTTTCAAATATTAAGATATTGCCCTTCATCTTTTTTTTCTAGTTCATTCAACACCCATCAGGTGAATGTAAGACACGCAACACGAAACTTCCTGTTCCAATTTGTTACCGGTTCCTGATTCCCGTCCCTCACAGATACCCAGCCCTAAAAAATCCCAAGTCAAGACCAACAAGTCTCAGGTACAGATCAGTAGTTGTTTGGGTTTTGACCTCTTATGAGCTAAAAGTAAAAAAAAAAAAACTACATTCCCGGCTGTAAAACAAGACTAAATAAAACATGACTGTGGCAGTTATTTAGCAAAAGAAAACATGTTTCAGGGGGATTATTTCTCCCCTCTGGGTGTCAGGTGACTGACAGGAGGCAGCAGAGATCTGAAAACACTTATCTCAGCACAATGCGGGCAGGATCAAACAGACCTCGGTTTACTGAGGAGGATTATCTCACTCTGTGGAAGATGGTTTTCATATTCAGCAGGTGGCTGCTGCTTCTTCTCAAGTAAACACGTTTGGCAGCTTCACCACTGATGGAAAAACTATCTTTTTCCCTTTGTTTTTGCTTTTAACTGTGTAATAAGATAACCTGACAGTTTTATTGATGCAGTGTTTGTTTCGGTGCTGCTGAAAATGTGAAAGGAGAGTCATGTTTGTTGTTGTTCTTACCTTTCTTCACCTTCTTCTGCAGTTTGATAGTGTCGGACGATTTCTTCTTGATGTCCGCTCGGGCCTTTTTGTACTCTAAACAACAAGAACAAGTCGGGAGTGAGAGAGCGTTTGTATCTGTGCAGGTCTCTGTGTGAGTGTGTGTGTGTTAGCATGTTAGCATACCTTTAGCATGGTCTTTGTCCAGCTGACTGGCCACTTTTTTCCACTCCTCCATTTTAAACTCCAGCGGAGTGACCAGACCTTCTGAGAGAGCTCTGAGAGAAGGAGACACAATTAAATGTTGTGTTCAACTCTGTTTTAATCTTATAAACAAAAAACATGCATCACTACCAAGTTAGTTCGTTGTTAAAACCAGTAACTCTCTGGTAGGTTGGGTTAGTATAATTTATTTTATTTTATCTTTCATTAATGGAGTGCTGAGACTAAGAATTATTTACATTATTGGATGTGGTAATTATTATTCCAAACAACTGATTTAGTCTTGAAATGTCAGAAAATAGTGAATACTTGAGGGCTGAGCTCTTTCAATGGAATCGTAACATGATGAAATCATACATTGAGATGTTGTGAGACACAGCTCTGTCATCTAAATTGATAAAAAAAAGCACAAACATCCAGAAAATCTGAGTTGAGTTTGTATTTAATGCTTAAGTTTTTAATAAAATTAGAAAATACTCAGTATTTTTTATTTGTAAAGTATTAAATTCACACATCAGGATACAAAAATAGACTTAACCATGCAATTATTATTTCATATAGACTATTTCATTGTTTAATGAATTACCAGAAAACATACTATATTGTGATATATACTGTTGCATAGCATTCCTTAGCAACTGCAGGCCAGGATGGTCTATTTCTTTATAAGAAACAATGCTTTATGGATGATTTCTGTTAGTCAAAATGGTTTAAATTAATCACTTTAATAATGCCATAGTTGGTTACAGTTTTTTAAAAGCAATAGCTCACTTCAGGCCGTAGTATATTGGGATTATATCACAGCTAAGGCCGAGCAACATCTCTTAGCAGATATAAATCCAATATACAACAGCGTGAAGTGAGCTATTGCTTAAAGATACATAGAGTTATAAAATAATATCAGGATATAAGATTTGGGCCATATCGTCCAGTCCTACTCATGTGTTTCTTGTAAATAAGTCCGTCAGCATAAAAAAGCACAAAGGAAATCTAAGTCGACTTAAACTCAAACACAGTTGTTGACTAATTAGTTGACTAAACCACTGAGGAGGCAGTTTGGACCTTATTTAGGAAAAAAACATTACAGATGAACAGATCCTCAACAAATCTACCTATGCTAACTTAAGATAGGACATTTCTGTAATACGGCCCCAGGTCCAAATGTCTGTTCACAGTGATTATATGAGTGTGCAGCTGCAGTTAGTGTACAGGAGGTCCAAGTAGAGTAGGCAGTAGAGGAGCTACACTGCAGAGCTGTTGGGGTGATCTCTTTAACATGCACTTAGGTTTGGATTAAACTAGATTTATCTTGTGTTCACATTGTTGCATGTTATAATAAAAATAGTATAAGCATAATATGCTTTGATGTGAAGCTGTTGAGGTAATTGAGATCAGACAACAAGAAGAAAAACGTATTTGTGAATGGACCAACATTATTTAACCTGGGAGCTATACGATGTGAATAAATCATCTGACTGACAGCTTCTCTAATGAGTGCACACACACACACACACACACACACACACGCGCACACACACACTTATTAGAATCTCCTTCCCATATTGCTAGAAAGGTGTCATCACATCATTCACACCCTCACCTGCCTTCCTCCCTGTCGAGGTAACAACACATGCAGTGTGTGTGTGTGTGTGTGTGTGTGTGTGTGTGTGTGTGTGTGTGTGTGTGTGTGTGTGTGTGTGTGTGTGTGTGTGTGTGTGTGTGTGTGTGTGTGTGTGTGTGTGTGTGTGTGTGTGTGTATGTGTGTGTGTGTAGTCTTACGTGGTGAACAGTTTGAGTTTGGACTCGATGCTGCGGTGTCTCATACACATCCTGGTTAGCGCTGAGCCGATCTCTTTGGTGGCACCTGGAAAACAACAACAACAACAACAACAACAATCAGATGACAAGTTTCATTTTAGAAAGAAAATGAAGTGAGAGAAAACAAATGGCGTTTCAAAATAAAACTCAATATTTGGAGCACTTAAACTACAAAATAAAAGGTCAGCTGTTTAGAAGTTGTAGAAGCTGTATAGAAGATTATACCTTTAAAATTTTGACTGTTGAAATGGACGCTCAGTTGATAATAAGTTGTGTTTGTGTGTGTGTGTGTGTGTGGGGGTGTGTGTGTGTGTGTGTGTGTGTGTGTGTCTGTCTGTCTGTCTGCCATCATTGCTTCATAAAGTGGTATTAAGGAAAACCATCTGATTAAGATATTAGGATGAGCGTTGTAATGCATGTTGAAACAATGTTTGTGTGTGTCTCATTTGGTTAATGAGTTATGTAAGAAAGAGACTAGTTCCTCTCACAATCAACCACACACACACAAACACACACACACGCGCACACACACCTCAGGGATACATATAAGTCTCCGTGCCTTTCACACAGACGTCGGGGCGCAATAAAGGCACAACAGCCCGTAACAAACAGGCAGTGTGAAAGGGGCTTAACACAAAAATCAAAAAGTTTGCAACTTACGCTTTCATTGATGTGGAGCTGAAGTATGTATTGTGTGTGATTTTTATTTAAAACAGGTTCATAGTGTGTGTTTTGTGAACAGAACAAACTAGAGGGTCAATCAGAGAGTGCATACCTCTGCCAAGACATGCCCTTTGTCACTTTTCAGATTACTCCGACACCACATGAATGCAGTGTAAATGCAAACTCTTCACACAAACAAAAAATTGTGTATCCACTCCAAAATTTGATGGGATTTTCCTCTGTTCATGTCACACCCTTACAAGTCTTTTTTATAAAATTCAGCTGGCCGTCTTTACGTAATCCTGCTGACAAACAGACAGAGAAACAAATAAACCAAGCCAAAAACGTAACCTCGATAATAAATTGAGAGTTTCAGTTATGTTTCAAATGGCAAACATTTAGGGCAACAATGATTCATTTCATTGTTATTTATTTTCTTCGATGAATTGATTAGTTGTTTAAAAGATGGTAAAAATAAAAAAAAAATGTCGATCAGTGTGTCCTAAAGCTCAAGATGACATCCTCAAAGCTCTTGTTTGGTTCACAACGCAATGATATTTAGATAACTCTAAGGAAAGAAACCAGAAAATATTCACATTTAAGAAGCTGCAATCACAGAATTTCTTTCTTTTGGTGCTTTTCTCTGTTTTCTTTCATTGTAATCTGAATATTTTGGGTATTGGATTGTGTGTCGCACAACACAAGAAATTTGAAGACCTCAGCTGGACTCTTGGATACTGTCTGTCGTACTGATAACTATACCGAGTCAAACATACAATCAGTGACGTTTGTTTTTATCACTCTGGGCTTGATTCTGCGATGGAACAAAGTGACACGGCAGATTTATAACGAAGAGAAGAAGAGTGAGTTGTGCGAGTTCACGCTGACTCATTGCATGTCATTTGAATATCTAAATCTGAGACCTGCACCAAGAGGAAGCAGAGCTCTCTCTCTCACACACACACACACACACACACACACACACACACACACACACACACACACACACACACACACACACACACACACACACACACACACACACACACACACACACACACACACACACACACACACACACACACACACACACACACACACACACACACACACACACACACACACACACACACACACACACACACACACACACACACACACACACACACACACACACACACACACACACACACACACACACACACACACACACACACACACACACACACAGGCTGCAACGCTGAGTCACGGCTGAGTTACATAAAACAAAAAAAGAGAACAATCACTGTGAAAAGATTAGTTCTTTCAAACAGCTCCAGCACTAACAGGAAGTGAAGTGAAACCTGGACTGTTGGTTTTGAAGGACTCGCTCCATCCCTCCCTCCTCCTGTATGTCATCTAACCTCCATCAGCCTCTACACCTCCACTCATTACTCTGTTTCTCTTCCATCTTTTCCACATTGCCCTCTACCCGTCCTTCTGCCTTTCTCTTGCTCTCCCTCCCTCTCTTCCTTCTTCCTTCCTTTCCTCCTCTCAAACAAAACATTAATTATCGGCCACACATGCACACCAACGCAGGCAGAAACGTGGCAGAGTGCGTAGGGACACACACACACACACACACACACACACACACACACACACACACACACACACACACACACACACACACACACACACACACACACACACACACACACACACACACACACACACACACACACACACACACACACACACACACACACACACACACACACACACACACACACACACACACACACACACACACACACACACACACACACACACACACACACACACACACACACACACACACAGGTATGCACCGTGGGTTAAACGTTAAAGGTGTGGCGAGGTGTGTTCGCTTTATTTGCCTTTCCCTCCCTGCTGCAGTCATTAAAGTCTAGAACCGCAACGTTTGACAGACATTGACTTAATGCAGCTAAAGTAGATGTTTCAACAGTCTGTCATGCAATGTTTTAAAATTGTGTGTAAGTGTAAGTGTGTGTGTGTGTGTGTGTGTGTGTGTGTGTGTGTGTGTGTGTGTGTGTGTGTGTGTGTGTGTGTGTGACATCCTGTCTGCTTTAAATGCCAGTCCACGTCATTTTGATTTCAACTAATTAAAGTAAAGAGAGACATTATTTCAGTTGTATTGCACTCATTCTGTTCTGCTTTTTTCAGTGTTGTTATTTCAAAATCTTTGGTATTAAACTTTGTTTTTTATAGGATGGCAAAGGCACAACTCACGATTAGCTTACCCTAACCCTAATCAATCTCATGCCTCATGCAACAAAGGGAACAAGTATTAGCCAATCAGAGGCAGACAGGGCGGGTCATGACTTACTGACTCACAGTTCGCTGCCCAGTCCCGTTTAATGGAGTCAATATTAATTTAGCAACACTTGAATGACAACATGTGACCGAGCCAGTGTGTGTGTGTGTGTGTGTGTGTGTGTGTGTGTGTGTGTGTGTGTGTGTGTCACAGCCAGGTGTTAAACTGTGTAGGCGCCTGTCACGTTTGTGTTCAGACACGTCTAATGGAGCTCAGAGTCGACTTCAGCGATGACTTCAGGGAAAAATGTAACCTGACAAGATCAGACAGCCTCAGTGTGGGAGTGTGTTTTGATTCTCATTATAATTATCATTTTCTTCTGGGTTTCAATGTGCTGTTGATTCACCACTCTGAATACACTGGATCAATTATCTGTTTGAGCTCATCAGCACATAATCAAAAAGAAGCGGGACAGTTCATCAAGCTTCAATGGACTCGCAACAAAATACAAAACGTGTTGTACAACTGTATATCCTCCTCGCACTGTTCACATCCATATCCATGTCTGCTAAAGCCAAGTTCTGCTCGCCAACAGCTTTTGGAGCTCCCATTCAAAAGCCTCAGATCCGAGGCAAATCGGGGTTTTGCTTAGCAATAGCTGGTCGGAGCTTGAGCGCGTAAACTTTTCAAAAGAGATGAGTTGAACGGCTCGCTGGTGCATCGCAGACACACACTACAGATATCTAGCAGGCTAAAAATCTCAGGCTGTCGGGGACAACGGAAAAATCCCATTGGTTTTTTGTCGAGGGGACCGTTTTGTCGATGCTAACTTCCGTGCTACAATAATATGTCATCCCTGCAGGGCTCTATTGCTAAAAATTATTATAATTATAATTATTCTATTATTGTTCATAGCCTTGTCACTTCTCACCTTGATTACTGCAACTCTCTCCTCTCAGGTGTCGCTCACAAATCCCTCCATGAACTCCAGTTAGTCCAGAACTCAGCTGCCTGCATCATCACAAGGACCCCATCCATCCACCACATCACCCCCGTCCCTCAACAGCTTCACTGGCTCCCGATAAAGATCCGCATTGAATCCAAAATCCTCCTCTTAACATTATAAGTCCATTCACTCTGTTCCCCGTCTAGGGAGCCTACCCCCCGAACTCAGGAACCCTACCTCACCTCAAATCCAAACTGAAAACCCATTTGTTCAAAAACTGCCGTTTCCCTTTGATCTCATTTGCACTGTGTTGTTGTTATTTCAACCTGATTTGATCTTTTTTTACTCCGCATTTTTATTATTGTTTGTGTTGCACTGTTTTTAACAACTGTACGGTGTCCTTTAGTGCTTAGAAAGGCGCCAATAAATAAAATTATAGTTATTATTATTGTTATTATCATTATTATCAATGTATGCTGCAACATGAAGATGACCCTTCACTGGAACTAAATGGTGTCGAAAAACCTGGTATCACTGTTTTTGGTCAAATTCAGAACTATAATATAATATAAAGATGAAAATGGTCTCATGCATATTTAAGTTATTGTATGAAATAATATGCAGTGTGAATGATTCGACTTAAAGTCCTCTGGGTGGAAAATGAAGAGGAGGAAAATAAAAAGCTGCTCGAGTCATTTATAATTTCCCTCCATTTTCCAAAGACACAAACTCCAGAGAGACAGAGAGGGAACTGTTTGCCCTCCTACTAATCCCAGATTTTCCAGCTTCACTCTCTCACTCACAGCTCATAATGTGGCCCCTTTACAAAAGTCTGTGAGCTGTAGACTGACTAGCTTTCTGTTTCCTTTTCCTCTGAATATACCCCCTGAATGCTGAATGTGAATGCCTTACACATTAACCGAACCACCAACAACGTAGTTAGTGAACCCAGAGTTTATTAAAAAAGTGTTTTGAAAGACTTACCCACTGGCCCCGGTACCAGCTCCTCTCATAGTAAAGTCCATTCAAGTCGATTACAAATGCAATCCAAAAGGAAGGAGCCCATTGATGCTTTATTCCAGCAAAACACATAAACTTTGTGGTTTGATGGTTTGGTGAAATATAAGTTAATAGTAGATGCTAAAAGGCTTGGAAAAGTCCCACAGCAAGAGGTCAGGGGGGAGAGTCCAGGGGTCAGGGGTATGTGTTGCCGGAGGACGCACAGTGAGTGCAGGCACAGGTAAAGCGACTAGCCTGCAACTTGAAGTGAAGAGAGACAGAATGGTTCGTGTTTGTATCTATCTATTGAATTTCCCCGTGTGGGATAAAAATAAAGTAATTCTTCTAATTCTTCTTCTTCTATCCCGGCTGCGAAACAAAAATGAAAGCGTACAACTCAGAAAGTCTTCATAGGCTGCCATTGCGGTACGATGACCGTACTCTGATAAACCAGTGGCTTACTGTTTTAAATCTGGACATTGAGACGGTGATCGAGACGCCTAGGCAGAGGGATTACCGTGTCTGAAGCAAACATTTGGAAAAGGACGACTTCATATTTCCTACTCACCCAAAGAACCCAAAGAAGGTGTGCTTGAAGAAGAATGCCATCCCACGAGTGCAGCAACTGGCTCAAAGATATATCTAAAAATGCGTTCAACTCACCCGCCCCAAGCTAATCCGTGTTAGCCACATTTTGGCTGATAGCAACTGTTTGCGCCTGTCGCGGATTTCACTGTGAGTTGTTCGTGCACAAAAAAAAATTGTCTCAATGGCTTATTTGATGAGCGTATTTGCTTGAAAAGAGCCTGGGATGATTTTAAACCGGAATTTCACTTTAAGAAGTGTGGAGGGGGATTTGTAAGGTACTACAATTAAAATTATGAAATCGCTACCGTCCAGGGCTGCCCAAAGAAACGTCTAGGCCCCTGAAAATCTCTAGTGAGTGGACCCTCCCCCAATCTGCTTTACACACTCTTTCCTTAAAAACAAACATGTAAACTGAGAGAAACAAGTTAAAAACACGTCATGCGACGCGAGTCAGGAACTTGTCAAGTCTAGCACCAACAGGGAGCGTCACACTGCAGCTTGTCACCACTCGTTACACTGTGTTATTACAACTTTTACTGAAATTAAAGATCTCAGTACTTTTCTACCTCTACATTATCTCAAACTCATGTGTGGACAACTCCTACTGAAAGTGAATTTTCTCACGGAAGGGATTTTGGGTGATGTAGCCTGGGATATTTATCGACCTCAACAATCTTTGCTCAGTGACGGAGCCTACATGAGCATTGGTACACACTTCTATGGCGTCCTGATCTATGTGCAGGCAATGGCATAGCAGGAAACTTCACTCCAACATTAACTACTAGTTAGTTTAGATCAGTAAATTCCTCAGGTAATTTCTTTCTTTTGTTGTTGTTGCAATACAAAAAAACTACTACTGAAGCAGCAATAATTACACTGTATATTTTGTTGTTTTAATAAGCAATGGTGGATGTTTTGGTTCAAAAGAATTTGGTTATCATTGCTCTCTCAATCATGCATCTTAACTCTTCCACAGACACTCTTCTCTCTACTCTCTCTGTCCCCTTACTTCACGGCGGGTTGCAAGTTTTTTCCACGCTACAGCACTTCGGTATCTCAGGCTCTGCACTCTCCCTGCTCACATCCTACCTAAAAAAACGCACATACCGAGTAACTTGGAGACGCTCTGTGTCGATGATTAAACTGTACACCCCAGCCCACCCTCTCCGCACCGGCAAATCGGCTTGCCACTCCCTCACTGAGAGGAACAGAGAATCACTCGACTAAGTCACAAATGTTTGCTCTCCTGGCTTTTAAATGGTGGAACGAGCTCCCTATCAACATGTGAACAGCAGAAAGTCTACATATCTTCTGCCGCAGGCTAAAAATGCATTTCTTTCGACTGCACCTTGGCTAAGAAGATGAATGAAAATAAATGAATTAATAAAAGCATTTATATGTAGCACTTGGTGCTGTAGCTTATTTGAAGCTACAGCACTTGATAACTTGCTCTTCTGGTCTGTACCCTAATTGGTGAAGGCACTTATTAGAAGTTGCTTTGGACAAAAACATTAGCTAAATGAAATGTAATGTAAATGTAATGTAATTATATTCAGAATGAACACATAGACTCTAAAAAGGGAACCTCCTTTCTGGTTTTCAACCTGTTGACACAAATCCTCTTTAGGGTATAGCCCCGCTCTAAAGCATCACCTGCTTTATTCTCTGTTTGACTCTGACTGGATCATTTACTCAATGAACATCATGCTGTATTGAAGAAGACACTGTTAGTGAAGACACCGCTGCAAGGCTTTCAACAATCATCGTGATTGGGTCTATGGGAGGGATCGCCTTGTGGTAACTACTAAACAACGATATAATCGCCCATCATCATGTTTCACTGTTGACATTGTCATATGCCAGTTCAGTGGACATCACCCAGCCCTGAATATAAATACACTGCAGCTGCCTCTCTTTATATTGATCCAGTTATTGATTATTTGACCAGTTGACCAGACAGGGATGATAAACTGTCTCCTCACCTCTGAAATCCAACACACAGTTGACCTTAGGAAAGCTCGATTAGAACTATTCAGCATTCAGCAGGTAGTCTTGTGATCTGCGTGTGTGTGTATGTGTGTGTGTGTGTGTGTGTGTGTGTGTGTGTGTGTGTGTGTGTGTGTGTGTGTGTGTGCGTGTGTGTGTGTACTCTTTGAAAGCCCCATGATGTCCAAGACGTCAACCGTTCCGCAGTTGCTGGGGAAACCAGTCATGAGGGATCACCAGAGAACGAGACAAGAGGAACCTGCTTTCAAAATCAGCTGATTGTGACAAGATTTATGTCTTATCGTCATTACAGCACATTATCACAATGCCTGCAGTCATCCACAGATATTAGATATCTGTTTTCCAGTGTCTGTCAGTGCAATTACAGTCAACGCTCTAGAAAAGAAAATGTGGCACTACTAGTTTAAATAATAATAATAATAATAAATGCACCGCAGGGGCAGGAGGAGGGAGGGGAGCAGAAAGCGATCAGTGCTGTTGAGACAGTCTTCCTCCCTGTTTACTGAAATATGATAAAATGAAGTTATGTGATTTCATTTGATGTAAATTCAATGTGGTGTAACTTAATACACAGCCAAGAGAAAAAAAACTTACATCAACAGCAGTGAAAAGCAGAGAACGAGACACCTCACAACTTCTATTTACGGACAGTCCGATCGATTAGGTGTCAGTCATTAAAGACTTTGTGGCTCGATGGGTGGTGAGAAAGTTTGGCACCTGCAAACACTGGTCATACAATATATTAAGCATATCAATGTATTGCTCAAGCAAATGTGCCAACCGCTAAAATATGTTTTTTTTCCAGATCAAATCCAAATTTTACGCGCTAGAGATTTCTGCAAAATTTACGGTTTCTGTTCCTTCTTGCACAACAAAGAAAAACAGATTCATGCGGTTTCTTCTGAACTCTCGCTGTAAAAAACGAATATTTGACTAATTAAATCCATGTCTGTTTAGTGATGTTATTAGATAAAGATCAAGGAAAGAGCATGAGTTTCTCCAGCTACATCGTCCGTATCTTATTTAGTAAATTATCCGAGTCGCCACCACAGGCTGAAGTCACCCGTCACAACAGAGGACATCAGATAAAAGTGGATGACGGAGACATGAAAGAACCTTCTTTTTGCACATGAGCAGATATTTAGTGGCTCTCTAAATAAAATCATCATGATCCAACCGCAAAAATTCATCTCATGAAATGCTAAATATTATCACGAATGCTGGTGGTGCTGCCCTGTGAGAGTCGATGAATCGAATCATCCAGAGACTCCCCAAGGGCGCGTGTCCACATGATGTGTTTTTTTGTCAGACAGGCGGTGGGGAAGGCATCATCACAGCATCTCGCCCAAGTGATGCCCGTGGGTTTTGTTTCTGTGACAACGGCATTTACGTTAGCTAGGTGATTTCACAGCTAACGACAACAACGCGTATGTGATCAACAACGCGTATGTGATCAACAACGCGTACGTGATCAACGACGCGTACGTGATCAGCGACGCGTACGTGATCCACGACGCGGTCGTGATCAACGACGCGTACGTGATCAACGACGCGTACGTGAACAACAACGCGTACGTGAACAACAACGCGTACGTGAACAACAACGCGTACGTGAACAACAACGCTTACGTGATCAACAACGCGTACGTGATCAACAACGGGTACGTGATCAGCAACGCGTACGTGATCAGCAACGCGTACGTGATCAGCAACGCGTACGTGATCAACAACGCGTACGTGATCAACAACGCGTACGTGATCAACAACGCGTACGTGATCAACAACGCGTACGTGATAAAAAGACAGTTAGTGTCTGATCGATCTGCTCCCTCTAATTGACTTCCCTGTCTTTGTTGTGATCCTTTCCTGAACAGGAGCAACAGTGACGACACCACCACTTTTCTGAAAAGTTCAACAAGAAGCGTTCGGAGAAGCTGCACAAAAAAAGGGAAAAGGGTGGAGCGCTCAGAAAAGGACACTTTGTTTTAGATTCTGTCAGGGCGAGTGCACTGAAAAGAGTTTCCAACATGTGGTCTCTAGATATGAATGAGGAGGACACAGGAAAAAAAGGTTCTGTGTTGCTCTGGTTGAGTTCAAATACTGACGTTTACTGCGTTGACACCATGAGAGCACTGTGTCTTTAAGGCAAACACTGTCACCGACACTGAAAAAAGGTTCTGGGCAGAGACTGTAAGAAAAAATGGATGTTTCCTATACGATGGGGTCCTTTCTCCCAACTTGATCCTATCGTCCTTTCCTACGGGAGACACCAACTTGTCGGTCTTTGATTCCCCCCCTTTTACTCTTACAAAAAAAAGGGCATGTATGTGACGTTGGGGGGAGGGAGATACGTGCATCTGGCTGACGTTTACCTCAGAGGAGAAGTGAAGGCCAGCGTCTAGCTGTCACTCAAGAATTAGATGTTTAATTATGCTGTGACACAGCCTGTTTAACATGGGGGTCAATGAGAAATTGTGCTATTATGAAACCTGCCCCTAGTGGACACTCCGCGAACTGCAATTTTTGGCACTTTCTTATTGGATCAACCAGGAAGTCGCTGTGGTTGGAGGTTTGGTTCTTGTGCGTCCCCTCATCTGGTGTCTACTGTCTTATTACCACTGATCTTTGAGCAAGGCACTGGCATCATGGCTGTCAGTTCATCCTGGTAAACCATTTTCAGACACTGCGTGTTACACTTCCCAGAGCACAGAAAGATGAGAACATGAACATTACCATGACAACACGCACGCGCACACACACAGACCTACCAGACCGGTTCTGACACAGAGTCTCCTGCGGGTGTTATGAGGGACTCAAAGGGAGAAAACAATTAAGTGTCTTTATGCTGACAAGACTTGTCAACATGTGTGTGTGTGTGTGTGTGTGTGTGAGTTTTAATCCACCAGATGGAGACACGAAGCAGTGTCTGTATCTTAAAAATATAAATGTGTTTGCACTAAATGACTAAAACATTTAATTTTCTGTCAAAATATCTACCTTTTAATTTTTAATTTAAAAATCAACACTAGCTATAAATCATAGTGGCCACTCCGTAGCTCTGTGCTAACTACTATTTCCATTGTGGTTTTCTGAACTAGATGGTGGGTTTATTAATTCTTCCGTCTTTGAAGAAAATTATGTGAACGAATGAGGTTCATTGTAACTACAGTCTCTTCAATCTACAGTGCAGATGCACACAATAATTTAAATTGTAGGCTAAACAATAGGACATATGGACATATGTTCATCAATCGCTCCATACCGTGGAGCAATATCTTCAAATGATTACTTATTTTCTCTGTGCATGGGATTTTAACATGACGTCCGGATGTGTCCTGAGATAACTTTTGTTATGATTCGACACTATAAATAAAATTTAATTGAACTTGCTAGTTGAAATTGGTTGGAAAGTGAACTTTTGCAAATCTGCAAAGTTCAGACGCTGAAAACTTCTGAACAAAATTCTGAGAGCTGCCCCAGAAACAAGCGTTCGCAAACCTACAGACTGGAGTAGAGCTCAGAATCTGTTTTGTGATCTTTTTGTCTCAAAATACTTCTATAGACAGAGGAGACAGCTGTCAAAACACACGACACAGGTGCGCGCACACACACACACACACACACACTGAGAGCAGAGGTATGTGCCTGGTCAACAGGCAGTGTGTAAAGGCCATATTAGCTCTACACTGAGCTTACTGCTAAAGAGGTGGCAGCAGTTTTGTTCGCTGCAGAGCCAAGTTAAACTAGATAAGGTGCCACTAAACCAGGGATGTCAAAGTCAAATACATCAAAGGGCCAAAAAAAAACAAATGTGCTACAAACCGAGGGCCGGACTGGTTCAATGTTTATTAAAACATATTAAAATGATGCATATCACCTGTTGAACCAAGACCTAACACAGTGTACCGTATTTTATTTAATAATTAAATGAATAATCCAATATTTTTGTACGACTCTGTCAGTGATTTCAAGGAAAACATTTTCAACAGGCAAACAGCAAAAAAGAAAATGTCCTTCAAAAATAAAATATGTTCCTTAATATCAAGATAAAGACGCACAGCTTTGTGAACATGTCCTCTGCCTCCTGAAGCCGAGGCGGCCCACTTGCGGCGCTGCAGTGAGTTTGCGGGCTACCGTTGCATTGTGGGTAATGTCGTTTTGGTGCGTGAAAAACACCAGCAGGCGTGCGGGTCGGTTCTAATACTAATCAAATATCATCCCAGGGGCCAAGATAATTAATTCTCCAGATCCAGCCCGCGGGCCTTGACTTTGACACCCATGCACTAAACGGAGCTATTCCAGGCCAGGTCCAAACGGATTCAGAACAATCACGCCTGTTTCCTACCACAGAGCTCCTGTTTAGCACGTCTCTGTAGACAAAATACAATTGACGGAAAAGTGAAAATACCAAGCACACAAGCAGACACCTTCAAAAATCTCACTCTGTCCGACAAACAGCCCAAAACTCCAAAATACTCAGTTTACAATTAAATAAAACAAAGAAAACTCACATTTGAGAAGCTGGAACCAGAGAATAAGAGGGGATTTTTCTTCTTTAGATAAATAACTTTAATGTTTAACCAACTATCAACACTGTTGTTGATTTTCTGTCAGCTGACTGATTCACTGACTAACAATTTCAGCACAATTTTTGGTGTTCAAAAACAGCTGTGTTATCTGTGACCTCTGTGTCCTTTATTGAATGTCCCTTGTGAAGCTGGTGATTCAGCAACATTCCCAACAGATTTCACTCAGAAGGCTGTTGATCAATTTTCTGTCGACATTGTTTAGACAAAGAAAAAGGTTTAAAGGTGTCCGGTTTGCGTTTGTAAAGTTTCATGAGGCTGTGATTATCCTAGAGGTCACAACAGATCATTTTATACAGTGAGCTCAAGTTTCAAAACAGTGCTCTCACTACAATAAAATGGCTACCATGGGGACTAATGTCATTACACATAAATACAGTTGGTGATGACTGAATGACTACTGAATCCACAAGAGTCTCAGCTTTCCAGTCAGACCCAATTTATACAACTACAAGATCCCGGTGACAGAAATATTCAAATAAAACAATTAAGAAAAGGTGAAAATAACATATTTTTGTATGTAAACTGCATTGTTATTACGGTCCTATGAACTCTCTGGGATTATCATAAAGTGGGTGTGTCTGTAAAGACCATACTTGGAGCTAACCATAGAACCCATTTTCATTCAAGGGCCCTCTTCGAAAAAGGGACAGTCCAGTTTTCCTTTGCCAAAATTTAGCCTAACTTTGTTATTTAACCTCGCTGCCTTAAAGAACAGCACAGGAAATCATTCCTACCTGCTGCCATCAGACTCTACAACACTTCAACGTTTATATCATGTATTTTATATTGTATTTTCTATTTTCTATTTCTGATTGTATTGCACCGCTGCTACAATGACCTAATTCCCCCTCGGGGATAAATAAAGTTATATGTGTTATTTAGCTAGCTAGCATGACATGGTTGGTACCAAATCTCGTTTCATATAACACAGATATCTTCACTCCATCTCTAAAAGCCTGGCTAAACATGCTAAAGCCTCTGAAAGACAAAAGGCATCCGCAGTGTTGTGCAGTGCAGTGTTACGGGCTTGTAACTAACATTAAAGTAATTTTTTCAAAAACACTGGATTTTTTAACCACCAATACGACAAAGTGATGACAACCAGCATCTTGAATCTAACTTTGAGCTACTTCTAAGCAAAGCTGTTTTTCTGAAATGAAATGCTTCACCACCATAACCAGCTGTCAAATCTTGGAAGATTCACAGGCACTGAAAGCACACATCACATAGGTATGAGACACTGTCCGTGCAGGTTTAACAGACATATAAACACATACTTTAAGTGTGGACTGCTCTGTGAGTGTTGAACTTTCTCCTCTTGCTGTCGAACTATACTGTACTGTAGGTCTTGTGACGTGCACAATGATAGAGTATGATGGTGAAAGGTTTGCAGGCTTTATTTATGCTTCAGGTGATGTCATGTGCTGTAGATTGTGGCCTGCCTGAAGCTGCTCATTTCACATTAACCTCTTTATTTAAAGGACTGTACAGATATTTATCTGCAGTCTGTTCACTCTGATATTAGAGGTTGTGTTTTATGTTCTTGTAACTGTCAACCACCACAGCCAAGTCTGCGCCATTTATGTTTGTTGGCTCTTTTTTGATAAACAAACATGAACACTAAGACATGACTGAGCAGGTCTGCTGAGGATTTCTTGGAGGGGAGCGACCATGATTCACCTCCCACGCACACACACCCCCTTTACTGGATTTCCTTTAAATACCAACCAGCTTCTGTGTTACATAATCATACTGGCAGCTGAATTAACAAAGCCCCAACACAGGCACTGCAGCTCTGAATACCCTGGCAGTCCCTGTCCACGTCCTGCATGTATTTATATACAGCCTGTAGTCTGCATCAGAAAGGCTCAATACTAGGGATGTGACGAGAACCGATACTTATGACACCTTTCGGTTCTAAAATAAAAAAACACAGGGGATGCCTATTTTTTGAGGCACCAGAAGCACCAAGGCACCATATGTTTTGGTCCCGTGATTCTTCCAGAACGAATGGGGGCAGTATAGAGTGTCCCAGTCATACAAACCCCATGTGGAAGTGAACTACAGCGATCGCTTCGCCCCGCCTCGTTGATAAAAAAGGCAACAAGAATCTTAAATGGAAATATTTTACGTGTGAGGCAGATGACCGTGGAGCTATCATCAATCTGCTAAAGCCACTATACAAACGATGCTAACAAAACTATAAAGACGGATCAGATAGGTAATGTTATGTTTAACTTTGTAATGAAAAATTAAAGAAGGAGGCATTCATGAGGACAGCTGGTACATCTGCTAATTCAAGGTGATTTTTAGTTGAGTTAACATTTTCTTTTTTTATCTATCATACTGAAATACACATAACATGATGTTTGGATGCTCATGGACACATATGCCTCGTCTTATGTTGCATACGTGCTGTAGGTTTAACGTTGGCCTGTACCTCGTAGTAATGCAGCCTTGGCTAATCAGCTAGCATGCCTCTTTACATTTCATTAGGTCTTATCAACTAAATACTTTTGCAATGTCTGTTATAGAAACGTTTTTTTTATTTTGCAAATTTGCTGATAAAGAAGTTCATGTTTAAGTAAATGAGATCTTTTATTTTTTACTGTGGCATCGAGAATTGTGTAATTTCACTGGTATTGGCACCAACTACTGAATATTTGGTATCGTGACATCTGCACTCAATACCGATTCATTTATCCACAGGAGGGAAGCTTTTCTGTTCCTGTTTGAAGTAAGCCTAAAAGGGGTTAATGTCAGTTTATTAATTTTGTAGAGAAAAATACAACGTGATGAACATACCCTGTCGACAAATATAGCCTCAGTTATATTTTAGAGAAGATTCTTCTTCCAACTTTGTGGCAGTTAGTGCAAAGCCCTTTCCTGTTTCAACATGACATTGCCCCCCATGCACAAAACCAGCACCGGGTTGTTCCGGCTATGTGTAAATTGAAACACAGCCTAGTAGAGACGCAATTTCTAATTTAGGTTGGAGTTTACGCGCTACCAGGGTTTCTGCCATGTATGTTTTGCAGCAGCAGCCTGCCTGCTTTAATTCTAATTCACATATGGGTGTAAGGTTTGTCATGGCCATCAGGTGAACCTCAAGTTAAGAAATTGATACACTGGCGTTTTTTTCCACTGTACGGTACGGCTCGATTCGCTCTTTTTTGGTTGAGGTTCTAAGTTAGCTGAGATGATACTAAAGTGGTGTTTAGTGTGTTGTGAGATTCAACTTGTGTCTGTGCAGGAGACGAGAATGAGCCGATTCGTAAAAGTTTTTGAATGTGTTTATCCACTGTTTTACAGCCAGACCGCAACCTTGCTGGCTTCTAAATAGCAACAGCAGATGTTGCGACTAAGTACAGGAGTGTTGGTAGTGATATCCTACATATTTCTGAACTCAGGTGGTCTACATTTTATAAAACTAAAACTAAGGTTATTGTCTAACTGTGGAACTCCATGTCAACACCGCTAACTTTTGCCAGACAACGGCGAGATTCACTCTCTGATGAGAAATACTTTTATGATGCTTAAAAATAAAATAAAAACGGTCAGAGTACACAGAGTGGGTAGCTGCAGCAGTGGAAAAGCACATCCCTGCCGTTCTGGGCTCGCACGCCAAATCGAGTCGAGTCGATACCAAGCAGCGGAGTATTTCCTTCAGTGTTAGAGTACTCCTTCAGCATTGAAGAATTAAGAGCGCCCTGCACTATGAAGTATGTATGTGAGTAACCTAATCCAGGGTAAAACGAGGCAGCTGCATATGAGGTCTCACTGTGTCACTTCAGAGAGAGAGGGGGGAAAAAGGGAGAAAAATGATCCCAAAAGCAGCCAAAGTAACTTGGCATGAAAGCACAAAAAAAATCAGACAACAAGGAAAGAAAAGAAGACAGATGTAACTAAAATTGGCTGGGCAATTTTCCTGGCCCATTTTGTCTTCCAGTAGCACAATCCTTAATGGTTTCTACATCACACACACACACACACATGCACACACAGTATATATATATAAACTTTATATATACACACATTTGCAAAGCTGATCTCAGAATGATTTCCCTCTTGGTGTATTCGGCCCACAGCTTACCTGTGTTTCTGTGCGTGTGTGTGTTTCTCTGTGCGTGCGTGTGTTTCTCTGTGCGTTTCTCTGTGCGTGTGTGTGTTTCTCTGTGCGTGTGTCAGTGTGTGTCTGTGTCTGTGTGTGTGTGTGTGTGTGTGCGTGTGTTTACCTCTGGTCCCGGTTGCCATGTCTGCCACCTTCTGAAAAGCGTCCAGAAAGGCTCCGGTCACCACGATGGTCGTCCTGGATCAAACACAAACACACATGTATTAACTGAATCTGTTAAATACACAAATGTGATCTCTGACCTCCTGATTTCATCTGAATTTATACAAAACACCAGATATTTCAGATGTATTTCATATGCTACAATAAGCTATAAGCTCCTGTTGTGTACTTGTGCTTCCTACTTGCTGGATGGATCACATTATGAGTGTCATTAATAAGGTTTTTTCATGCTTTAGTCTCGCAAAGCCAGGCTGTGCTGACATGCGTTTCTACTAAAGCCTCACAGCAGGGGGTAGCTGCGCTGCTGTGGTCCTGTTAGCTAGCTCAAAGTCACAACATTAGTTTCAGCAGTTCTGTTTTTGGCTTTCTGTAGCTTGGAAGCTTTAAAAAAAAAAAAGAACATGGCAGTTCAGTGAAGCATCCTGTCAGTACAACAAAACTGATCAAAAGAACTGCAAGTACCAACAGCTGGACGCTAAACACTGCTGTTTACACAAAAAGATGGGGTAAATATGTTTTTCTGATTACATCAGGAGATAGAGACGCTCCACACATGATGAGTCCTACTACGCCACCACCACCACATTGTCATAGAAAGAACAGTCTGTTACTTATTTTGAAAAACGATGTATGCATGTTGGTTTCATATAGTTTGGATAACTTCCCATGAAGACCTACAGAGATTAAATGAAAGTGTAAGACCCAAATGAGAGGATATTTTTGAGATGGATTCCACCGATTTCAGAGGGGGAATTCACAAATTAACAATCTGGTGGCTGATATAGTGAAATGGTTGAGTTTGTATGAAAATAGATATTTTCTATGTGAATTCTTGAATAGCTGATTAGTACTGTTTTATTTGTATTAGTAAATTGCTTAACATTTCAATAAAATGCTCTGACACATCTCTTAATAACCCCAAACATCTTTTTCTGCGTTACAACGGTTCCGGTTTATCGTTCCGTAAAAAAGGTTTTTATACAGTGCATATCAGAAAACATCTACGCCCGTAAGAAAGATGGAGATGTGTCTACAATGCAAGTTTGAAACTCCAAAAGCACAAAAACAGAAACGCAAAAATAATTTACAGTCTGCAGCAGAAGACACATCATAAACAAAACCTCTGCTTGGTTTTAAAAAAGGGGAAAAAATAAAAGGACTTTTATTCTGGAAGCAAGATTGATGGAGCCACATGAGAGGCCAGTCGCCCTCAAAGGCCAGTGTTAAGAGTGCAACTGGAGACCTTCTGACACACACACATCATCAATGGACCTATTGTCTGTGTGTGTGTCCCATTACCAGCCAGGTCTATGTTTCTGCAGCTACACACACACACAGAGACACACAAAGACACACACACACAGACAGACACACACTACCCAGGAAAACCTAACTAATAAGATCAGATGACACTGCTGTCAATAGTCTGTATGTCTGACTTCAGTGGAAATTGTCTTTCATAATAATACCAAAGTCTTGACTCCCATGCAGACGTATATGAACAAAAAAAGAAATCTCAAAGGATAAACAACAATTTCCAGATTTGACCAAAATAACTAACAATACAACAATAAAACAATGTTGCTTCCTTTGAAGTGAGCACACAGCAGCAACAATACAACAATGAGAACGATGAGGTAGAGGAAAGTAAAACTCCACCAGAAACAAATTAAAACGCACTGCTGTGGCTTCATGTGTGCACAGGCATGTTTGATCTGCCGTCCCATGATCCCCGGCTGCCTGAACACGCTGGTGGCGCTGCGGGAAAACTCTGTCCCACATTCCTCATCGAGACACTAGAAACCCCGCTGGAGTCTGACAGAAGCCGGGTTGTCTTTGTTCAGCTGGTGCACGCTGCTTTTAAAGTCGGCTGGAGTAGGGATGTGTCTCTAAATCCAACACGAGACGGAACAAGCAACATGTCTAATCGTTCCCACCTCAAAACAATTTTGGAGTGAAGATCACGCTGCCTCATCCTGCAAGGGAAATCAGGCAATGTGCTAATCTCCCAATAATTCAGTTTCATAAGTCAACTTTATTAGATACTAAATATTAAGTCTCTAAATGCCTTTAAAATATTGAGCTTGAGGCAGTGATAGGAGCATAAAATTGTTATGGATTTGTGTCTTAAGATTTAAGAAAAGCAAAATTTAGGTTACAGATGACTATTATTATACTATATACTTAAATCATCTTTAAACAATATCAGTCTGCTACAATATAACCACACACACACAGGCAGACAGGCAGACAGACAGACAGACAGACAGACAGACAGACAGACAGACAGACAGACAGACAGACAGACAGACAGACAGACAGCTCTGTCCAGCCAGAGAGGATTCCAGTCCATGATTTTGGCCACAATGTTAATATATTTTATAATACAATATAGTTACTGCGTCAGAGGCATTTCTGTCCGCAGCCTTTAGATTGACAGGTTAACTCATGTAAATGAAACCTGTTCTCGTTGCTCTGACAAGAAACTAATTAGACTTCATTAAACATGTATTTTTCTCTGGTGAAGACTTGTGTTCATTGAGGCTCAGAGGTATAAGACTTAATCCCGGAAAATCATGCATAATAATCCTGGTGGTGTTCACTTAATATAACAGCTTTAACTGCAACATACAACCATAAACTTACATTTCTCCGTTTGCATATTTACAAACACAACTGTGAAGTTTAAGTCTGTATTAAAGCTTTATGTGTGCAAATTATCCACAGTAGATCTGATAAGTAGCATTAAGCATTAGAGCCGTTTTAACAGCGTGGATGTCCTATTTGTGCATGCAAGTGTTTGTGTGTGTGTGTGTGTGTGTGTGTGTGTGTGTGTGTGTGTGTGTGTGTGTGTGTGTGTGTGTGTGTGTGTGTGTGTGTGTCTCTAGCTGGCTGACTGGCAGGGCTAATGGACTGCGACCGGCTGCAGCAGGCAGAGCGATGCTTATCAAAGAAAACTGGTCGACTGGGAGACGCAGCCATTATACTGTTATTATACTGAGCCAGCTACTGGGTCACTGTGTGTGTGTGCGTGTGTGCGCGCGCGTGTGTGTGTGTGTGTGTGTGTGTGTGTGTGTTTCCCCCTGACAGCGAGCATCAGAGTCAGAACACATGCAGCTTTCATGTAAAGTACAGTGTACACCAGTGACCAAAGTATGTTTAGCAGGGACATTTTGTAGAGTTCAACGATGAGTCATCATCTGGCCAGGAGCCAAAATAACGCCACAAGACAGAGAACTTTGAGCTGCGGTCATTTAAAATGTTTAGGAGAAGACGCCAGAGTTTTGGTCCCGAAGACAAACTTCTCACTGTTCTGTTTTTCAGGACAAATATCTAGTGACATACCCATCAATCAATACAGAATAAAATGAACAAAGTCAGATTTAAAATCAGGAAAAAACTGACTGATGAATAAGTAAAAGCTGTGTTTCCACTACTTGACTCACTTAACTACCACAAGTTCTTTCTTTTAATTTTCCTTTGCAGGTTCCCTTCAGCTGAGGTGGGATTCTCAGCTGATCTGCACTTTTTCTGCTGTACTGCGTAGTTCTGCAGGATTACGTGTTTTTTTTAAATCTAGGTCAAGTGAATGAAAACAATGCAGTCGATCTTCCATGTAAGAGACTTCACGTGAGGGTTATTGCATGTTGCAGAGTGAAAAGTCATCTGTTCAAACTGTATCTTGTTCCTTAATATGCATTTGTTGGGTTGTATCCTCATTGTTTAATACTAAGTTGCCTGGGACAAAAGCGTCAGCTAAAGTGAAAATCCACTCCCGTGTTAGTCTCTAGTTTGCATGCATGTGTGTTTTACCTGAGCTGTGATTGTAGCTTGGCTCCTTTGGTTACAAAGTCCTCCCATGTTGGATAACTGGCCTGCAGCAAACACAAAGAACATCAATCAACAACATTAAACATCACACAAGTCTGACAACAACAGGATTCACTGAGACGTTAAACACAAAGCTTCAACAATGTGTATTTCATACCAATAATCTCAAAGAGCTTATGGCCTTTAATGAGGGAGATAGAGCTATTATTAGAGTATTAGTCTTAAACCCGTATTTATCTGCACAGGACCGGAGTGTGTGGAAACAATGATCACGAAACTGACAGGGAAACAATAGAAAGAGCTATTTCTTTTTCATTGCTTGTTAAACTTGAGGACAATTTCAATTTTATTTATAGTGCCAAATCATAACAAAAGTTATCTCAGGACACTTTACAGAGTAGGTAAAGACCACACTCTGTGACTTATTTATGATTTACAGAGACCCAACAATTCCCCCGTAGAGTACGGTGGCAACGGAAACCTTCTCTCAACAGTCAACATAAACACTTATAATGGGACATTATAATATGACAGTAAAAATGATTATTATTATTACTGTAACTATCATTAGAGGTGGCATGTATGCACTTGGCAGCAATACAAATATGCCAACATTTAAGTCAGGGAGGATTAATGGACTGGACTGAAAGTAAATGAAAAGCAGAATGGCAATACGAGCATCTGGAGTATGAATTGCATGTATGGAAAGCAATCAAAAAAGAAAAAGACAGAAAACATCAGGACACAAAGACAGGAAAGGACAGGAAGGACAAAGAGAGCATGTAAAAAGAAAAGAGACAGCTAAAAAGAAATAATGAAGAATATCGCTGAAAAGGGAATGGGGATTGAGACAAATAGACATTGTATTCAATATAATTAGTGTTGTTAATAGAGTGTGGTTAAAAAAGGCTTAAGAGAGTTTAACATTTTGTTCTACAACATAAAATATGTCAATAAATACCCGACTCGTGAATTTTGAAGCTTGTTAGGGCGCACTCACACTGTCCTTCCGCACCGGGCCAGAACAGGTTTTTCGGGTCAAGCCTAGTGCGTTTGACCAGTGTGAGTGCAACCGCTCCGCGCATAACTGCGGCCAGCTGGCCGTCCACGGCCCGTCTGAGAGAGGTGGGCTTTTGTAGAGTGGGTTTGCACATGTACGAGCACGAGCGTGCGCACGTGTACAGGCACGAACACGAGGCCTACGACGGTTCTGACGTCATTTATGTGCGCCTGTTGGGACATAGAAAATAGGAGGACGGACCATGCGCGGACATTTAACAACAACAATGGCGGTGAAAGGTTCACGTTGGTGTGATGCGGAGGTGGAGTGTTTACTGCAGATTTGGTCGATGAAAAGATTCAAAAACAGTCGACAAGACGCACAAAAACTCTGAGGTCTATGGAAAGATTTGTAAACAAAGCCACGCATCGCCATGACGTCATCAATGCGTGTGACGTGTTACGGCGTGATGACGTAAAGGCAGCAAGTAGCATTTGCGCGAGGCCCAGGTAGTGTGAGTACAAACGGGCCTGGGGCGCGGGGGGAGAGGGAGGGGGTCAAGTACCCTAAAGCCCGGGCGCGGTGCGGAAGGACAGTGTGAGTGCGCCCTTAGTGTCTTTAGAAAGGCGGTTGCTAACAAGTGGCTAAATGAGAGGACAGTGAAGTGAAATCAGTTGGAAGCTGGCAGGTTGTGCAGTACCTGTTTGTATGTAAATATCATGACCTTTTGTTTGCTACAGAGCTTTTTTTCTGTAATAATCCAAAATCAAATGGAAAGATCCTATTGACTTTTATTTAAGGGGACTGGGGCGATAACTTCAGAGTCAGCCGTAATAAATATGTCATCCCTGCAGCGCTCTGTTCAGGTGGTGCTAAGAAATCAGTTCAGGAACGTTGTTGTCAACTAGTTTTCTGCGGACTAATCGATTGATGGACCAACAGTTGCAGCTCTTTCTTTGACCTTTGAGTACTTTAATGTTACTGAATGTCAGATTCCTTTCACAGTTTTCATTTTGAGTTGCTGTGAACAACAGCTGCCCCGCTGAACAGTGTAAAACCAATCGACAGCTGACTGACTCATGTTATTTTTGGCTTCTCCGGGTTTCACACGGGGACAGAGGCTGGACGACCATCAGAGCAGAGTACCAGCAAAAACCGGTGTCATGCAGCTCTGACTGATTGTCATTGAAACTGGCTCATTTCAATGTTTAGTTTTCTCTCAAATCTTCTTTTAAAAGGTGCAAATCATCACAATTAAGCACCTGAAACTACCTAATATTCATGTTTTTCTTGTAAAAGGACATAAATGATTAACTGATTATCAAAATAGTTGCTGATTCAATGAATCAATGTCTGCACTGTTGTGTAAATTAGTACAGAAACCACTTTTCTGATATCACCAATGCAGCACAAAGGGCGATAAGTTGATATATGATATGATGAAACACAATTACATCATCTAAATTGATAATAACAAACATATACATACTGTATTTACATATATTTAAAGTTGTTTATATTATATTTAAAGGAGTTTACAGAAATAGGCTCTACCATGTGGTTATTTCATATAGAATATTTATTTACTGAACTACCAGAGAACGCACTATATTGTGATACACGGTATATCGTTATTGTTCTATGAAATGACCTTCATCGTGATAGAAGATTTTGGCCATATCGTCCAGCCCTACAGCACAACGTCACTGAAAGGTGTTCAAGAGCTCTACATAAAAAGGAAAAATCATGGATTTATTTCTTCTGTAGAGATTAAACTATCTCCGTGGTGTTTAACACTTCCTTTAAGAGAAAAACGGTTTGTATGTCTGCATTTTGTAGCAGCAGCTGAGTGATTATGTAATCTAAGGCTGGTCGGTGCTGCAGGCTCTGACCTTGGGTTACATCTGTGACCAACAGCTGCTGGTGCGGCGTTCTTCTGGTTATTCAATTAAAATGCAGGGAAGCCCTTTTGGAACGGAGGGCTGAATCCCACTTTCTCTCTCCTGAACCCACTCACCCTGCCTGTCCTCTGTCTCCTCTGGTCCACTATAGAGAGGATAATACCGATTTAACCCCTAACACCACGCCATTAGCCTCTTAGCTCAACACCGCTAAAGCTGTTAGCTGGCCCCCGCTTCACCACTAGCCAGGCATGCACACGGCATGGGGCTGACAGGTTTACTAGCTGCAGGGGATTTAGCACTGCGTGATGAAATACTGCAGGTGACCGGCTGAATGCCTCTGGCAAACAACTAAAAGTGAACCTGGGATAAATGGAAAAGGAAGGAAATGAATAGAAATGGATTTTACTCCAAATGCTTTATTGATCCCTACTGGGAAAACATAGATTGTGGCTGGAACAAAATTTACACAGGGATTTGGGGGGGGGGCATAAGCTCACAAGTGAAATTTAAGAAGAAGCACATTTAGGGTAAGCTGAACTTAGAAGGCATTTGTTGTTAGCTGTAAAATAATGTGTGGTTTTTGAACTGCTGCTATGAGAACGAAGGTGAATTTCTAGATGTTATAATGTTTTGAATTGAAAGCATTCATAATATTTTGTAATCTTTCCAAAACCCCGTCTCATGCAAAGGTTTTTTTGCCCCAACATATTAATCTTTCAGAAAACCCATGCGTGTAAAATTGTCACATGTATAAATCGGCCTGAACTTGTATGGAATCAGATCTCTTGTTCCTTGCAGCTCCGCCACATTTAATCACATTTCTGTACATTTTTGTCCTGATATGTTCGCAAGGTGTAATGGTCTACGCGTGTTCCCCCAGAACCACTCTCTACAGGAACTTCAAGCTATTAGGTTTACATTTAAGCATGTGAAGAACATTAGTGTCTCTGTGTCACCACTCATACTGTTACTGGACCTATAAAGGGCAATAAGTCACCACTTAATGCTGACATTTTAAAAAATAAATAACCTTAAACTAAACTATTACACTACTACTGTTCACAGGAATACCACAGCACTGTAGCTCTGACTCTTGTTCCTTCTTGTAAGTTTGTTTATCTAAGAAAACAATACTGAAGGTCACTCGGAACAAGAGTGTCGAGCTACAAACAGAACGTACAATACAAAATGATTTGTATTTTAGTCCGCGCAGCACTTTAGAGGGCCCTACTTGTTTTCCACCGCCACTTCTCGCCTAAACCTTAAATTCTGCCAGGATTTATTGTGACTGGCAGGAATGTCACAGTCAGTCGCAGACAAAATATCCCAGCAAGCAGAGCTGAAAGTACCACAGACAGACAGAGAGAGATTATTAGGGTCCACTGCAGCTTGATACTGAGAGCTTTTGAGCAGTTGTGGCTAAATTAGGGTCCTGGGGGCCCACAAGGGTAACAAACTGTGTCCATAGGGTTCCCTGAGACAGCTGCTGACAAAACAGCCGTCTACTCTCAGAAGAAGAAGAAGAAAATAACATGATAAATGAGATGTTAGCAGGTCTTTGATTCGGTTTCATTTAACTGCCGGTCAAAAGTAGAGCTGTCCCCAAATCAGGATTTACAGTTGTCTCTTAACAGCCATCATACGCGGGGTGTGTACGCGGTGTGACACGGCTGCACTGAAGCTGCTAAACTCTACTTTTCCAGCATGTCTATTTCTTTTTTTTCCTCTACACGCAGCTACCCACCAACAGGTTAAAAGCTTCATAGAACTGTGTAAAAATCAAGTACAATGTGGTTAAAAAAATTAAAAATAAACATTTTACCAGAGGGCAATGTGAGGCAGAAGAGCAACCTTGTGGGATTTTACGTTTCACATTTAAATAAATCAAATAAAATCCTTATGTATCCATGATCCTGTAGATGTATGTACGATTTAATATAGGCTTCACTTCCAAACCATGCAGAACAAACTGTATTATCACTTTGCAAAACTCAGCAAGCACACAGTGAATCTGGCAGTAACATGCACGTGTCTTTATTTCAGATATTTCATAAACCCAACCAGCTTTGGCACCTGCTGTTTTAAGATAAGTGGAAGCAGCCTACATGCTTCACTGGCACTGACACAGTAAACTATTCACTCAGCCTGAGCTCTCCATGTAGAGAATATATACGGAGCTGTTATCCTATCTGCTTAGTCAACCAGACAGCATGACCAGGTATACAGTTACTTTAGTCTCTAGTGTGTGTGTGTGTGTGTGTGTGTGTGTGTGTGTGTGTGTGTGTGTGTGTGTGTGTGTGTGTGTGTGTGTGTTCACCTGCCATCAGCGGGTAATCCCTCCATGATAATCCTGACTTGCTCTACTGACCGACAGAAAAGAGCGCTGAGGAGGGACTCGGCGGGAAAGTGAGAATAATGTCCTGCTGACTCGACTGACTCAAGAAAGACCTTATTTAGTCACCCTGTCAACTAGTCAGACAGTCACTGAGGTGAAAATTCAATTGTTTTAATGAGTCAGTTGAGTAAAAAGTAACGGTGCCCTAACAGTGTCATCATGAACTATAACAGGTGCGTTTTCAAGGTTAATTTCCACAGTAACACACACTGAAAACTGCTGAAAATAAGGGACGCAGCGATTTAACAACAGATGAAAGGTATGGGTCAATATTCCCCTCTTCAAATAAGGTGGCATTCACCTGTGACAGTGGCTGATGTTTATGCATAAGCCGTCTGGGAGTCTATGTCTACGTTCACACTGATGATTTTTTGTTTGTCTGTTCACATTAAGTCTTTAAATGTGGCCCGTCTACAGATCTCTGTGTAAAAAGCTCACGCTCCTGAAGTAACTGTATGTGCTGCTGATCATTGATGACATCACACCACAACGCTGTGTACGGAAGCAAACATGGCAACAGTAAACGGTATTGTTGGACTTTATGGCTTAGTGCTAAAAACAGTGTGTGGCGGCAGCCGGCAAAATTTGTGAGCGGGTGATATCACGAAGGAGGAAGAGGAGAAAGAAAATTCATATTCTATTTCTCTCGAAATGCAATCGGAAACATCAGTTACGATAAGACCCTTCAAGTCAGGTGTAGCTCTGCTTTTCATGGTAATTTGTGGAAATCAAAGTGTTCCCATACTTCACTTTATGTTTAATGTTTAGCGATGTTATGTGAGCGGAAAAAAATCTGATTCAGGTCACTTGGAGCTGCAGTGTGAACGTAGCCTATGGGTGCACTCACACTGTCCATCCGTAACGTGCCCAAACAGGTTTTACGGGTAAAGCCTAGTTCGTTTGACCAGTGTGAGTGCAACCGTACCGTGCCTAGGAGCGGTACGCTTACCGGCCACAGCCCATTTGGGAGAGGTGGGCTTTGTCAAGCATGTATGAGCATGAGCGTGCGCACGTGTATTTTATGTGTGCCTGTTCGGACATAGAGAAAGAAGGACGGACCATGTGCGGACATTTAAAACAATGGCGGCGAAAGGTTCACGTTGGTGTGATGCGGCAAGAAGCATTCGCGCGAGGCCCAGGCAGTGTGGGTGCAAACGGGCTTGGCCCTCGGGTGGAGGGGGGGCAAGTACCCTAAAGCACGGGGCACGGTACGGATGGACAGTGTGAGTGCGCCCTAAGTCACTGCTGAAAGATGACTGTCGTTGAGTCAGTAATGTTACTTGTATAGCAGCTAAAAAGGTCTTTTAAAGCAGCTATTTTTCATTTGAAAGAATTAAATATTAATGGAAGTTTAATAAGTTTGGATGATTGAATTTGTGCTCCTTCACAGATGGATGAGGACTTTAAATCAGCTGTTTTTAAAATGAAGATTTCTTTGTTTCCCTGTCACAAAAGGGGGAATAACTCGGTATTGATATGTTTTGATTCTCTGCATGTGCTTCAGTTTTAAAGACAGTCTTCATGATGTTTGGTGTGTTAATGTGTGTGTACACTGCAGGTTTCAATCTTACCTTTGTATGTGCAGCTAAGCATACAGGTGTGTGTGTGTGTGTGTGTATATATGTACTGTATGTGTGTGTTATGATGACTTCCAGATAATGTAATGGGTGTTACTGAGAGAGAAGAGCTGAAAGTATTTTTAGTGGAAACAGGTTCAACACACTGATTCCATCAAACTGGTTTAAGAGTTAAACCTCAAGAAACGACCGCTTTAAGGGTGGGAGACGTATCTCCTGTTTGAGCTGCAACAATTAGTTGTTAAAGTAAATGTTCATGCTAGAAATGCCGTTTTCAGCCTCTCAAAAATGGTAATTTCCTGTGTTTTTCTGTTTTTATATCATATTATACTAATATCTATAGGGTTTAACACATTTAAAGACATCTCCTTGGACTTTGAGAACATTTTTCACTATCTTTGACATTTTATAGATTAAACAACGAACTGATAATGCAAACAGTGGTTAGTTACAGCCTTTGTTTGTAGTCAAACATGTTGTTCTGTAACATTTACTTGTGTGATTTGGGTCCAGCATATTCCAGTCAACTCCAGTCTGTCAGTTCGAACCTGCCTCCAGACAAGACGATGGATTATCCAATCAGCTTCTGCAACCTTCAGTCACCTCTTACAGCGTCTCTGTGTAAATCTGCAGAGGCCTTCCCTGAAGCTAATTCCTACATAACTCACCTGCCACTTTCACTGTGTGGCAGCCGAACAGATAACAAGACCACACTGTTAAAGTGTTTGCATGTGGGGCAAAACAAATCTATTTCACTGTGCCCTTGCATAAGCCATCGCAAACTCTGAGGCTATTAGTTTTTAATGCAGCTTACAGAACTAAAACTGTATCCAGTGTTGACTGAGAAGCTAGCCCTGTATTCGTCCAGACGAAATTCAACCATTTTGTCTGACTAACTAGTAGCAGCAAGGGGGAAAATGCTGGTCTGTGATTTATGGGAATATTGATAATCACTCTTATCATGAATCACTGAGTGTCACAGAGAGGAGAAGACCTCTGTCAAAACAATGTTATGGTGCAAATTCCTCTGAAACCAGTTTGAGAGTGAAGCCTGACAGTTACACACTTCAGAGGATTGTCATTAGTATCACTTTTGTTTCAGTCCGCCTGGAAAAACATCCTCTAAAATCTCAGCATTGTTTCAAAGCAACCTCCCAAAACATGAGGGTTTTCTGAAAACCTCCATTTAATGTCATCGTTGTCAACATTATATTCTGGGCCATTTGTCGGATCAGTTTATTTCAGACGATTACGTTGTATTTCATCAGTCACCTGTCTTTCTGTGTGCTTTGTATTCCCTATCTATGTCTGTATCAGGCTGGGGTTTATTGTTCTTTTTGTCTTATTCTTCTATAAATCCCATGAACGTCCCCAATACTTTATGACTTCTCTGCTCTGTTTGTGGCTCTCAAACCCAAGCTCATTGGTACCTACCGAAGCAGACCACAAACTTATAGTTTAATGTCTGCAAAAGGCTCAGTATATACAGACTAAGTAGCCCAAAATACAATTGTCGACTGCACTGGTAATTACGTTTCAGACTAACAGTCACCATATTAACCCTCCTGTTATCCTTGGGGTCAATTTGACCTCATTTTGTGTTTAATACTCTAAATACGTGGTTGACATATATATATATATATTTTTTGCTTTATATTTATGACTTTTCCTAATTTTATAGGGACAACTGGGAAAACCTAAAATTGGCATGATTATATTTTGTTCATTGTCCTGTAAACATACTTGTCGCATCGGTGTTTGATCATTTTAATGATTTAATCATTATTATTATTATTATTATCTATTATACAATTAAATATTTAGAAATGTGTGAAATTGTTTGTTTTTCCTGAGGTCAATCTTACCCTGTATTTAACACATGCTACAGTCTTTGATAATGGAAAATACTTTCATTCTAAATATTAGAGTAAGTAACACAAAATAGTACCTACAAATAATATAAATGGACTTGTAAATGGTAAATGGACTTGTACTTATAAAGCGCCTTTCTAGTCTTCTGACTACTCAAGGTGCTTTCACAGTGTTTGTCACATTCACCCGTTCACACAGACATTCACACTGATGACAGTGGACATCTACAGACCATCTAATCTAACCATTCACACCACATTCACACACCCATGCACAGCACGGGGAGCAATTCAGGGTTCGAGGTCTTGCCCAAGGACCCTTCGACATGTGGACCAGGGGAGCTGGGGATCGAACCGCCATTCTCTCAAATGGAGGACGACCCACTCTCCACTGAGCCTCTTTACAGATTGAATACCTGACATAAAAACTTGAGTAACAACTTTGATTACTATCATTTTCTGGATTTTTAATAATTGTTGGTGAAATAAACAGTGTTTAGGGTTAAAGCAGCTATGCTGGAGAGAGAGAGAGAGAGAGAGAGAGAGAGAGAGAGAGAGAGAGAGAGAGAGAGAGAGAGAGAGAGAGAGAGAGAGAGGTTGAGACTGTTCAAACAGCAGGTGGATGGTTTGTTTAACGCTGTGTTTGAGCAGCACTGGTTGACTCAAAGAGAGTAAGACAAAACAGGGGAGGGAGAGAGAGAGAGAGAGAGAAAGAGAGAGCGAGAGAGAGCGAGAGAGAGAGAGAGGAGAAAGTGGAAAGGTAGGGTATTTCAACATCAGGTTAATGGTTTGTTCAGTGAAGTCTTTATGTGCTCAACACAGTGGACTGTTCACTCCTTTATCTGTGAAACAATGAGGTTTTTATTAAGTGAAACAAACATGGACTTTCTATTCCTGTTATCGTTCTTGCGTAACTCATAATCTTTTATTCCTTAATACCAACATCCGGCAGATCACTCCCATTGGCTGTAGGTGCAGGGATTGTGCTATGGACCGCTCTATTCTCTTTAGGGCTGCAACTAACGATTATTTTCATTATTCGGCTGTTAAGTCGTGACGTAACGCCCTTTCAAAATATGATTTCCGGGTCCAAGCAGGTCGAAGCCCTGTATTTCTTCCACAACGCAGTGCCGTGTTCCCCCTTGTTTGAACAGATCTGAGTTTTTAAAAAAGCAACGTAATTGTCATTTTACCTCTTTCTTATGGATGAAAAAGGAGTTTAACTGTCGGAAGAGGTGATCGTAATTGTTCACGTTAGGCCGTTGTTGTCTGTTTTGTTTCAACGGAGCGTTTGGATCTGGAAGTCTTATTTTGAAAGGGCGTCACGTCAGACTTAACAGTCGGATAGATTAATCTGCCGATCATTCTCTCGATTAATCGCTTCGTTGTTTGGTCTTTAAAAAGTCAGAAATGGTGAAAAACTTTTATTACTGGTTCCTAAAACCCCTCAAATGACTTGTTCTGTCAATAACTCAAATATATTCAGTTTACTGTCAAAGAAGGAGGGAAACCAGATAATATTTACATGTAAGAAGCTGGAATCAGAGTGATCGTTGGATTGGATATTTGAGAAGCAGAAGGTCACCTCTTAGCCCTCCCAGCTGCCCGGCTCAATCGATTTACTTCCAGACTAAAATCTTGTGGTGAAAGCTGAAGTCATGCAGCACGCATCACGGCTGAGGAGTTAAGAAATGAAGGATTTAAAGCTCAATCATTCATTTCTATACTTCTTTCTGACATTCTCCTTCTTCCTCTCTACAGCAGTGGCCATCTCATGGTTACAGGTTGGCTGGACGTTAGTTTTGCATAACACTGACCGTCCCTAGATCGTCGCAGCAGACTGACAGACGTACAGCACAGCCGGTAAATTCTTCAAACCGAACCAGACTGCAGTGCTAACCCAGGAGCTTTTCTAACAGCTGGTTGTTTCCTGCAACAAGCTCCAGCATAAAGCTCGGTCCTCTTCTGTTTTCTTTCTCTTTATCAGACGAAAAAACAATAATTGTGAAATATAAAGCGTACTTATGCTACATTAGAGGGTTAGGGTACGACACTCCCACCACCTCACAACCCGTCAGCAAATCACCGGAGATGCCGGAGGCTGTGTGAATGTGGCCAATGTTTAAATATCACTCATGCAACAGATATTAAAAATATATTTATTTGAGGTGCATGTCAGGGCGCCAGACTGCAACCAAATGGTCCCTTTTTGCGACCAAAATTTGAGTGAGCAACTGAACACCATAGGGGACTCGGCTTGCAACTGGAGGGTCACCGGTTCGAGTCCCTGTGTGGACAATGAATGGAGCGTGGACTGGTGGCTGGAGAGGTGCCAGTTCATCTCCTGGGCACTGCCGAGGTGCTGTTGAGCAAGGCACTGAACACCCAACTGCTCGGGGCACTGAGCCATTGGCAGCCCCCTCGCTCTAACATCTCTCCATTGATTGCATGTATGTATTTCAGGCCTGTGTGTGTGTGTGTGTGTGTGTGTGTGTGTGTGTGTGTGTGTGTGTGTGTGTGTGTGTGTGTGTGTGTGTGTGTGTAACCTGTATAATAATAATAATAATAATAATAACAGAGTGAAAAAATTGAATTTTCCTAGCTGGATAAATAAAAAGGAATTCTTCTTCTTCTTCTAAGACAGGAACAATATGTCAGCAGTGTAAGAAGGTGGTGCCGTCAGCACCGTAACACAAACACGTAACACAAACACGTAACACGTGAGGACCCGCAGCTTTCAATAACATCAGGCTACAAGTTATAATCACAGTGTAGGGACCTGACGGACCCGAATCCTTCGTATGTGACGAGTTGCTGACAGACGGTCTCTGCCGAGCCGAGAAATATACTTAATCAAAATAGTTTTTAACTGTTTCATTGACTTTATTTCTCCGCCAAGTGCAGGGAGTGAGGCAGCAGGTGACACAGACTGATCTGATCAGTCAGTGTAGACACGGTTCATATGTTTAAAACACATAAACAGTCGGAGAAAACTCGGGTGTGAGTCTTCATAAAATGGAAACACCCCTTATTCTGAATATATGGTATATGTTTTAATATTGTACTGTCATGACAGTGATATATGCACATCTTCAAAAGTGCACAATAAAAATGTGACACTGAATTTGAAACAGCACATTGTAATTTCTGCATCTATTATCAATTTACCGTGTGTGCTCCTAAAATTCCTGGTTGTGCCCCTAAGATTTTCAGTTGGGGGCCACAGTGCTCCTAGTGAAAAAGGTAAGTCTGGTGCCCTGCGTGTTCTGCTGTCCTTATTTTTACATGTTAAAAAGTTGAAGCCACTGATGGCAACCAAAGGCCAAGAACTGGTTGCCAATTTCTCAAAATGGTTGTGAATGGCAACCTGATAATTGTTACTGTTGAGCCTGTGATTTTAGGTATTTTCAGGGGTTTGTCATCAAGAGAGTAGGGATGCCACGAGAACTGATACTTGAGACACCTTTCTGTCCTAAAATTAAAAAAACATGCCTGTTTTTTTGAACAACTGCAGGGCACAGAGGCACCGTAAAGTTCGGTGACCGGGCGAGTGTTTCAGTCATACTTGCATTCAGAAGTAGGAGGTCACTAAGAAGTCGAACTCCCATGGCACGACAAACCTCATGTGTAAGTAAGTGAACTACAGCAGTCCAACGCCCTGACTCCACCAGGATGCGCCCAACAGTTAGCATTCACCTGCTTTTGATGAATTATTTCACATCAGAAAAACATCATTAATTAATAAGTTGCCGTCTCAATGAATGATTAAAAAAAAAAAGAGCTGGGGCGCTGCTAAAAGTCCCAAATGTTTCAGGGAAACAGGAGAGACAACACTTCCAACACACAGGCGAGAGAAAGAGAGCTTGTTTCTGCGTAGTCAGTTCCCTGCGTGATATCATCCTTTTTGAAGTTGAATTCATGTCGCTCTCTTGCAGCTTCCCACATGCTTTTCTGAGGAATCTGATTAAAACTGATGTCAGTGAAGGTTTTCTGAATGTGGACTTTCTAATTGTTCTATGTCCATATCCTACATTTATACCCACTGTTTTAAACCAGCAGTAAAGCATTTGCTTCTGTCATTTCATTTCCCTTCTCTCTTCCCTATCATTAGTCTTTTTAGCCATGGCTTCCTATTGGTGTGGAGTAGAGGAAGTAAAATGGCGGCTGTTCTGTTTCTTTGCATGTCATTTGTTTATCTCTTTTGTCCACAGTTGTGTTGCTCAATCTCTTACTGGTTATGCATACGTGTCTCTAATTAATACGATTTTTAGATTAGCATTAAAAAACACTGCCACTAAAAAAAATCAAATCTGTCAAATCTTCAAACCCAGGTGACCAAAACTTCAAACTTAATTCCAGCATCTAATGAAACTACCCAAGATGAATTTCGTTAAAACTGATAAAATGTAAAGATAAAGTGTCAAAAATCTCCAAAAATGAATAATGAATGCTTTCAATTTCAATTCAGAAGATTTAACTTTTGGTTTAAGAGCTCCACATCCTTTTTTCAACCTCCGGCTGAAAAAAAACCCCTCAGTCCGCAAAATGTGGTGCGTGCTGTAAAAATCCCCACCCTCTATTGAACTGCAGTCATCCGTACTGCCTCATCATCACCACCTCCATCTCTCTTTACCTGTTGACTCACGTTCATCTATCACTCTACCTTTCTTCTCAACTTTCCGTGCACAGTTCAAGTCTCTGGCTGCATCTGCACAGTCTGTATTTATAGACCGAACCCGTCGGCGTGGATCTGCCTGATGTGAAAGAGTTTGAGAGGCACATCCAGCGTGATCTTTGTGCACAGAGTCCAAATCCTGATATCAGCAGCCTCTGTTACGCTTACGGGTGAAAATTGATAAGATTATATTGATAAAAATGCCGATATTGATTCCGTTTATCGATCTGACTCTTCTGCCTAAGTTAGTAGTTGTGTTTTTGAGAACAAGCTTATTTTTATTCCTGCCACAGAAATTAGGCTTTAGTCAACAGCGCAGAGTTACCCTTTAAGTTTATATAGCAATTCCCTTATTCATCTCATCTCATCTTCAGCCTCTTATCCGGGGTCGGGTCGTGGGGGCAGCAGCTTTAGCAGGGGACCCCAAACTTCCCTTTCCCCCCGGGCCACATTAACCAGCTCTAACTGGGGGATCCTGAGGTGTCCCAGGCCAGTGTGGAGATCTAGAGCGTGCTCACACTATCCTTTTGGCCGCGGCCAAAACCGGTTTTTCAGCTAAAGTCTAGTACCTTTAAGTAGTGTGAGCGCACCCGCTCCGCGCTCAACTGGGGCCAGCTGGGCCGCCACGGCCCGCTTGAAAGAGGTGGGCTTTAGCGGAGCCGTTTGCACACGTACGAGCACGAGCGTGCGCACGTGTACGCGCACGAGCACGAGCCCTACGGCAGTAGCCTTATGTCCGCCTGTTCGGACATGTAAATAGAAGGACGGACCATGCGCGGACATTTAACAACAACAACAATGGCGGTGAAAGGTTCACGTTGGTGTGATGCGGAGGTGGAGTGTTTACTGCAGATTTGGTCGGATGAAAATATTCAAAAACAGTCGACAAGACGCACAAAAACTCCGAGGTCTATGGAAAGATTTGTAAACAAAGCCACACACGCGATCAATGCGTGTGACGTGTTACGGCGTGATGGCGTATGGACAGCAAGAAGCATTGGCCGAGGCCCTGGTAGTGTGAGTACAAACGGGGCTGGGGCGTGGGGGGGAGAGGGAGGGGGGGCAAGTACCCTAAAGTCCGGGTCTCGGTCCGGGAGGATAGTGTGAGCGCGCCCCTAATCTCTCCACCTAGTCCTGGGTCTTCCCCGAGGCCTTCTCCCAGCTGGACGAGCCTGGAACACCTCCCTAGGGAGGCGCCCAGGGGGCATCCTTACTAGATGATCCTGAACCACCTCATAAATATTCTCCTGCACTGTCGATGAAATGAGTTTACATGCATGCACACAAATACTTATCCCCAAAGCAATTTCAGTCAAAAGCAACTGGACTTGGTTATTTGTCTAGGAAGACGTTTCACCTCTCATCCAAGAGGCTTCATCAGCCCCTTTACACATCTGACCAGGCTGGGACTGGTGACTGATTCCTGTTTACCGTAACGACAAGCAACGTACAAAAGACGACATCTTCTCAAACAAAACTATAAAGATTGATCAGGTAGGTGACGTGATGTTGAACATTCATGAAAAACTAAGCAGGCATTCACGGGGACAGCTAATGTTACGTATCACTACGGCAACCGCCCTCCTTAAACAATGCTGCGCTGTTGTGGTATAACAGTTCCAGTTTGCAGTGGACACATTGCACCTTTTTGGCGTCATTTTTAAGTGTGAAATGATTCTCTGCCTTTTCTGGATGTAGTGTTGTGCATCTGCAAAAACGGTCCGTGGGGAACAATGATCCATCGAAGCAGACATTTTGCCTTGATAAATCTTTGTAAGCGAGTAAAGCGAGTTCTGTAGTAACTATTTCAGCCCTAGATGACAAATACGTTATTCTTTAAAACAACAGGGAACACAGCACTGTGGCGTTGTAGAAACACGAGGCTCGGAACAACTTGGACCCTGAAATCTTATTTGAAAGCCGGGTGTTACAATAGACGGTATAAAAAATGGCCCGTTCTCTCAACTTGATCCAATCATATTCGCAACTGGGAGCAAGTCTTGTCAGACTGTGACTCCTCATTTCCTCTTACCAAAAAAGGGCACTGATGGGGGGAGGGAGATACGTCTGTCTGGCCAACGTTTAGAGTATTAGCCACATTAGCTCACATTAGCTCCACCGCCCGGGAGCTAGGCTAACAGACCACGTTACTAAATAAACGGGAGTGGGAGTCCCGGTTCTCTAGCAGAGATTACACCGGCTTTGTGAGTCAAGTGCATGCAGCGTTTATGAGCTATGATTTAAACTGATATTCAACACAGTACCACGCTCAGAGCCTGTAAAACAACGACCATCACGACCCGAATCCTCCCGCTGCTCCAGATTAGCATTTAGTGTCTGTGTCACAGATAGCAGGTTGTACTGCAAGTCATGGTGCACGTGCGGCTATTTAATTAGCATAACAAAGTTAACGTTAATACAGTGTTTTCCTAAACCATCTTTTTGTTCAGTCGATCGAAGAGCAAACCTTGTTGTCACTTAAAGTAACACCACCACACGAATGACTGCAGTCCAGGTCAAGACGACGGAGTTAGCGTGCTAATCCTGACAACTAGCCTCCGAGGTGACCTCCAATAAAGTAAAAACTAGCCTGTTACAAAAATATTCACCAAGTGTTGTCATGGAGATATGACTTAAACATACAGACAAGAATGTTTTTTTGTAAACAAGTCCTAATTAGGTTTAATGATGCTGTGAAAATCGGCCTGTTTAACATGGGGGTCAATGAGAAACTGCTCTATTGTGCAAACTACTCCTACTGGACACTCGGAGAACTGCAGTTTTTGGCACGTCCGGATTGGATCAACCAGGAAGTCGCTGTGGTGGGGGCCTGGGTGTCACGCCACATCTTAACAGCCGGAAACTGTCAACTTTAGTCCCCCTCATTCCTTCTTTCTTTTCCAACATTATTTCTTCCCATCATCCTCTCTCGTGTTCTTTTTTCTGTCTTTTATGTCCTCCCCTTTTCCTTTATCTATCTCTCATATCTCAGCCAACACCCAGGCAAACAATGTGAGTGTTGCCCTGTGTGTATATAATGTGTTTGTTGGGTAGTTTTGTATTTTGTGTGTGTGTGTGTGTGTGTGTCTGTGTGTCTGTGAGTGTGTGTGTGTGTGTGTGTGTGTGTGTGTGTGTGTGTGTGTGTGTGTGTGTGTGTGTGTGTGTGTGTGTGTGTGTGTGTGTGTGTGTGTGTGTGTGTGTGTGTGTCTGTCCACGCCTACGTTCACCTGAAGCTGCCTATTTTCCTGTCAGCAGTGAGACTTCTCTAAAATCAACTGCTCACACACACACAGACACACACACACACACACACACACACACACACACACACACACACACACACACGTGCACAAACACACACACACTATCAGGAACTATAAAGTATATCATTGATGTGACTAAGCCTTGATGACATCACATCACGGCCTGTAGTTGCAGGGTGTGTCTTTGTATGCGTGTGTAATGTAATTGTGCACAGTTGTGATTGGGAAAAGCCTGTATTTATTGTCTACACACACACACACACACACACACATACATATATACATACACAGACAGCTAATTATATATAGACAGGACTGAATGTAAAACACAGTAATGCCGTCATAACCACTGTTTACTATGGTGTGTGTGTGTGTGTGTGTGTGTGTGTCCATGTAGAAATTAAACCTGGCTGTAACTCGGTGTTGAAAGCTATTTGCTATTACACACACACACACATTTTCACTTAATACACTCTGAAGGAAGGAGGGCAGGTCGACGGTTGTTTTCGTTTGAAGTCAAGTTAACGAGGAGAATAAATTCAATTTAATTCTCATCAACTCCTCGTGAATTATATCAGGAGGAGTAAGAAGAGGATGAATAGAAAGAGAGAATGGAGAAAATGGGAGAGAAGGAAGAAGAAGAGGAGGATGGAGAAACATATAGTGTAGAAAACGTGAGAGTCAGAAAGAGTGAGAGTGAAGGAACGCGCTGAGCACGTCGGGATGGAGGGGTGAAGAAGGTCGATGGCTCATAATGTCACTCCTGATATCGCTGAGACAGAAATCAATAAGTCGTCTGTCTCTCTCCGGCAGAATTTAAAGGTCCTGTGAAGCTTCACTGATTCATCTGCGCCCACAGTTACAACTGCACACGAATAACTAAACAGGGATTATTACTGTCTTTATTATATACCATGGCACATGACATATAACTTTAACGCACACACCAAAAAAGGTACCGCATTGATGCCGTAATTAGGGGTGCGATTATTTTAAGACCATGTGGAGGTACGAGGAAGTTACCGCTTTTACTGTTGGAGTCTGAGTAACATGACGTCACATTAGCCTCCAAATTAAGCTATGGTGCAAAAGCAGTAAATAGCAGTTGGTCTGCGATCTGCAGGGATGCAATCGGCCCCCTTACATTTTAAATCCAAAGTATGGTAAACATTAAATATACAGGGAAGTATGAAAACACTTTGAGTTTCACAAATTACCATGAAAAGCAGAGCTACACCTGGCTAAACATGGACATAGTCTCGCATTGCAGTTCACACTGCAGTTACAAGTGACTTGAATCGGATTTTTTCGCTCATATATTCACGTGACCCAAATCTGATTTGCTCTTGACAGTGTGATCAGCACAAGACGCATTGAATCTGACATTTTCAAATCAGTATTAGGCCACTTTTAAATGTGCTACTGCATCGGATACGTATCAGATTTCTGAACAGCAAGGTTGTAATTAATGCGACTTTGACGTCATTCTGACCCGCACTGTTTTTGTAAATGAATGACAAATACAGTTGATTGATGAATAAAAAGTGTGCCACAGACGGGAACCAGGGAGAGAATCAAAACAAACATGGAGGACAGAAGTGAAGCAGGCAGCCAGTGGAGGGAGAGGGAAGTTTTAGACCTCATAGACTATATACACTAACGTTATACCGGTTGCTGTTGCCGTGTTTGCTTCTGTAAACACTGTTGTGACATGATGTCATCAATGAACAACAGCGCATGCAAGTCACTTCAGGAGTGTGAGCTGTTAACACAGCAATCTGTAGACAGGCCACACTTAAAGACGTAAAAATTGGATTTGAGCAATAAATCGTAATTGTGCATTAAGACCCGAAGTGTGACCGTAGCCATATTGTGGTGACGGTGGTGACAACACAGGCAATGCGAGACTATGCCTGTGATACCTCAGTGCCCAGCGAGAGGATTGTGTCTGTCTTTAATTCTCTGTTCTAAATAAATGAAAAGAAACGTCACATCATTACGCATTTGTTAGTTTTTTTTCCCTCTGTGCCGAACTTGCACCGAACTGCGACTCCTAAATCGACCCGGTAGTGGACCGAGCGTGACTTGTGTGTACTGAGTGATTCAGAGTGTGAGCTCTTCACAGGCCTGTTATGATGCCCCGAGGAGATATTTATCTGAACAGCAACTCTCTACTTAATTAGACATGATTTCTGAGTGTGTGAGTGTGTGTGTGTGTGTGTGTGTGTGTGTGTGTGTGTGTGTGTGTGTGTGTGTGTGTGTGTGTGTGTGTGTGTGTGTGTGTGTGTGTGTGTGTGTCTGTCTGTGTGTGGCAGATGGAAGGAGTGCCCCCGTTGGTTGGGTGCCATGTTGGTAAAATACCAGGATGTGAGGACGCCACAACTCTGAATCTCTCTCTCACACACACACACACGCACGCACGCACGCCATTAACATCCCTGTTCCCTGTTATCTGACAGCAGAGCTGACTCATGCGTACTGCGCACTGTTCTCAGTCACCACAGGAAGTCTGCAAGTTCCATCACGTTACATCCAAGAACAAAATGAGAACTGCCTCATGTTCCTCAAACTGTTCCTCTCACGCAGATCGAACCTCTTAGGACTCCCAGCAGCAAGGTGACCTTCACGTCCCTCCAGCCTTAAATCAGGACATAGACTAAAAACTCAGAAAGCTTTCAGCCTGAAAATGCGGCGTCACGTAAAGTAGTCATCTGCAGATCCACTCTTGCTTAATATTCCTGTATTTCTGAAAGCTGCGTCATCATCTGTGGCTATCATTTCCACTCTGGACAAACACATTTGTTCTCAAATTGCACTTTCACATGCATAAGTTGCATAAGTTGCAAAATAAAAATACTGTTCAGAACTTCATCATCATGGCTTGATAATTCACTGACTTTTTTAGCTATAATTTCAGCAACTTCTGAAACATTTTCTCCCTCTGACAGCGCCCTCCGTCTCTCATATGATCATATGTTGTACCCGACAGTGTGAACGTGACCTACTGGAGGTTTAACACGCACAGTAGGATTTAAGTTACGCCAACAACACATCAAGCAGCAGCAAAATGGTGTATGTCACATTATTTAAATTTTTCTGCAGCCGGAGTTGTGTTCAGGACTCTGTTACTGATTGGCTGCAAGTATTATCTGGCCGCACTTAAAATACTGAGTATTTTCCTCATTTTATTAAGAACTTCAGAGCGAAATATGGAATAATTAGCTATGCTTGTTATCCTGCTGTTAAGACGTGACGTAACACCCTTTAAATGTATGATTTCTGGGTCCAAACGCTGCAGCGCTGTGTTCCCCGTTGTTTGACCAGATCTGAGTCTTAAAAAAATAACGTAATTCTCTTTCTTATCGATGAAAAGGATGATTAACTAACGAAAGAAGTGATCGTAACGGTTCACATATTCAGCTTTTGTTGTCGGTTTTGTTTCAACGGAGCGTTTGGACCCGGAAATCGTATTTTGAAAGAGTGTTTCGCCAGACTGAATAGCCAGATCAGCAATTAGAAGACGCAATTGTGTATAACAATATCTCAAAATATGATTTAATTTGGATCTCCAGGCCCTAGTTACTTGCACTGATGCCCAAAACAATTGTGAAAAGCCAGAATTAGCTTTATAATGGTGAAGTCTCGGTCGTACTCCACGCAGTACAAGCGCTGGAGCAACGACTCCACAAACACCAGAGCCTTCGTGGCTATTTTGGACAAAAAGATGCGTTCAGGGTCAGCTGGAAAAGTAGAGGCTGCTAAAGATGAACATCTGAGAGCAGTGAAACACAGACAGACAGACAGGCAGCAAAGGGCAGCTTGCTTAACAAACATCAAAGAGCACACAGCTGGTAAAATCCACCCCCATCCAGCCCTGTTACCCTCTCAGATGGCCCACTTCCAGTTTTAACCTCTGCTCATTCATTACCCAATCAACATCACCAGCGCTTACATCCCGTCGCTCTAAATCCAGACGATAATAACCTAGATTTTATACGTAGGATCTAAACCTTACACGTTCATTTATAGGACTCTTTATTCTTTACATCTCACCTAGTTTTTATGGCATTTTAAAGCTTTCCAGCACCGTATAACTCCCCCAGTACTAACATAACATGAAGTTATGACTAAAAAAAGGAGGAAATGTAAGCGTTTTTAATATTAGAGGAAGTGTAAATGTAAAGTGAAGCAATACAGGAAAAATCTCCATAAAGATATATGGAGTCTTTATTTTATTTTTTGTTTGTAGACTGTTTAAAACAGTGTTTGCGTTCATTTGTTCCCATTATTTTGTTTTGTTTTGTGCAAAATTGTTGCTTTTTTTAAGCAGACAGATAAAAAAACAGACACTTATGGCAGTGCACTGAATTCTTATTTTGTATGGAAATGTATAAAAATAAGACGGGGTAGGACCAGAAATGGTATTTTAACATCTTCTTATCCCCTTTCGAACATGAACTACATTATGTAAGTTGAGTGTTTTTTGTTTGTTTTTAATGCTTATGTGTTTTATTTTTGTGTTATTATTATTTTAACATATTCAGTAATTGGCTGAATAGCAATGTAATAAAAAATGCACATCTATAAAGATAGATAAATATATAATAAAGGTATATCACCTTAAAGTATATGTTAGGGATCGACTGATGTGGATTTTTTAGGTGCAATGCCGATACCGATACCGATATTGAGCCGATACAACTTTTGCTCCTTTGTTACGAGTCTCAGTTTTCTTTAAAAAAGGAACATTTATTGAACTTTAAAAAGGCGTAACAAGCAACACCGAGTTGCTTGCGGACGCCTGTCTGTAAATAATGTCGCGGAAAAATATCGGCTAACGCAGCAGCCGATGCCGATACACGTGAAAAATGCAAATATCAACCAGACAATGTATCGGTCTATCACTAATATGAGTTAAACTGGAAATATAACTAAAAATAATATAATATTATGAAAAAAACACTAGAAAAAAGTCATTTATGTAAGAAATAAAGCTTCTGCAGACAGATAAAACAGCTTTTAACCCAAAATCAAAACATACAATGATAGAAACACTGACGTGAATTGGAGGGGATAAAAAATGTTAATATAATTTTAAATATAATGATGTTTTTTTTACCTTCATGTCGTTCATGATGAGCTGGAAGAGCCCTCCCAGGGCGCTGCATTCCTTCTCTATACCCGCATCCATTTTTCCACAGGGTCGGGGAAAAAACCCTCCTCGGCTCCCTAAACTTTTACCTCCCGAAGTAAAAAAAACTTCCAAACAAGTGTTATTTTTATTAATATTATTTAATGGAAAATTAGGCTGAGGGGGGATTTACACCACCCCAAAGGCAGAATCTACCTTAATATAAAAAATAAAAAATAAACTGCTAAAAACAGGAGTGGAAAAAAAAAACATTCAGGAGTAAAAACAGCTCGAGACAGACGTTGGTTAGCCGTTAGAAAACCGTTAAATAGACGTTAGGCTTTAAATCAGCCGATGCTAACGGCCGGCCAACTTGATAAACGTCCGAAAAAACACCACATCATGCCTGAATCATTTAGCCCCGGCTGCGGGTTGAAGTCCCGGGTAAAGAAGGGGAAACACACACACACACACACAGCTAAGTCGGGCTAGCTTACGTTAGCTGTTAACTCCGCTATCAACCTGTGACTGTGTTTCCAAAAGCACGCAGACCGAAATCAATCAGTTCGCCTAAATAAACCGGCGTGTCCCGTTTATCTGATGTCCGGCTCGGATTTCAAACCTCCGCGTCGCTCGGTTCCTGAAGTGTATCCGAGTGATTCACGTTGTTTTCTTGTGAGTTTTTAGACGACAGAGCCAGCCGTTTTTCCCTCTGGTTACTCCAGTGGGAAGTCCTAACCTAAAGTGAATGAGTGTGTCCTCCCGAACGCCGCAGCAAGTTAGCCGTAGCGATGCTAGCACACATCCGGCCAGGAGTTTCACAATAAAAGCCGTTAATCAATACAGCTAGAACAGGGGTCTGCAACCCACGGCTCTAGGGCCTCATGCGGCTCTTCAGCCCCTTTTTCAGCGGCCCCCTGTAGCTTTGGCAAAAAATTATATAAACAATGTGAAAATAACGTGGGTTTTTTTTGCACAGTGGACGAGGGAAAACATTTGATCTTGGAGTTCAAGGTGATATTGAAGAAATATTAGGTGAAAATGTGCGTCTCATCCTTGGTCTAGGGCCCAGCGCCTTTCCCTGCAGGGGGCTAATGTTGACTTGGTGACTAATCCCCTCCAAAACATTAGCGAGGAAAATCGTGTTTCGTGGACGTATTGATCTGATGTCACATGATGGTGGCTTACCTGTTAGCTTGATATGTGGAGAGGAATTAGCAAACAACCACAGTTTTAGGACAGGTAACAAAGCCAGGTAACAGTAACTACATATAAACCTTTATAAGCTGTGACATCAAATATGTTTTGCGGCTCCAGACACATTTTATCTGGTGTCAGAGGGGGCAACATGGCTCTTTTGATAGTAAAGGTTGCAGACCCCTGAGCTAGAAGAAGAAGAAGAAGAAGAAGAAGAAGAAGAAGAAGAAGAAGAAGAAGAAGAAATCCCTTATTTGTCCCGCAATGGGGAAATTCAATTTTCACTCTATTATTTTTCATTGTACACACACACAAGCCCGAAATACACACACATGCACAGACAGGACCTATATACATGCAATTAATGGAGAGATGTTAGAGCGATGGGGCTGCCAGTGACCAGCGCCCCGAGCAGTTGGGGGTTCGGTGCCTTGCTCAACAGCACCTCAGCAGTGCCCAGGAGATGAACTGGCACCTCTCCAGCCACCAGTCCACGCTCCATTCATGGTCCACACAGGGACTCAAACAAGCAACCCTCCAGTTCCCAGCCCAGTCACCAATGGACTGAGCTACTGCCGCCCCAAGGATCCTTCCTGCAGTGGTCGAAGAAGAACTCTCAGATATTTACTTAAAGCATAATTTGCGATGTAAAATCATCCCAGTTTTTTACGAATGATTCAGTCATTAAATAAGCCATTGACACAATTTTTACCATGTATGAACGATTAATGGAGAAATAAGTCAGAAGTAAGTCAGTAAGAAATGCTGCTACACTTTAACACTGTTATCACTTATCGCTCCTTCTCACTTATTTAGTTTGTACTTATTTTATTTCAACATGCTGCTGAACTGCACGCTGCGTATTGTTGTATATTGTATAAACCTACGTTTAACCACGATGTCTGTTGCACTCTGTCACACTTAGTTAATGTTTGATTTATTTGATGTTAGCTTTACTTTGATTTGATTTATGTTTATGCTTATTGTTACTCTGATCCTTTCCCACCTTTGTATTGAAACTGTTGCACAATCATTTTCCTCGGGATAAATGAAGCTTCTTGAATCTTGAATCTTGAATCTTGAAGTCCCGGAGTTGCTACAACACTGGCAGTGTTTGCTAATACTGATTAGCTCAGGGCAGCACGGAGAAGGCAATAAAACGTCTTTTTTAACCACTAATACTAACTAACAGCAAACCTCTGCAGCAGCATGAGAAGAGTCCCTGCACACAAAACAAAGCACCAACAACGTAGTTAGTGAACCCAGAGTTTATAAAGAGTGTTTTAAAGACTTACCTACTGGCCCCTGTACCAGCTCCTCTCATAGTAAAGTCCATTCAAGTGGATTACCAAAGTCAATCCCAAAGGAAGGAGCCCATTGGTGCTTTGTTTTCTGTGTAGGGACTCTTCTCATGCTGCTGCAGAGGTTTGCTGTTATTTTAAACAGGCATTAATGGTTAAAAAAAAGACGAAAAAGACCCTGGGCTTATTTTACACCAGAATTAAGCTTTCAATAAATAAAGGTAGCAATGCATCAGTGTAGAAATCCTCTGTAACAAGAGAAAGTCCTGATTGCTTTTGGATTTAGATTTGTTTTACTTTGATGTTGTTTTTAAATTTCTATATATACACTTATATATATTTGAGTTTATTGTTTACTATATATAGTATATACTTTCTGTATCTATTTATATAAGAGTTTATTAGTTATCCTATACTGTATTTTTATACCTCCCTTGTGTTTTTGTAAGCTGCTGGAAACTCAATTTCCTTGCAAGTGGATCTTATTAAGTGACACGATGTCTCGATTAAAGAAAAGTAATAAGTCTTTGAACTTAGTGTTTATTTAATAATCTATATTCACATTTCACATCTGCAATGATAACAGAAATAACCAAACACATATTTTGTCTCTAAATTGATAATTATTGTGTTTTTGCCATTGAATGCAGAAAAAAAACAAAAAACAACATACATAATTTATTTCAGGTTCAGTTTACCTTTTTATATTTGACCTATTAAGTAAAACAAACGTCTGACAATAAAAATATTTCTCTTTTGTTTTCTGTCTCATAAGATAAGATATTCCTTTATTAGTCCCATAGAGGGGAAATGTCTTATTCACAGACGCAAAGTGGAAAGCACACATGATAGAAGAAGCATCAATAAGAAACAATAAATTATAGAATTAAAAGTATATAGAAAAATACATACTATGTTTTATGTGCAGATGTAGGAAAAATAAAGTCGTATCTACTGAAATACTGAAATAATGAATTATGGAAATGCCTGGTAAAGCTGGTACACTATTTAAAAAACCTCATTTGACGCCTTTACTTTAAAAGCTTCAACGTTTCCGGTCGGCGCTGAGTTCGCTTCGCTTGACGCAGCTTCGCGTCTGTGGACGAAAGCGGTTTGTTGTGTGGAAGACGCGGCGGCGCGGCGGCGCGGCGGGCGGAGTTAGGTGAAAGATTTCTCCCCAACAGCAGAATACAGTTAAAACTTTAGTGTTTGGCCTATTTTACTTTAACAACAACATATATACAAACACAGAAACAACAAAACAGAAGCTGAATAAAAGTTTAACTGCCATATTAAACTATTAAAACATGAAACCATGGAATAAAAACACAGTATAGAATATATTTCTTATTTGCGACAATTAAGTTTTCCATTTCCATATCGATGTTTTGACAATAAATTAGATTAAATGGAGTAAATCCAGAAGGTAAAAATAGCAGTAGCAATAAGTTATAACAGTATCTGGTAGATGTATGATTATATATGTACAAACTAAGAATATACAAAGCATAATAATCCAAAAGGAAAACATGATATTAATTTGTTTGTTTTGACTGAAATTGCTTTGAGAATTTGTTTAAAATAAAAATTAAAAAGGGAGGGAGAAGTTAAAATATGAAGATAGCAATACTACTACTAATAATAATAATAATAATAATAAAAAGAAGAAGATGAATAACAATAATAATAATAATAATAATGTTTTATATATATATATATATATATATATATATATATATATAAATATATATGACTGTCTTCCACTCTGTCACGCAGACTGCTCATATCCAGCTCATATATTTACTTTATTATGTAGCAACCAGCTGATAATAAACACACAGTTACAGTGTATTTAGCTGATTTACCCGGAAACCAGCTGAGTCACAGCAGCGCCAGCAGCCTTCCTACCAGCCTGATTACCATGGCAACCAGCATGCCAAAGTGGTGTGTATGTGTGTGTGTGTGTGTGTGTGTGTGTGTGTGTGTGTGTGTGTGTGTGTGTGTGTGTGTGTGTGTGTGTGTGTGTGTGTGTGTGTGTGTGTGTGTGTGCGCGTGTTTTGCTGAATCACAGGACCACCATTAAACACCAGGCTGGTTTCCATGGAGACCAAAGCATCAGCATCCACATATAACAATAATAAAAATGTAATACAATAATTAATCTGAATTGTTCTATTTTTAAAACTGGGACCTGGAATTTTTTATGAGCTGCCATCAGGAGGGTTTTTATGAGTTTGTATTTGGACAACTTCAGTTTATGATATTTTATATTTTATTATTTTATCAGTGATAGTGCATTTAATTAAGTACTGTACTTAAAAGCAAATTTGAGTATTCCTCTTTTCTGCTACTTTATACTTATACTCCGCTACATTTCGGAGGGAAATATTGTTTTTTTTTTACTGCACGACATTACACATCCTTAGTTACTAGTTTCTTTTTAATTAAAATATATGGTGCAATTTTATACTATTTTGTAACACTGAACGCTGGAGGAAGTCTTTTCTTCTGGTGGCCATCAAACTGTATAATTCATCTACAGGTCAGTTAAGGAACAGTGGAGACACTGTATCCTGAGCAAATGTCACTTTATATCACTTTATATCATCACTGCATCACTTTATATCACTTTATATCACTTTATATCATCACTGCATCACTTTATATCATCACTGCATCACTTTATATCACTTTATATCATCACTGCATCACTTTATATCACTTTATATCATCACTGCATCACTTTATATCATCACTGCATCACTTTATATCACTTTATATCATCACTGCATCACTTTATATCACTTTATATCATCACTGCATCACTTTATATCACTTTATATCATCACTGCATCACTTTATATCATCACTGCATCACTTTATATCATCACTGCATCACTTTATATCATCACTGCATCACTTTACATCACTTTATATCATCATTGCATCACTTTATATCATCACTGCATCACTTTATATCATCACTGCATCACTTTATATCACTTTATATCATCACTGCATCACTTTATATCACTTTATATCATCACTACATCACTTTATATCATCACTGCATCACTTTATATCACTTTATATCATCACTGCATCACTTTATATCATCACTGCATCACTTTATATCATCACTGCATCACTTTATATCATCACTGCATCACTTTATATCATCACTGCATCACTTTACATCACTTTATATCATCACTGCATCACTTTATATCACACTGCATCACTTTATATCACTTTATATCATCACTACATCACTTTATATCACTTTAGATCATCACTGCATCACTTTATATCATCACTGCATCACTTTATATCACTTTATATCATCTCTGCATCACTTTATATCATCACTGCACCACTTTATATCATCACTGCATCACTTTATATCACTTTATATCATCACTGCATCACTTTATATCACTTTATATCATCACTGCATCACTTTATATCACTTTATATCATCACTGCATCACTTTATATCATCACTGCATCACTTTATATCACTTTATATCATCACTGCATCACTTTATATCACTTTATATCATCACTGCATCACTTTATATCACCTTATATCATCACTGCATCACTTTATATCATCACTGCATCACTTTATATCACTTTATATCACTTTATTTCATAACTACATCACTTTATATCATCACTGCATCACTTTATATCACTTTATATCATCACTACATCACTTTATATCATCACTGCATCACTTTAGATCATCACTGCATCACTTTATATCACTTTATATCATCACTGCATCACTTTATATCACTTTAGATCATCACTGCATCACTTTATATCACTTTATATCATCACTACATCACTTTATATCATCACTGCATCACTTTATATCATCACTGCATCACTTTATATCACTTTATATCATGACTGCATCACTTTATATCATCACTGCATCACTTTATATCACTTTATATCATCACTGCATCACTTTATATCATCACTGCATCACTTTATATCATCACTGCATCACTTTATATCATCACTGCATCACTTTATATCACTTTATATCATCACTGCATCACTTTATATCACTTTATATCATCACTGCATCACTTTATATCACTTTATATCATCACTGCATCACTTTATATCACTTTATGTCATCACTACATCACTTTATATCATCACTGCATCACTTTAGATCATCACTGCATCACTTTATATCACTTTATATCATCACTGCATCACTTTATATCACTTTATATCATCACTGCATCACTTTATATCATCACTGCATCACTTTATATCACTTTATATCATCACTGCATCACTTTATATCATCACTGCATCACTTTATATCATCACTGCATCACTTTATATCACTTTATATCATCACTACATCACTTTATATCATCACAGCATCACTTTATATCATCACTGCATCACTTTATATCATCACTGCATCACTTTATATCATCACTGCATCACTTTATATCACTTTATATCATCACTGCATCACTTTATATCATCACTGCATCACTTTATATCATCACTGCATCACTTTATATCACTTTATATCATCACTGCATCACTTTATATCATCACTGCATCACTTTATATCATCACTGCATCACTTTATATCACTTTATATCACTTTATATCATCACTTTATATCACTTTATATCATCACTGCATCACTTTATATCACTTTATATCATCACTGCATCACTTTATATCACTTTATATCATCACTGCATCACTTTATATCATCACTGCATCACTTTATATCATCACTGCATCACTTTATATCACTTTATATCATCACTGCATCACTTTATATCATCACTGCATCACTTTATATCATCACTACATCACTTTATATCACTTTATATCATCACTGCATCAGTTTATATCACTTTATATCATCACTGCATCACTTTATATCATCACTGCATCACTTTATATCATCACTACATCACTTTATATCACTTTATATCATCACTGCATCACTTTATATCATCACTGCATCACTTTATATCACTTTATATCATCACTGCATCACTTTATATCACTTTATATCATCACTGCATCACTTTATATCACTTTATATCATCACTGCATCACTTTATATCACTTTATGTCATCACTACATCACTTTATATCATCACTGCATCACTTTAGATCATCACTGCATCACTTTATATCACTTTATATCATCACTGCATCACTTTATATCACTTTATATCATCACTGCATCACTTTATATCATCACTGCATCACTTTATATCACTTTATATCATCACTGCATCACTTTATATCATCACTGCATCACTTTATATCATCACTGCATCACTTTATATCACTTTATATCATCACTACATCACTTTATATCATCACAGCATCACTTTATATCATCACTGCATCACTTTATATCATCACTGCATCACTTTATATCATCACTGCATCACTTTATATCACTTTATATCATCACTGCATCACTTTATATCATCACTGCATCACTTTATATCATCACTGCATCACTTTATATCACTTTATATCATCACTGCATCACTTTATATCATCACTGCATCACTTTATATCATCACTGCATCACTTTATATCACTTTATATCACTTTATATCATCACTTTATATCACTTTATATCATCACTGCATCACTTTATATCACTTTATATCATCACTGCATCACTTTATATCATCACTGCATCACTTTATATCACTTTATATCATCACTGCATCAGTTTATATCACTTTATATCATCACTGCATCACTTTATATCATCACTGCATCACTTTATATCATCACTGCATCACTTTATATCATCACTACATCACTTTATATCACTTTATATCATCACTGCATCACTTTATATCACTTTATATCATCACTGCATCACTTTATATCATCACTGCATCACTTTATATCACTTTATATCATCACTGCATCACTTTATATCATCACTGCATCACTTTATATCACTTTATATCATCACTGCATCACTTTATATCACTTTATATCATCACTGCATCACTTTATATCATCATTGCATCACTTTATATCATCACTACATCACTTTATATCACTTTATATCATCATTGCATCACTTTATATCATCACTGCATCACTTTATATCATCACTGCATCACTTTACATCATCACTGCATCACTTTACATCATCACTGCATCACTTTATATCATCACTGCATCACTTTATATCACTTTATATCATCACTGCATCACTTTATATCACTTTATATCATCACTGCATCACTTTATATCATCACTGCATCACTTTATATCATCACTGCATCACTTTATATCACTTTATATCATCACTGCATCACTTTATATCACTTTATATCATCACTGCATCACTTTATATCATCACTGCATCACTTTATATCATCACTACATCACTTTATATCACTTTATATCATCATTGCATCACTTTATATCATCACTACATCACTTTATATCACTTTATATCATCATTGCATCACTTTATATCATCACTGCCTCACTTTATATCATCACTGCATCACTTTACATCATCACTGCATCACTTTACATCATCACTGCATCACTTTATATCATCACTGCATCACTTTATATCACTTTATATCATCACTGCATCACTTTATATCATCACTGCATCACTTTATATCACTTTATATCATCACTGCATCACTTTATATCATCACTGCATCACTTTATATCATCACTGCATCACTTTATATCACTTTATATCATCACTGCATCACTTTATATCATCACTGCATCACTTTATATCATCACTGCATCACTTTATATCACTTTATATCACTTTATATCATCACTTTATATCACTTTATATCATCACTGCATCACTTTATATCACTTTATATCATCACTGCATCACTTTATATCATCACTGCATCACTTTATATCATCACTACATCACTTTATATCACTTTATATCATCACTGCATCAGTTTATATCACTTTATATCATCACTGCATCACTTTATATCATCACTGCATCACTTTATATCATCACTGCATCACTTTATATCATCACTGCATCACTTTATATCACTTTATATCATCACTGCATCACTTTATATCACTTTATATCATCACTGCATCACTTTATATCATCACTGCATCACTTTATATCACTTTATATCATCACTGCATCACTTTATATCATCACTGCATCACTTTATATCACTTTATATCATCACTGCATCACTTTATATCACTTTATATCATCACTGCATCACTTTATATCATCACTGCATCACTTTATATCATCACTACATCACTTTATATCACTTTATATCATCATTGCATCACTTTATATCATCACTACATCACTTTATATCACTTTATATCATCATTGCATCACTTTATATCATCACTGCATCACTTTATATCATCACTGCATCACTTTACATCATCACTGCATCACTTTACATCATCACTGCATCACTTTATATCATCACTGCATCACTTTATATCACTTTATATCATCACTGCATCACTTTATATCACTTTATATCATCACTGCATCACTTTATATCATCACTGCATCACTTTATATCATCACTGCATCACTTTATATCACTTTATATCATCACTGCATCACTTTATATCACTTTATATCATCACTGCATCACTTTATATCATCACTGCATCACTTTATATCATCACTACATCACTTTATATCACTTTATATCATCATTGCATCACTTTATATCATCACTACATCACTTTATATCACTTTATATCATCATTGCATCACTTTATATCATCACTGCCTCACTTTATATCATCACTGCATCACTTTACATCATCACTGCATCACTTTACATCATCACTGCATCACTTTATATCATCACTGCATCACTTTATATCACTTTATATCATCACTGCATCACTTTATATCATCACTGCATCACTTTATATCATCACTGCATCACTTTAGATCACTTTATATCATCACTGCATCACTTTATATCATCACTGCATCACTTTATATCACTTTATATCATCACTGCATCACTTTATATCATCACTGCATCACTTTATATCATCACTGCATCACTTTAGATCACTTTATATCATCACTGCATCACTTTATATCATCACTGCATCACTTTATATCACTTTATATCACTTTATATCATCACTGCATCACTTTATATCACTTTATATCATCACTGCATCACTTTATATCATCACTGCATCACTTTATATCACTTTATATCACTTTATATCATCACTGCATCACTTTATATCATCATCGCATCACTTTATATCATCACTGCATCACTTTATATCATCACTGCATCACTTTATATCATCACTGCATCACTTTATATCATCACTGCATCACTTTATATCACTTTATATCATCACTGCATCACTTTATATCATCACTGCATCACTTTATATCATCACTGCATCACTTTATATCACTTTATATCATCACTGCATCACTTTATATCATCACTGCATCACTTTATATCACTTTATATCATCACTGCATCACTGTATTGAGTTGTACTGTAACTTAGTTCTGTCAGAAATGCTGCTTCACTTTAACACTGTTATCACTTATTTAGTTTGTACTTGTTTTATTTCATCTGCTGCTAAACTGCACGCTGCGTATTGTTGTATATTGTATGAACCTGCGTTTAACCACAATGTCTGTTGCACTCTGTCACATTTAGTTATTGTTTGATTTTTTTGACGTTAGCTTTATTTTGATTTATGTTTTTATGCTTATCGTCACTCTGATCCTTTCCCATCTTTGTGTTGAAACTGTTGCACAATAATTTCCCTCAGGATAAATAAAACTTCTTGAATCTTGAATAATCTACCCAGGATACAAAGCATCTTAAACTGAGTCCACATAGAGCAACACCAGCACTAAAATGCCCTTTCATGTATTCATTAGTGCATAATAAGTACTTTTTTGTAACATTTCACTGATAATACTTTTAGCAGCATTATGGATTCAGGTTTTTGCATGTGCTGGAAGATTTGACATGTTTTTAAAATAAATGCACCTTTCTCTCTTCATCTTGCACCTTAAAATCCACATAGTATATTTGTAATATAGTGTTTTAAATCTGCGATACTGTACTCTTATTTTATTTTATTGTAGTTTATATTTTGTATTTGATATTTTATCTTATTTTTAGTACTTCTGATTGTTCTGTACCGCTGCTACGATGACCTAATTTCCCCTCAGGGATAAATAAAGTTATCTGTCTATCCCTAAAGAAACACAAAATCCTGCATCCTTTTAGGAGTTGAGTTCTGTATAAGTGCTCAGACGTCCTGTAGGTATTTCTTGTGATTATTGTAATTAATGACTGGACATGTTGGTACCACCTGTCCGTTTACATATAAGATGGTCACGTAAAACAAGTGAGCTCTTTCAGACACAATCAGAGCCACAGAGGAGGAGCTGAGAGCTGAAGACGTCTCATTCCTGCAGAACTACAAGGCTGCAGTGGAAAGAGTCCAGCAGCGCCCCCTGCTGGATGATCCACAGCTGCTCTCAGGAGCTCTGATAGACGAGGCCAAACACCTGGGCAACCTGACCTTCCACATCTGGGACAAGATGAAGCAGAGGATCCAGACACATCACTCTGTTTAGACAAATATCAATTCAATTCAATTCATTTCAATTTATAATGCCAAATCATCATGAGAAATGGCAGAAAAAGCCTCTTAAATATGGAGATTTCCAGCTTTGCTCTGTTTTATATCATAATTATCTGAATATTTGGGGCATGAACAAAACAAGACAACACCTCGGACTTTGATATTTTATAGACCAAATGATTAAACTAGAAAATAATCTGATCTAAACATAGATTATTCAAATGTTTATTACTTTTAAATCACGATAATTCAATTCAATTCAATTTTATTTATAGTGCCAAATCATAACAAAAGTTATCTCAGGACACTTTAGGTATAGACCACACTCCCACATCCACATGTAATTTTATACCTAACTGTATTTTCTCTAAAGGTCAGAGGTCTAATACATTTACTTTTTTGTGATTACAAAATAGGAAAAAAAATCCCGTGATTTTATCTAAATTCCCCAAACAAATGCTCTTAGCATGGCCGTTAATCTACAAACATAACTTCTCCCCTCATAGGTGCTTCATCTGGAAGAATCGGCTTATTAAATGCAAGACTACACCTTTATTTTATAAAGCTTGGTTCAATGATAACAAAATTCTGATATCCCAACTGCTAAATGATAATTAAAAGCAATTCAATTTTATTTATAGTGCCAAATCATAACCAAAGTTATCTCAGGACACTTTACAGAGTAGGTAAAGACCACACTCTATGACTTATTTATGATTTACAGAGACCCAACAATTCCCCCGTAGAGTACGGTGGCGTTGAAAACCTTCACTATAACAGACAGGAACGTCAGACAGACCCAGCTCTGTGGAGGACGCACATCTGTCTGCACCGGAGAGAGGAAGAGAAGGAGAGAGAGAGAGAGAAAAGATGGACAGATGGACAGAGAGAGACAAAGACAGACACAAAGACAGAGACAGACACACTTCCAGTAACTATAATAATATCTATAATAATGTGAATATGACTTATTAATACAGCAGAATAGTAGAAACAAGCACAGCTAAGGTGATAGATTATAACAATGATAATAATTATGGTGGTAATAACAGCTGTGATACAATAAGATATATTACTGATTATGTTTCTATGGCTACAAATTCTATAGTTAATAAAACTGATGATGGAATATATGAGTCATAGTAATAATAATAGCAGCAGGCACCACCACGATCAGCAGAGATTTGCATTACATTTATCCGAAGCGACTTCCATTCACACCCATGCACAGCACAGGGAGCAATTAGGGGTTTCAGTGTCTTGCCCAAGGAAACTTCGTCATGTGGACCAGAGGAGCCGGTGATTGAACAGCTGATCTTTGGTAAGGGGAACACCCACTCTACCCCCTGAGCCACAGCCACCCACTCACGAGACAACGAAGCACAAACAACTCCAGGGAAGAAGTTGAATTAGTAACATGCATTGATGAGACATGAATGATACAGACAGAGAGGAGAGAAGCTCAGTGTATCAGGAGTATCAGGTCCAAACAGGTTAAAATCTGGAGCTCCAGTGTTTAAAAAAAATAGCAAAAAAAAGTGAAGAAGATGCAGCAAGAGGAGGAGCAATGGCAGATAAACAGAATAAACTGGTCTTGCAAAAGCTCCACCTCTCCTGACTAACCCGAGACAAAAACAGGAAATGGTTTATTGTTTAAGGAGAAACAAACACGCGCACACACACACACACACACACACACACGCACACACACACACACCCCAAACTAACAACGGCAGAGGACATGGAAACTGTAACTTCAACCTGCTGCACCTTAACAAGCTAAATGTGAGTTTTGTTTTTATCTTTTAACACAACTAAAAGTAAAAAGTAGCGTTAACTGAGCTTTGTTCAAGGGGAAAGGGAACTCACAACTGATTTTGCGTTTGACTTTGACTTTTGTACTTTTTGCCTGATGTTTCTTTATCTTTGCTCAGAGAGAAAATGGCTTCTATATCAGAGGACGATCTCTCCTGTCCTGTCTGCCAGGATGTCTTTAAAGATCCTGTTGTCCTGTCCTGTAGCCACAGCTTCTGTAAAGACTGTCTGAAGAAATGGTGGAGAGAGAAACAATCAAAGGAGTGTCCATGCTGTAACAGAAGATCATCAAGAACGGATCCTCCTTGTAACCTGGCGTTAAAGAACCTGTGTGAGTCTTTCTTACTGGAGAGAGACCAGAGAGGTTCAGAGGCTCTCTGCAGTCTGCACTCTGAGAAACTCAGACTCTTCTGTCTGGACCATCAGCAGCCGGTGTGTGTCGTCTGCAGAGACTCAAAAAAACACACCGACCACAGATTCAGACCCATCGATGAAGCTGCACAGGATCACAGAGAGGAGCTCCAGAAATCCCTGAAGCCCTTACAGGACAAACTGAAGCTGTTTGAACAAGTTAAAGGCAACTGTGATGAAACAGCAGGACACATTAAGGTCCAGGCCCGACACACAGAGAGGCAGATTAAGGAGCAGTTTAGGAAGCTGCACCAGTTTCTACAAGAGGAAGAGGAGGCCAGGATCTCTGCTCTGAAGGAGGAAGAGGAGCAGAGGAGTCAGGTGATGAAGGAGAAGATTGAGGCTCTGAGCAGAGAGATAGCAGCTTTCTCAGACACAATCAGAGCCACAGAGGAGGAGCTGAGAGCTGAAGACGTCTCATTCCTGCAGAACTACAAGGCTGCAGTGGAAAGAGTCCAGCAGCGCCCCCTGCTGGATGATCCACAGCTGCTCTCAGGAGCTCTGATAGACGAGGCCAAACACCTGGGCAACCTGACCTTCCACATCTGGGACAAGATGAAGCAGATGGTCTCCTACACTCCTGTGATTCTGGATCCAAACACTGCTCATCAAGAACTCCTCCTGTCTGAAGATCTGACCAGTGCGAGGCGTGAAAAGAGGCCAAAGTTTCTTGACAATCCAGAGAGGTTTGATAACTACCCCTCTGTCCTGGGCTCTGAGGGCTTTAACTCTGGGACTCACAGCTGGGATGTTGAGGTTGGAGACAGTACTCACTGGAGAGTTGGTGTGGCAGCAGAGTCTGTCCAGAGGAAGGGAGAGATGAAATCTGGATTATGGAGGATTGGGTTCTATGAAGGTGAATACTCAGTTCGCTCACTACCAGGATTATCCATCATTCTCCCTTTGGAGAAGAAGCTCCAGAGGATCAGAGTTCATCTGGACTGGAACAAAGGAAAACTGTCATTTTTGGATCCTGATACCACCACACACATGCACACCTTCACACACACTTTCACTGAGAGACTGTTTGCGTACTTTCAAACTTCAAATCAGCTACCACTGAAGATATTACCAGTTTAGTGTCTGTAACAGAGGAACAGGTATGAATAGAAATGAACAGTTTGAAGATGATTCTGGCTGCTGTGCCGCTCAGATCACAAGACAAATATTGTCCCAGACTGTTGTCATCTCATCTCATCTTCATCCGCTTATCCGGGGTCAGGTCGCAGGGGCAGCAGCTTTAGCAGGGGACCTCAAACTTCCCTTTCCCGGGCCACATTAACCAGCTCTAACTGGGGGATCCTGAGGTGTTTCCAGGCCAGTGTGGAGATCTAATCTCTCCACCTGGTCCTGGGTCTTCCCTGAGGCCTCCTCCCAGCTGGACGTGTCTGGAACACCTCTCTAGGGAGGCGCCCAGGGTTCATCCTTACTAGATGATCCTGAACCACCTCAACTGGCTCCTTTCAATGCAAAGGAGCAGCGGCTCTACTCCGAGTTCCTCACGGATGCTGAACTTCTCCCCCTCTCTGTAAGGGAGACTCCAGACACCCTCCTCTTCGTCCCTACCCTCACCTGTGGTCATGAAAGCTGGGTCATGACCGAAAGAACGAGGTTGCGGGTACAAGCCGTACAAGACTGTTGTCATGTTGATATTAAAGTGTAATTATGGTGCAAAATCATCCCAAGGGCATGAACTGTAAATGGAGAAATTCGGGAGAGTTGCTAACAGCGGGACGTGGCTAACACTGATTAGCTCGGGCAGTACGGTGAAGGCATTAAAACGTCTTTTATAACCACTAATGCTGCAGTTTGGGATAAAAAAGCACTCACTAACGTTGATTGTGGTGTATTTCCATTATCAGGATGATCGACTTACACTGTTAATTGAATGCAATGTACTAAAGTTTTCCTCTAACTGTAAAATTGATTTGATCCCAATTCCTGATTTAACCTCTGGGGGCTAATATTTCAAACTTTCCAGTGGGCACATTTTCTTTTTCTTAGGATGGTGAAGGCATGCCACGCCCTACTTGTGGGACTGGTTACGGTTAGGGGAAGAATATCAGGTTAAGCCCATCAGAGACAGAGTACAGCGGGTCATGCCTTTGCCATCGTGGAAAAAATATATGTTTCCTTGGTAACCAGCGGATATCCAGGCCGAGACTTCCTCTTCCGAGTGTCAGTGATTGTTTTGTTTGTTGATTGTTACATTCCTCTGCAGAATCTGTTTATAGAGATTAATTTGGCCACAACCCATCAGTTACAGTGTAAATCAAATATAATTTATTTTATTTGACAATCATCTTCTCATTTGATGGAGCCTGTTACAAGAAGAGAAAGTGTGAGTGTGCCTGTTCGGACATAGAAGGACGGACCATGCGCGGACATTTAACAACAACAACAATGGCGGTGAAAGGTTCACGTTGGTGTGATGCGGAGGTGGAGTGTTTACTGCAGATTTGGTCGATGAAAAGATTCAAAAACAGTCGACAAGACGCACAAAAACTCAGAGGTCTTTGGAAAGATTTGTAAACAAAGCCACACACACGCGATCAATGCGTGTGACGTGTTACGGCGTGATGACGTATGGACAGCAAGAAGCATTGGCCGAGGCCCTGGCAGTGTGAGTACAAACAGGCTGGGGCGCGGGGGGAGAGGGAGGGGGGACAAGTACCCTAAAGCCCGGGTCGCGGTGCGGAAGGACAGTGTGAGTGCGCCCTGAAAGTGTTAGTTGCATGAACAATTAACATCACTGTGCATGTATTTATTAACCACAACGGCAATAAATGTAAGTTTAATCATTTAAGAGGCTCTCCGTAAACGCTGTGCATATTTTTTGCGTGGGGGGACCTTATGATTAATGATGGCCTTGTTTGTTTTTCACTTAAAAAACAGTATCCTGAGATAACTTCTGTTATTATTTGACCTAATAAATAAAACTGGATTAAATTCAAAAGGATGTTCACTAAAATTATTTATGTCCTATCTGTGAGGCAATAAAAATATTTGTTTCTTAACCAATCGTAAGGTTCTGTTTCCAGTATGTTTAAGTGCCATTTTAAGAGTTTTAAGTGTATTTTAAATTGCTATTATTTTGGCCAGGATAATCAGGACATTAAATGTTTAAATCATAGCATTTTCATCATTATGCCAACGTACAACTGCATCTTAATTACTCATAATATAAAAGATAAAAAAGATAAAATGGCAACCGTGTTATCAGTTTTAGCAACCAACAGCAGATGCCAGTCTGGCAACCAGCATTGAGCTCTTCCTTATAGTGCATTTTACTTTTCTGTACCAAAATAAATTCACACTTTGTCTACTTTTATGTGTGATTTGTGACACAAACTGTATTACTGCACGACTCCTTCATACTGTTTACTACGTTCTTTAAAGACCGGAGAACAGATTACCTAACTTCTTAGGTTGTGCTTAAAGTTTAATTATTTATTTTCATTATTTACACCAAGGACCCAAACTTTATTTTAATACTAAGCATTTAAATGCCTTTGTATCCACCTGTTTAAGTCTCCCTGAGGAGACACACTTTCTACTTTAATGAATGTAGCTGTGCAGAGGTGATACTAGAGTCTGTTGGGGCCCAAGACAAAAGGTCCTGGGGGGCCCCTCTATCCAGCATTAAACACAATTATGTTCGAAATAACCTGACACAAACAAAAAATTGTGAAATGTATAATGTCCAATAATACATAAATCTGTTCCCATCATGTTGAATTATGGTTTGGGGGGGGCGTCTTGTTAGGCCCATGTTTGAGGCGTGCCAGAGGGGTTAACTTAGTTCAAAGTTAGTTTGGCTAAAAAGTTTTTTTTTAAATCGGTTTTAATCTGACGGAGAAGGGGAAGGAGAAAGAAAATGGTTTTACTGGGAGAAATTCAATAGAAATGTTATTTTCATGGATTGATTATTGAACGGGCCGACCCGGGACAGGCCCAGGGGCCTACAGAGGCACATTCACATCACAACCCTCTCCACAATTTGTATATATGTTATTTGTAATATGTCGCTATGATCCAAGTTTCAACTTTCCCCGCTGTCTCACATTCTATCAGAATAAAATACACTTTATTAATGAGTATATTATTTGTTTATTGGCATTATAATTTAAGCACAATTCGATCAAAAGCTTCAGGCACCAAAGCCATGGTGTCATTATAATCACTCCTGGGCCTGTTTCCCATTTATTGTCCAGTTGATGGCACAGTAGAGCAGATGAAGCACCGTGGAGCTTCGGTCCATGAGTGGTTGGAAAGCTTCAATACTCCATGATGCTTCATCCCGCCCTCACTAGTCAGCCTGGAGACCAAAAAAACAAAGAAACCGAGATAAATATAGATATATCCATGACAGGACAGGTTTTTCTCTCTCTCTATAAATATCTATATCTATCTATATATATCTATGTTTATAAATATATATATTTATGTGTCCTGTTATCGCCATAGACTGTATAAAAAGGTTATCTCCCATTCGTGCAAAGACTAAGGGCGCTCTCACACTGTCCGTCCGCCTCTCCCCCTGCGGCCCAGGCCCGTTTGTACTCACACTGCCTGGGCCTTGGCAAATGCTTCTTACTGTCCATACGTCATCACGCCGTAACACGTCACACTCATTGATGGACGTCATCGCGATGCGTCACTTTGTTTACAAAAGTGTGCGGTCTTTTGGGCACATAATGGAAAGCAGCGCAGAAAACATAGTAAAGTTTTTGGCTTTGTGTTTTTTTGGACTCATTGTGATGCGGCACAAACCTGTTTAGTCGACGTTGCGAGGCAACAACTTGAGTTGAAGGCGCACATAAAATGACGTCAGAACCGCTGTAGGCCTCATGCTCGTACACGTGCGCACGCTCGTGCTCGTACATGTGCAAACGTGTTTTGCAAAAGCCCACCTCTCCCAAACGGGCCGTGGACGGCAAGCGCGCCGCAGCTAGGAGCGGTACGCTTGCACTCACCCTGGTCAAATGAACTAGACTTTAGCCTTGAAACGTGCTTAGGCTCGGTACGGATGGACCCTAAGGGGTCCGGACGGACACAACTGCACTCCAGCGTCAGTTCCGCCTGGTTACAATACAGAAGAAAATAAATTTAATTCTAACATGTTTCTCTTTCTTTTCTTTGTTTTGTGTCACAGATTTGTTTAAACAATTTAACGACCGACGGACCTCGGACATTTATGTCTGTATATAGTTATTCTCATGGATTAATTGCAGAGTTGTCAAGTAATTAACTACAAATGCTTCGTTACGTTCCTTAAGTAGAGATTAGGGGTATCTATACTTTACTGGAGAAATTATTTTTCAGATTACTTTTAACTTCTACTCCTTACATTTTAAATATAGCCTCGTTACTAGGGATGATGGATACCAAAACCTGGTTCTAAACTTTTAAGATTTAAGATTTTGAAATTATAATATCGACAGACTCTGACGTTATCGTTTCTGCTTAGTCCTCCCAGTCTTCCTGAACAGAATCAGACTCAGTCAGAGCCCCGTCCTCGTGCTATTTCTCCAAAACTGATGCAAATAGTGATGCTAAATAGTGCAACAAAGGTTTTGCATGTAAAGGGACACGAGCAGCCTCTCAAAACATCTAAAAGTGCAGAATATTCAGACAGATAAATGCACCGTTTTTGACAGCCGAGCTCACAACTCTCCTGTTTCCCATCCACCTCAAGTATGTTCAGGTATGCTAGCGCTACATTATGCTAGTTTTTATACAGTCGATGGTCCGAGCCATTATAAAAACACAGGAGTAATAATGTGATGCCTATGTTACCACTTTATTTTTCATGTTGTTATGAGTATATATATTTGGCTGTTGATTCATGACATGGTAGCCAGGAACACCAACCAACCCTTCTGCATCCCTGGCCGTACCGTGAAGAATTTTTGTGGTTGGACGCAAAAACATCTCCTTTTGAATGCTCTGCAAGCTCTGCACTCCCAAGTACCACGAGCTAATGGCTTTCAAAAACTCAACAAATTCACATTAACATTTAATATAACATGATAGTCATTATGGCCTTTAGAACAAATCTTTAGGGGGAGGTGGGGTAGTGCACCATAGGCCCCTGTGGTGTGGCCTTAGCATTTGTCCTTAATGGCATTTTTTCTTTTACGTTACTTTTACTTTTATACTTTAAGTAGTTTTGAAACCAGTACTTTATTACTTTTACTTAAGTAAAAGGTGTGAGATGATTCTTCTACAGAAGTCTTTTTAAACCCTAGAATCTATATTCCTACTTTTTTTTAATGCAATTTATAATTTATTTGCAATTTGATCAAATATAGTACAACCAGAACAGTGTTGCATCATACATGACAAATATAGATATGTGCGTAAAGACAGTCAGTTCTTCTTTCTGAATACAATACACATTCAATTATAATGCCATTACATAAGAATACTTAATAAGATACAAAGGCATAGAGAAAAAAAGACAATAAATAAAGTAAAATTAGATACATGTAAAGAACTTAAATTAAGACGCAGGCTATAGCTACTGTTATACATCTTTAAAAAAGCCTTGTAACTTATCTGTGGTATAATTACATTTCTTATTATTGATAATCTGGACAGACTCAAAATAGTTACAAAATTCAAATTTGAAGGGATTAAAGTTTGAGATTTGGAGAATTTCGTTTTATGGATATGATGCTTCCCTTGAAGTAAATTGACATTAATCCACTGTATTGTTTTGTCTTGGTTTTCATCGCAGGTAATGACGCCTTTTGCTTCCAATTTAAATAAAATATATTTCTACTTGAGTAATGGATTTAAAATAATTGTGGTTGTCTTGACAACTCACATTTACAAGCTAGTGTCCCCCCTGTTTGTGTTGAAGCTGTGGGTGTTTTTGTCTCAAGGTGAATATCATCTTGTCTCGTCAGTGTCTCGGTTTCCTTTTTTTTTGTTGAGAAAAAACGCTGTTTCCCAAAAGGAAGTGCAAGAAGTGCGTTCATGCCGGAAGTCGGATAAATACAGTGTACTGCATTTATCCGACCGCGCGCTTACAGGCGGCCAAACCGTTGAGGGATGATCATGGAGATAAGAAGAACGGACAGCGGACACAAAATGGCGGCCCATTCATTCCTACGGAGAGCTGCTCAGTGGCGCAGGCTCCCCTAAGAACGGCGCCATTTTAGAATCTAGTGAACGCGAGAGGACTTACCGGAAGTAGAAATGCCCGGAAACCAAGCACGAGCGAGTCTGTCTCTAACGTCTCATCTGTTTTGGTACTGTGAATTTACTCATGGGATGAGATTAATAGATTTATAGTTGCCTGTATTTTCCCAGATCTCGTCTTATACTATAAAAATGTGGTTGTTATGAACACAGTTGTAAAAATGAGGATGCTTTTTTTCTTATTAATTTGAGTTTACTGTTAGCAAAATCACAGAACAAAAAAGCATCAAAACTCTGTGTATGCTCTACTTTTAAGGTATTTACGTAATCTGATAACTTCCCCTTTATTTTATTACCATTTATTTACTTTTACTGCTGCTAATATTATTTTGATCTTTCTCTCTCACTCCCTTTTTTAAAATTATTTTTCTTCACCTCTCATCTCTTTTTTAATGTTTGTTCTCGTTCAGTGTTGTGTTGGTGTTTACACCAGCAACAACGTATTGTATGGTATTTGCATTTGTATCTGCTGGTCACTGTCAATAAAGTTTTTTGGAAAAAAAAGAGTCTGTTTATAACGAAAAAAAGCCTCTTATTCTTTTTCGAGTTTGTCTTTTCGTTTTATTTTTTTCTGCCCATGGTAACTATGATTCGGTAGTTAGTAGATTTAGTAAATGTTGTCCATATATGTAGTTGGCATTTGTTTATTTATGTATTTAAATTAGCCGAAATAACATTAATCTGTATTAATGGTTTGAATCAAGAAAGGCAATGTTTGTAGTCTTTAGGGAGCTTTTTTAGAATTTTAATTATCTGACTAAAATGTGCTAAAATACTAAAGATAATAGAAATATAAGTTTGACTTCCCTGTCCTAAGCACTATCTTGAATATAATTTGGGGCCTATTGTTTCCCTAGTGATTCTTCTTCTTATTATTATTATTATTCATTCATTCATTCATTCATCTTCAACCGCTTGTCCCTGTCGGGGTGGCGGGGGGGCTGGAGCCGATCCCAGCTGACATCGGGCATGAGGCGGGGTCCACCCTGGACAGGACGCCAGTCTATCACAAGACACATAGAGACGAACAGAGACAGACAACCATTCACACCTACGGGTGATTTAGAGTCATCAATGAACCGAACACCTGCACGTCTTTGGACTGTGGGAGGAAACCGGAGAACCCGGAGAAAACCCACGCAGACAAGGGGACAACATGCAAACTCCACACAGAAGGGCCCAGGCCGGGATGCGAACCTGGAACCTTCTCGCTGTGAGGCGACAGTGCTAACTACTACTATTATTATTATTATTATATTATTATTATTATCATTATTATTATTATTTTACCAAAAAATTGCCTTTTTTTTTCAACATATTTCACAAGTCCCCAAAATTTACAAACTTGTCAAGTCTGATGTAAATTTAGGTACTTTATGGGTCTCATGCAATTCCTCTCATGCGTGGCAAAATGCCTCAGTAGCGCCCCCTGGAAAGTTGCTAAAATTGAGCCCTAGAGTTACGAAAATCAGTACTCTCAAAGAGAGTGAGGAGACACTAGACAAAGCCTCAAGAAGCCATATCCTACACCTAACAGGAAGTCTGCCATTTTGAGTCAAATATGCAAATTTAGTCCATAAACTTGTCTTAGAGATTTAACCCGATCATCTTCAAATGTGGCCTGTACCACCTCAAGACCTTTGTGATCAAAGTCACCTCATCTTGTAACCTAATTTTTCAGCGTGTGGCCCTGGCGTGGTAGTGAATATTGGCGTTTTTCCATGAAACAGGAAGTAGCTAATAACTTCAGCATACATTGTCCAATCCGCTCCAAACTTCTGATGGCTGAACAGATCCACATCTCAATATTCACTCATAGTTAGAGTGACCCCTATTGGTGACAGGAAATATGTGGCTTTTGGATAGTGTCATACTTTAACAAACAAAATGTGGCCATTCTCATCAGAACACATAAAGTAGCTATATCTTGAGCAATAGTTGTCCAATCTGCCCAAAATATATCATGCACGACAAGAACCCCGCCCTAAACAAACCTAGATGACAACATTGACTCAAAGTGAGAGCGCCCCCAACTGGCTCACCTTAAATTACAGCCTGTCCTCAAGGATGGATGTACTTTTATGAAAATGGGTAGGCATATTTAACATCTCCAGTCGTACAAAAAAGCCTCCTGGAGCGAAATCCTAAACTCAACAGGAAGTTGGCCATTTTGGCCATTTTCCAACATTATGCCCATTTTCCAACATTTGCACGTGTCATACTTTAACAAACTTGTAAAGAACAATACATTGTTTTAGGCTGTCACCTCAGCCTCTCTGTTTGTGGAGCATGTGAATGACCCTGGACTGCCAACTAGTGGCCAATTCTAGCAAGGGAGGAGACTATGAGCCCTGTAACCTCACCTGTGCGCATTTTCACCTGTGCGCATCTCAATCGCCTTCCCCTTTGTCTCTGCTGGGCCTTTTCTTTGTCTGGATTGTTTGGGGCACTCCCAGTAAGTTTGATTTGATCCATGTATTGTAATCACGTACTATCTTTATATTGATTAGGTTGCTGCAGTCTGTCTTAAGCTTGTTTATTGTTATTAGGAGGCAGATGGCTTTCCTGCACCCTCAACATACAAACAATTAGCTCCCTTGGTGAAGTGGAACGAGGTATGTGAAACTCAAATTTTGGGCAATTACTTTTATCCTTGAGGTGTCTAGATTTGTTTTTTGGTTGATCAAGTTTTAACAATGTGTAAACATTTGCTAATAAATGTATCTCTTTCATATTTTATTATTGAATGGGGGCGATTGTATTGAGGAATTGGAAATTATAAATCAAATGTTTCATGTGTTTAATCTAACCTCTTTATTTTCTTTCTGTATTTACTTTTCATAGTTTTCACGGTGCTACAGCAAACAATAAAAATGAAGCACCCGTCAAAATCTCTCCGCCTCATTTTGTTGACGCCAAGGGTCTGCTACAAAACTGCTCTTAGAGATTTAACCTAAATTGTGGGAATTTTGGATACTTGTAATTCATAATCATAGTTTTGTCAGGTCAGACACAGTTCAGTGTCTCCTCTGTCTCACCTTCTTAATGGATAATGCAAATAACTAACTCATGATGATATATTGGCATATTTGTGCATCTGTACCCTGTGTTAGAGACCTTGTGATGAGAATTGTAATGTCTAAGGCATGTTTTTGTTTGGTCTGAAGACGTCACCCAACCAAGGCTTATCGCGTCCTGTCCCTCTCCCTAAAAGACTGTGCACGATTTGGCACATCGTCCTTTTCTGCTAGACTCTAACTTTGTGAGGAAGCAGGGATGAACGTTTGTCTGCAGAGGAAAATGCTTTGGCAAAATAAACCACGGAGAAAAAGCTGGTCCTGTTTGTTAATCTTTACTGAAGAAATCCATTTCCACAACAGCAGACAGCAAAGTGTTGAAAGCAGCGTATTGAGTATCTCTCATCAATGTTGCCTGTCACACACCTCTTAATTAAATATGTCCTATAATTTCCTAGTATTTTACTTTTATCCAAGACGAATTCTTTATTGAAGAATCTATTTCCACAACACCTGATTCACTTCAAAACTGGCCAGTATCATCTAAATACCTGAGTGATCAAAGTTACCTCATATCTTTTCATTTTATTAAATATTGGTGTCACGTTATAAAACAGGAAGTTGCTGACTTGAGACTACACTGTCCAATCTTTTCCAAACTTCTGATGGTTGATGAGAGTGCAGTCCTGAACCGAACAACATCTCAATATTTACTCCTAGTCAGAGCGCCCCCTATTGGTGACAGGAGATATGCTCCTTTTGGATGGTGTCATACTGTAACGAACTCCCCGTAGAAAGACTTTAGTGATCAAAATGACCTCATCTTCATATTTCTGAGGCATGACAAGACCTTGCCTGAACACACAAACATCTCAATATTTACTCACAGCCACAGTGTCACCTGTTGGAAACAGGAAGTCTGCCTAATATGACAAACTTCATCCGATTCACATTAAATTTTTAATATGTGATCTTGGTTTGATGTACAGCATAGCAAAGCAAGTTTGATAGGTGCTTTCAAGTGCCACACAGTGGACACAAGAAGTGGGGCAGGGTATAAAAAAGGAAGTTGCTGTAACTTTAGCATACATTGTCCAATCTTCACCTTATTTTTGAGGCATGACAAGAACCCCTGACTGAACACGCTAACATCTCAATATTAACTCACAGCAACAGTACCACCTGTTGGAAACAGGAAGTCTGCCTAATATGACAAACTTCATCCGCTTTACATCAAATTTTCAATGTGTGTTCTTCGTTTGATATGCAGCAAGGGAAAGCATGTTTGGTAGGTGCTCTCTAGCACCACATGGTGGATGCAGGAAGTGGGGCAAAAGTTTCCATAGATTGCTGCGGCGCCATTCCCTTCGTGCAGTGTTTGACAGTCGTTGAGACACCTGGTCTCATTGGCTGGAGTCTGGCCTGTTCTCCCGAGGGCCCATTCATCACTGCTTGCAGCTTTAATTATATATTTGTATTCATATATTTATTAGGAATAGTACGTCTACCAGGAACTAATTAAATAAAATACCAGGGGCTACACGGTGGTGTAGTGGTTAGCACTGTCGCCTCACAGCAAGAAGGTCACAGGTTCGCATCCCGACCTTGGCCTTTCTGTGCGGAATTTGCATGTTCTCCCCGTGTCTGCGTGGGTTTTCTCCGGGTACTCCGGTTTCCTCCCACAGTCCAAAGACATGCATGTGTTAGGTTGATTGATGAGTCTAAAATTGCCCGTAGGTGTGAATGGTTGTCTGTCTCTGTACGTCTCTATGTGCCCTGTGATAGACTGGCGTCCTGTCCAGGGTGTACCCCGCCTTACGCCCGATGTCAGCTGGGATCGGCTCCAGCACCCCCGCGACGCCGACCCCGGGATAAGCGGTTGAAGATGAATGAATGAATGAATGACCACAGATAGGCCTATTTAGTATGATGAGGTTTCACTGCCCATATTGTAATACACTTACATTGTACAATTGCATAGACTACATAGCTAAAAAAGTAATTAAGTGTAGTGCATGCAGTTATAATGTTTATATTAGCATATTAACAATGTAAGAAAATGACGTACCATCATTTCCTATAATCAATATGTCCATGCCTAAAATGACTTCTATCAATTTCATGTAGGTCATGCATACTAGAAAAAACGTTTACTGTGTCCATGAGATAAACATTAGAAAAACCATCGGACACAATGTTTTAAAAGTGTGAGCAGCAGAGTTGTCGCTCTGCCGGAGCCTTACTCTGGAGCTTTACGGAGACGGGAACTAAGAGCGTACTCACACTGTCCTCCCGGACCGCGACCCGGACTTTAGGGTACTTGTCCCCCCCCCCCCCGCGCCCCAGCCCTGTTTGTACTCACACTGCCAGGACCGGCCAATGCTTCTTGCTGTCCATACGCCATCACGCCGTAACACGTCACACGCATTGATCGCGTGTGTGTGGCTTTGTTTACAAATCTTTCCGTAGACCTCGGAGTTTTTGTGCGTCTTGTCGACTGTTTTTGAATATTTTCATCCGACCAAATCTGCAGTAAACACTCCACCTCCGCACCACACCAACGTGAACCTTTCACCGCCATTGTTGCTACTGCCGTAGGGCTCGTGCTCGTGCTCATACACGTGCGCACGCTCGTGCTCGTACATGTGCAAACGGCTCCGCTAAAGCCCACCTCTTTCAAGCAGGCCGTGGACGGTCCGCTGGCCGCAGTTGAGCGCGGAGTGGGTCCACTCACACTGCTTAAAGGTACTAGACTTTAGCTGAAAAAACGGTTTTGGCTGCACAGGCCAGCAGACCAGCCATGGGGGAGGTAAAGGAGTCAAGGCGTGAGATGACAAGGGCCTGAATCAGAACCTGTGCTGCCTTCTCGGTCATAAGAGGACGTATCCTTCTGATGTTGTGCAACATATATCTGCATGATCGGGTTATTGCCGCAGGTGGTGTGCAGACATCCATTGAGAAATGTCAGCCAGGCAGAGCTCTGTTCTGCTGTGAGTGTTGGACTGAGGAAAAGACTGGAAAAGTTGGTTGTCATCAGCATAGCTGTGATAGGACAAGCCATTTGAGAGAATAACAGAACTAAGGGAGTTGGTGTACAGAGAGAAGCGGAGAGGCCCCAGGACTGAACCTCGAGGGACCCCAGTAGTGAGATGACAGGGATCTGACATAGAGCCTCTCCAAGTTACTCGAGATGTGTGTTTTTTTAGGTAAGATGTGAGCAGGGAGAATGCAGAGCCTGAGATACCTAATTGCTGTAGGGTGGAAACAAGGATCTGTTGGTTAACTGTGTCAAATACTGCAGAAAGGTCCAAAAGGATGAGTGCAGAGGAGAGAGAGGCTAGCCTAGCCAGTTGAAGTCGCTCAGTGACAGCAAGAAGGGCAGTTTTGGTTGAATGGGCGCCCTAAAACCAGACTGGAGAGGATCAAGGAGGTTGTTCAGGTGAAGGTAGGAAGAGAGTTGGTTAAAGACAGCACGCTCCAGTGTTTTGGAGAGAAATGGAAGAAGAGAGACAGGTCCGTAGTTATTTACTTCAGATGGGTCAACGATAGGCTTTTTGAGGAGGGGGTTCACTCTTGCCTCTTTTAGAGAGTCAGGGAAGCAGCCAGTGGATAAAGACGTGTTCATAAGATGGGTGAGAAAAGGAAGAAGGTCAGGTGGAATAGATTGGAGTAGGTGAGAGGGGTTGGGGTCAAGGGGACAGGTGGTTGAAGGGTCGAATGGTCAGGAGGTGTTGTGCAGAATGTATAGCGTACGTTATCTACCTTTTTTATGAAGTAGTCAACAAAGTGCCTTGGTAGAGGGGAGGATGGAGGACTGGGGGGGTCAAGGAGGTTTGAGAAGATGGAAAAGAGTTTTCTGAGGTTTGAGAAGGAGGATTGAATTTTAGTCTGATAGAAATACTTTTTTAAAAGACAGATGGAGGCAGTGAAGGAGGAGAGAAGATGTTGATCAGTAAGCAGGTCATCAGGGTGTTTTGATTTCCGCCATTTCCTTTCTGCTGGCCGTATAGTGTCTCTCTCAGCACATACTTAGTCAGACAACCACAGGGCTGGGGAGGACTTACGGACCCGCCATGAAGTAAGCCATGGGTGTCAAAGTGATCCAGTAAAGGGCCGTGTGGCTGCAGGTTTTCATTCCAACCAATCAAAAACACACCTGGTCCAACAAATCAACTGTGTGAAGGCAGTTCAGGTGATTGAGTAAGTCGAGTCAGGTGTGTTCTTGCTTGGTTGGAATGAAAACCTGCAGCCACACGGCCCTTTACTGGATCAGTTTGACACCCCTGAAGTAAGGGGACAGAGTAGAGAGGAGAGTGTCTGTGGCGTGAGTTAGATTGCATGAGTGAGAAAGAGTTAGTTGAAGGGAGGGCTGAAAGAACAGATGAGGCCAAAGAGGAAGGAGAGAGGGATCGGATGTTGTGACAGACAGGTGCTGTATCTGTTGATGAAAACGGGTTGTCAGATTGGGAGAGAGGGAGAGAGTAGGATATGAAGAAGTGGTCAGAGACATGAATTAGCGGTACGTTGAGGTTGGAGGTAGAGCAGTTTCTGGTAATTAATTTTAATTTTGGAACAACTTAAGCTAAATGAGATTTACTCCAACAAAGCAAAAGGTGCCTTTATAAGGTAAAGAAAAAGATGGATTAAGAAAGGGAACAGGACTCAGCCTATTTCTTATATTATATATTTCTTATATATTATAGTTCATATTCTTGAACTCTCTTCCAGTCACACCAATCTCTGAAGATGATAAAAAAAATATGCAATGGTCCTATAACCTTACAGGAACCCACATTTGCAACTTAACACTGTAAAACTAAAATCTCCTGGAGGTGATGGCCTCTCTGCAGAGGTTTATCAGGCTTTTACACAAGATTTAGATCCCTTTCTACCTGAAGTAATATTAGAAAGTGTTGAAAAGGGTTCTCTACCTCCCTCAGTGGCCTAGGGCTTAATTCAGCCTGGTCTCACCAAAAGGCGTGTGAATGACACGCTATTTCTCTCAAGCCATCTCGCGTATAATTACAACGCATGTCATGATTTTTGCGTGTCATTTCACGCCATGTAGTCTCAATTGACTTGTACTATGCAGAGATGGCGTTGTCATTTCACGCACAAATGTCATTGAGGGAAAACCAACGTTTTTTCCGCAAGGTGGCGGAAAAATACGAAGTGGTGGAGGTTTCTGTCAGAGGGTTGTTTTTAAATCAATATTTCATGTGAAGGATGGCTGAAATGACGGCGTGAAATGCCCTGACCCTAACCCTAACCCTGGGGAACTACGGGCGTTAAATGACACGCGAAAAGCTTAATATGCGTAGACATGCACGCGAAAAGTCATGAAAGTCATGAAAAGTGGCGTGCTATTTATACGCCCTCCCATGAGACCACGTTGCTTAATCACGTTAATCCCCAAACCCCAAGAGGATCCTCTGTTTGTTGATAACTGGCGACCTAGTTCATTACTAAACACTGACTGCGACATTTTTAAATTTGAAAAATGTTTTAGACCCTATTATTGATGAAGTTCAATCAGGATTCATGAGGAAAAGACATATTTCAAACAATATTCAGCTTGTCTTAGATATAATTGATCATTCACATTTATGTCCTGATGATAGTTTTATCTTTTTCTTGCACTTTTATAAAACCTTTGACACAGTAGAACATAACTTCATCTTTCAAACTACTGAGAAATTTAGATTTGGTGATTTTTTGTAAAGCTGTTAAACATTGTACTCCAAAGGCAATAGCTCTATTAGATTAAAAAATGGGGCATCGCTGAGATTTGAACTGTTAAAGGGCATCCTGTCATGGACTGTTACTGGAAAACACAATGAACCAGGACCCAAATGCAGACACAAAACCACAGAGTCAGTTTTAAAGGTTTTAATAGTTTCTCCACACAACGTGCGCCGTGAACAGGGAATAAAGGAGTGGGGACTGAGGGTGAATCGCTCTCCTGAGGGAGCCTGGTGTTTAATGTGAAGCTTCACCGAACGTCCGTTCCTCCACGTGATAATGGCGTCCTCCACAGAAGAAGCCAGTAGTGAGTTGGAGTGAAAGGCCACAGGGAATAAGCACAGGAGCGAGTTAAGCGGGGAGGCAGGCAGGCAGGTCGATAGGGCAACGGGTAAATGAAGCAAAAAGCACAAACACAGTCATGAACAGGTTCATGGAGAAGTGAGAAGAAAAACGAAAACATGGTCCAGTCCCAGCCTGGTCCTGGTCCTGGTCCAGTCCCAGCCTGGTCAGATGCGTACATGAACTGATGAAGCCTCTTGGATGAGAGGTGAAACGCCTTCCTAGACAAAGAACCAAGTCCAGTTGCTTTTGACTGAAATTGCTTTGAGGATAACGACGACCTGGACAAATGAGAACATTCACAGGGTTAAAAACAACAAAGCACAGATGAAGCCAGGGTTTGCCACACACTATCACACCTGCTGATTAAACAATCGCGTGCTGAATGAGTCCCAGGTCCGTCCTTATATACGGGGGGGTAATTAGCGCTGAAGAGGTCCACCTGGATCAGCCTGCCTGGAAAACCACACCTCCAGCTCACAACAGACCAACACAGAGAGGGGAGACACCTACAGGGAACCGCCGACAGAGGGAGACAAACACCGAGACAAAAGGGGAGAGAAGGGCTGCCCTGCCTCTCCCCACCTATTCAGTTATGTACACAACTTCTTTCCACCCATATGAAAAAATAGTGCTTTAGAGGGAAATTCAGTTGCAGAAAGAGAAGTTATCATCACCCAACTAGCAGATGATACTATTATATTTTTTAAAAACGCCATTCAAGTCCGAATTTCTATCAAAACAATCAAATTATCTTCCACAGCTTCTGTGACAAAGACAGACAAAAGAGACAGAGAGACACACTTCCAGAGATGCAAGCAACCAAACACTAACCAATTATTCTGAACTCCTTCACACTTTTGGCGTTCCTACCACCCCAAAAGAGTTTGCAGTTGTTATGGACGCCATCCCATCTGGTATTTTAACTCTCTTAAAAGGGACTGGAAAACCAGACTGTTTACCATCCGTGGACCCTAAGTTGACCTCAGTAGGAAATGTATGTTTTGATACCACAACAAGGAATCGTTTTAGTAACATCTCATCTCATCTTCAGCCTCTTATCCGGGGTCGGGTCGCGGGGGCAGCAGCTTTAGCAGGGGACCCCAAACTTCCCTTTCCCGGGCCACATTAATCAGCTCTAACTGGGGGATCCTGAGGCGTTCCCAGGCCAGTGTGGAGATCTAATCTCTCCACCTGGTCCTGGGTCTTCCCCGAGGCCTCCTCCCAGCTGGATGTGCCTGGAACACCTCCCTAGGGAGGCGCCCAGGGTTCATCCTTACTAGATGATCCTGAACCACCTCAACTGGCTCCTTCCAACGCTATGGAGCAGCGGCTCTACTCCGAGTTCCTCACGGATGCTGAACTTCTCCCCCTCTCTCTAAGGGAGACTCCAGCCCCCCTCCTGAGGAAACACATTTCAGCCGCTTGTACCCGCGACCTCGTTCTTTCGGTCATGACCCAGCTTTCATGACCACAGGTGAGGGTAGGAACAGAGATTGACCGGTAGATCCAGAGCTTTGCCTTCCAGCTCAGCCCACGTTTCGGCACAACGATGCGGTAGAGCGACTGCATTGGCTCTTCCAGAGAGATGTCCCCAGTATCCCTAATGCTGTTCCCTATTGGTCCCTTGTTAAGCTGAACTGGGGAAATATCTGGAACCTTCCTTACAAATACCTCCTTACCAATAAAGTAAGAGAAGTCTCTTTCACAGTCATACGTAGGTATTACCCTGCTGAGCAACAACTCCTGAGGTTTAAGCTTTACATGTGTGTTAACTGTCACTTATATGTCCAGAAACAACGGTGCATCTGTTCTCCAGTGTCCCTACACCATCACTTTTTAGATCTGTCTCGTTACAGCTGGGAGGAGGCCTCGGGGAAGACCCAGGACCAGGTGGAGAGATTAGATCTCCACACTGGCCTGGGAACGCCTCAGGATCCCCCAGTTAGAGCTGGTTAAAGGGGAGTTTGGGGTCCCCTGCTAAAGCTGCTGCCCCTGAGACCCGACCCCAGATAAGAGGCTGAAGATGAGATGAGATGAGATGTCTCGTTACTTTACTGATAATCTTGTCTCTGATTCTTTCGTCGTTCTGGAAAGATGTACTGTTTGGTTTCCATGACAACAAAAGTAAAAAAAAAAACAGAAAGAAATATACCTAGTTAATCTGTAGATCATTTTAGGAAAATATCATATTCACAAAGCCAAATTTAGTAACTCCAAACCCTCTTTGGGAGGTTGGACTGGTGGCTGGAGAGGTGCCAGTTCATCTCCTGGGCACTGCTGAGGTGCTGTTGAGCAAGGCACCGAACCCCCAACTGCTCGGGGCGCTGGTCACTGGCAGCCCCCTCGCTCTAACATCTCTCCATTAGTTGCATGTATATAGGTCCTGTTTGTGCATGTGTGTGTATTTCAGGCCTGTGTGTGTGTGTGTGTGTGTGTGTGTGTGTGTGTGTGTGTGTGTGTGTGTGTGTGTGTGTGTGTGTGTGTGTGTGTGTGTGTGTGTGTGTGTGTGTGTGTAACATGAATAATAACAGAGTGAAAAAATGTAATTTCCCCATTGCGGGATTAATAAAAGTAATTATTCTTCTCTTCTCTTCTTCTTCTTTATCTTCTTCTTCTCTTCTCCTTCTTCTCCTTCTTCTTCTTCTTCTCTTCTTCTTCTTCTTCTTTTATTGCTTTTGGTGAGGAAACTGAACATTACATCAAAACCATATTTGACTCAAAAAAGAAGAAAGCTGCTAAAACCATTCAGATAAACTCTGTTTGATCTATTTATGTGAAACTCTCCCTGGATCTGCTCTTCATTAGTCTAGATATAGACTTTGTATTAATGACTGTTTGTTATTGTTCTTTATCAGAAGAATTCAATAAAGTTAAAAAAAACACTCAACGCCCTCAATCGCCGCCATTTTGTCTACGTAGCAGAAGAGGTGGGACTTAATTCAATCTGGAAAATGGCGGAACAACAGCTCAATGGAGCGGAAACAACTAGATTCACTTTAAATTAAAGATTAAGATGAATAAGAATAAAGGATTAGACGATAACTTCTTCTTCTATGTTCATTGGCCGACCGCAAACCAACTTTAGGTGCATGTAGCGCCCCCTGCTGTGTCGGACGGAGCCTGCAGCATCAGTAATTATTTAGTTTCCATCGTAATTACATAAATACGGAGCCCCTGAAGCGAGAGAGACACAACTCTGGTGCCCACACTTTTAAAACGTCATGTCTGATGGTTGTTTTTTTTTGTTTTTGTAAAACTTGTATTGGGCAAATGTGTCCCAAACCGTGCACTTCCACCCTCGATAAAAGCCAGTTTGAAGGTGGAAGTGCACAAAGTGCGTTCACGCCGGAAGTGTACTGCATTTATCCGGCCGCGCACTCAAAAGCAGCCAAACCGTTGAAGGTGGACCGATGGACACTCAGCGCCCTCAATCGCCACCATTTTGTCTACGTAGCAGAAGAGGTGGGACTTAATTAAACATGGAAACTGGCGGAAACAACAGGTCAATGGAGCAGCAACAACTAAATTCACTTTGTAAATGCAAAAAGAGGATCACAAGGATAAAAGGATTAAAGGATTAAAGGATTGGAGAATAACTTCTTCTTCTATGTTCATTGGCCGACCACAAACCAACTTTAGGTGCATGTAGCGCCCCCTGCTGTGTCGGACGGAGCATGCAGCATCAGAAATAATTTAGTTTCCATCGTAATAACATAAATACCTGAAGCGAGAGAGACACAACTCTGGTGCCCACACTTTAAAAACATTGTGTCTGATGATTTTTCTATTGTTGTTTTTTTTAAACTTGTAATGGGTGAATGGGGGATGTTTTAAATCTATATATAAATCAACTTTGATCTGCCTATATAGGTGTTTTAACCAATAATAGTCTGCTGAAATCATTAAATTCAGAGTTTTTACAACTTCAACTTGTAGTAGCCTAAACAAAAAACTCAATATAGGCTAATAAATATATGAATAAAAGTATTTCAGTATAATAATTCTAGTTATATTCAAGATAACAGGAAAGTAAAGATTATATTGCTTTTTTCTTAGATGGTATTTTGGCATTCATTCATTCATCTTCAACCGCTTGTCCCTGTTGGGGTCGCGGGGGACTGGAGCCGATCCCAGCTGACATCGGGCGTGAGGCGGGGTCCACCCTGAACAGGACGCCAGTCTATCACAGGACACATAGAGACGAACAGAGACAGACAACCATTCACACCTACGGGTGATTTAGAGTCATCAATGAACCGAACACCTGCACGTCTTTGGACTGTGGGAGGAAACCGGAGAACCCGGAGAAAACCCACGCAGACACGGGGACAACATGCAAACTCCACACAGAAAGGCCAGGCCGGGATTCAAACCAGGAACCTTCTCGCTGTGAGGCGACAGTGCTGACCACCACTGAAATTAAAAAAAATCTCACTAAAGAACATAAACATTATTTTTGCTTGATTCCAACTGTTAATACAGTATAAACTTGTCATTTAAATGAACATATAACATATGCAGGCTACGTATGTGGACATCATTTAATCAGTTCACTAACTACTGAACCGTATGAGACAGACTCGTGCTCGGCGCTCGGGCATGGTCGGGAACACGAAGATGTCTACATCCTGTAAGTCCCCCCGCGTTCACGAGAACCAACGGCAGCGTCCTAAAGGCTAAAGGGAGCCTGCGCCACTGAGCAGCTGTTCATAAGAGTTAATATTATAAATCTTAGATGCATAAGAGGATGATGATTAGTTTTTCACACAAGTTTATTGTTGCTGCTCATGGAGGAATTGTTGGGTCTCTGTAAATCATAATTAAGTCATAGAGTGTGGTTATCTACTCTGTAAAGTGCCTTGAGATTTGGCACTGTAAATAAAATTGAATTGAATTGAATGGTTAGCACTGTCTCCTCACAGCGAGAAGGTTCCAGGTTTGAATCCCGGCTGGGGCCCTTCTGTGTGGAGCTTGCACGTTCTCCCCGTGTCTGCGTGGGTTTTCTCCGGGTTCTCCGGTTTCCTCCCACAGTCCAAAGACGTGCAGGTGTTCGGTTCATTGATGACTCTAAATCACCCGTAGGTGTGAATGGTTGTCTGTCTCTGTTCGTCTCTATGTGTCCTGTGATAGACTGGCGTCCTGTCCAGGGTGGACCCCGCCTCACACCCGATGTCAGCTGGGATCGCCTCCAGCCCCCCCGCGACCCTGACCTCGGGATAAGCGGCTGAAGATGAAAGAATTAATGAATTAAAAGACATTTCTATTACTTTCGGGACGTCAGGAGCTTCGTACGTAAAACAAACAGTAAAAAAAAGAGGATAAAAACAACAGAAATGGTTAAAATGTCCTTTAATAGAAACCCACAGACAAAAGAAGATACAAATGGAAACTGAATCATATCTAAATCCCCTCATTCATACACACGAGTAACAGGTGTTTAAAAAAAAAGATGATTTTTACTGCATAAAAGCAAAAGCGTGTGCTGTGAATATTGACGTAAGGCACTGCTGGCTGCTGTAGATGACTGTTTTCTGTCTGCACTCAGGCATTAAGTGATGAATCTGACACAATAGAAGATATTTACCCTTAAATAAATATACATATGACAGAATAAGTACAGGATGTTCATTTTAAGATGGTAGTTTTCGCTTCAACTGGTAAAAACATCAACTCTGCTTGAGCTGAAACAATTAACCAATTAATGGATTTGTTGGTTGATAAAAGATTTATAATCATAATTTTTAACAGACTGGTTGTTTAAGTCATAATGTTTCAATAATCACAGCAAATGTTTGCAGAGTCTGAGACTGAATATCTTTTAGTTTTGGACTGTTTTGTGCTCTGGGATGTGTTATAAACCAAATAATCAGTTGATTAATGTATAAATTGATCAACTCATCACTAATAAAAATGTTAGTTGCGTGCAGCAGTGGTATTGTGTTTCATATACAGTAAACAATAGTGCAGAATTCTGTGTCTCTCACCTTTGTTTTTGTTATTTTTAATAATAATAATAGTTTAAAATGTGGTTCTAATGGTGAAAACCAAATCAAAAATGTTAATATATTAGAAGAAAATGCAGATTTACTTTATTTTAAAACAATCTCAATGTTTGAGTTTGTTCAGGTACAAACTGCAGCAGACTTCTTTTGACGTAATCTCTCATAACTATTTATTATTTTCACTAACAGCAGACTGGAGGTGAAATACGGTTTAGTGTTCAATGAACTAAAACTGAACTTATTCGGCGTTTTACATGTTTGACCCACAAACTCTGGAAGCTTTAACATGCATGAAAGCTCCGCTAAACTTTAGTTACAAGACAAACATTAAAGCTGCAACGATTAATCGATCAACAAAAATCTATTTTAACTATTTTATAATCACTTACTCGTTAATCATCATGAGAAACGGCAGAAAAAGCCTTAAAAATATGGAGATTTCGAGCTTTGCTCCGTTTTATTTCATAATAATCTGAATATTTGAGGCATGAACGAAACAAAACATCACCTCGGACTTTGATATTTTATAGACCAAATGATTAATCTAGGAAATAATCTGATCTAAACATAGATTATTCAAATGTTTATTGCTTTTAAAGCCTGATAATTGAATTATTTGTCTTGCAAAAACATTGGTTTTTATCTATTTTATGAGCCGTTTGTCGGACTGAGGATCAAAGAGACGACACGTGGATTATTGGCTCGTCCTGTAATATGCAATAATGCTACTTTTACCTTATTTGCATTGGGATTTATACATCAAACCGGAATAATTTATGAATTACTGTCAAACTCACCCTCTTTGTGTTGGAAAAACGTAAATAAAAACGTACATCATGAAGTAGCAGAAGAAAAGTATTCTGAGAAAATGTATTTTATAGCTGAAATCAACATGATTTCAATTTGCATCATTATTCTCGTGTTTCTTAATCTTTTAAAACCAAAACACAGAAGACAATTTCCTGTTATTATCACACGTTACATTAGTGGTCGATTCATGTGGAAATAACATCCATTGGTGATTTTACACCAACGCAAATCAGGCTCCTCCACCGTTCATTCAGCGTTATATTATTTTTTTTACAACATTTTCAATGAGAGGAATTATAGAAAAAATACAATGTTTCTCTCTTTGTGAAGTATAAAACGTTTTCATCATCATCAAAGATTTACAAAGATATCAGGCGGTGCGGTTACATGACCATTAATCATATCGATAGAAAAATAAAGCACCGTAGATTCAAAAAAACCCAAAATATACAAACACATACACGGGGAATGATACAAACAATGAAGCAAGGATTTTAAAAAGGTTGTTTTGTGCGTGACAGCATAGTGTGTGTGTGTGTGTTAACTACGGAAACATGTCGATCATCCTCACCGTACATTTTTTAAATACAAACGTTTTTTTCACAAATGACCATAAACATATCCAACACATATTTGGCATTTCTGTGAATCAACTTCTCTCACATGTCGATTCATCTGTGACGAGCTAAAGTCAGATGATTATACCGGCTGGAGTTTGACCTTCAACATACTATGAAGGGTAACTGGTAAGTATCTGGTTTATGGCAATAAATATTGTACATCCATACTACTTTTAAAAGGAACACAATGTTTAAGGTTATGTCCTCAAAGCAATTTCAGTCAAAAACAACTGGACTTGGTTATTTGTCTAGGACCAGGACCAGGATCAGGACCAGGCTGGGACTGGTCCAACTAACGGGTGTGGAGATTCAGGTATTTAACCTCTCACAAGGCCGATGATGTCACTGGAGCCCAATGTCCAAATCTTGGACAGAGAGGACAGATGGTTTGAAAGGAGTAAAAGAAGCCGTCTATGTAAAAGTAGAGAAACCATCGCTAAACAGAGGAGGAGGTTTGAGACACCACTTATCTCCAATTTACAATGCTGCCCTTTCATCCCTTCATCCCTTCATCCAACCTCAAAGAACAACTGGTCACCAATGGCCTCCTGTGACTCCAACGACTGTCGTTTAGACTCAATAGAGCACTAACAAAGTCCAAACCAACTTCCCACCAACGACTGTCACTCTAACGACGGTCGTTGGCACTTGGAGCACAAAGGGTTCCAGTGACATCATCGGCCTTGTGAGAGGTTAAATAACTGGATCTCACACCAGCTAGTTCAGTCCCAGCCTGGTCCTGGTCCTGGTCCTGGTCCTGGTCAGTTGTGTACATGAACTGATGAAGCCTCTTGGATTAGAGGTGAAACGTCTTCCTAGACAAACAACCAAGTCCAGTTGCTTTTGACTGAACATGCTTTGAGGATAACGACGACCTGGACGAATGAGAACATTCCCAGGTTTAAGGTTACGTGTTTTAGTCAAAGAATAATAATCGACATTATCGAGTGGTATAAGCCTCTAAAATAAAGTATTTGTGTGAAACTTTCTAGAGCTGCAACAATAAGTCCAATGATCGAGGAGTGTTAGTAAGATATCAGATGCAACCGAACCAGTTCAAGCCGTCGTAGAATCAATGTGGCGTAGCTCTAGAAACATCACGACACATAAAGTGATGGTGGAGTTAACGGCCTTCCAGAACAACCTCCAGGTGGTAACCGCGCACATTTCAAGCGTTATATTTGACGAGGAGGACCCAAAGAAAAGGCGCCATCTCGTCCTTCAGTGTCACCTTCTAACTCTAACTGATCCGTGTTCCTGTCGCCATTTCGAACGCTGCTTTTCAGGACGTTCAGATCTACAGTAGATAAGATATCAGACGCAGTTCAAGCCCAGTCGTAGAGTCAACGTGGCGCCCATTTCACGCCGTAAAACAACTTAGCAGCGTGTTTCAGTCCAGAGACTGTAAAACACCGAGTCCCACGACCCGAATCCTCCAGCTGCTCCAGATTAGCATCTGGGGTCTGTGTCATAGATAGCAGGCTGTACTGCAAGGCCTGGTGCACGTGCAGCTATTTAATTAGCATAACAAAGCTAACGTTAATACAGTGTTTTCCTAAACCATCTTTTTGTACAGTCGACCTAAGAGCAAACCATGTTGTCACTAATGGAAACACCACCACATGAATAACCGCAGTCCAGGTCGAGATGACGGAGTTAGCATGCTAATGATGCTAATCCTGACAACTAGCCTCTGAGGAGAAGTGACGGTCAGAGGCTAACTGTCACTTGAGAGTCCACGCCCCTAATTATTCATGAACTTTAACCTCCAATAAAATAAAAACTAGCCTTTTACAAAAATATTCACCCTCTTAACGGTTGTCATGGAGATATGACTTAAACATACAGACGAGAGGTTTTTTTGTAAACAAGTCCTAATTAGGTTTAATTATGCTGTGAAAATCGGCCTGTTTAACATGGGGGTCAATGAGAAACTGCTCTATTGTGCAAACTACTCCTACTGGACACTCGGAGAACTGCAGTTTTTGGCACGTCCGTATTGGATCAACCAGGAAGTCGCTGTGGCGGGGGCGTGTATAAAACATACACAGCGGGAGAAAACTCGGGTGTGAGTCGATAAATAAAATGTAAACGTATCTGTTCCGTGAGATGAGCATGACGGCCATCAAAGCGCTTCTTATCTCGCTCTATGTGGAGCAGTGCCGTATGTTGACAGGTTCAAGAGCGGGGCACTTTTAGTTGGCGAGACCCCCTGCATTGGCCCAGGTTTGGGGAGGGGTTATACTTTACCTCCGTAAGTACTCTAGGCTACAGCGCGGCTAACACAAGTACTACGCAAAGACACCTGCAGCACCACCACAGCTCTCTGCTAAAATCTGACCCCCTGTAAAGAAAATACTGACAATTAAGTGTTAAAATCTTGCTGCGTCTTGTTCTCGTGGACTTAATATCGTGTATCGCCTCTTCACACTCCTTATTCTGAATGTATGGTATATTTCTTTAGTATTGTACTGTCATGACAGCGATGGTGCTGCCTGTTTAACCTTTTGATTCATCTTCAAAAGTGCACAATAAGAATGTGAGACTGAATTTGAAACAGCACATTGTAATTTCTGCATCTCAACTGATTTACGGTGTGTGCTCCTAAAATGTTCAGTTGGGGGTCAAAGTGCTCCTAGTGACAAAAGTGAGTCTGGAGCCCTGATTGTATTCTTCTATTCAGGAATGATTTTTTTTTAATGCTGCTGCTATTAATGTTTCCAATATCGCAGACGAGAGAAGGCCCGATTTATTTTCATGTTAAGTAGCCTGTGTAATATTTTAATATTTTCTATTCAGAATACGTTTGATGTGCTGCCAAAATGTTATTTCCTGCGCCCAAGTGAGTGATTAAGGAATATGATTCGCATTTTGTCTTTATATCATAAGGAAGATAGCATTATTTGTTTGTCTCTGTTCGTCCTGTGATAGACTGGCGTCCTGTCCAGGGTCGACCCCGCCTCACGCCTGATGTCAGCTGGGATCGGCTCCAGCCCCCCGCGACCCCAACAGGGACAAGCGTTTGAAGATGAATGAATGAATGAATGAATGAAAGACCTTTTCAAAGATGTAAACATAAACAGTCTTAATGTGTCCAAGTTTGATTCCTGTTGCAGTGTATGTGAACGACATCAGCTGACAGGAAGTTAACAAGGGCCAAGGCTGTTGCCTAGCAATGGGCTTCCATTAAAATGGTCTATACAGTTATATTTTACCTATTCAGAGGGAAATTCAGCTTCTCAGAAGAATTAACGCTTATCAATTAACCGATCACCAATTGATAAGATGAAACAACTATCGATTAATGAATTACTCGATGATTTGCGACCCTAGTCGATAATTAAAGTAATTGTTAGTTGCAGCTCTAGAAACATCACGACACATAAAGTGATGGTGGAGTTAACGGCCTTCCAGAACAACCTCCAGGTGGTAACCGCGCACATTTCAAGCTTTATATTTGACGGGGAGGATCCAAATAAAAGGCGCCCTCTCGTCCTTCAGTGTCACTTTCTAACTCTAACTGATCCGTGTTCCTGTCGCCATTTCTAACGCTGCTTTTCAGGACGTTCAGATCTACAGTAGATACGATATCAGACGCAGTTCAAGCCCAGTCGTAGAGTCAACGTGGCGCCCATTTCACGCCGTGAAACAACTTAGCAGCGTGTTTTAATTTCCCTACTTTGTGATTTCTGGAGAACTCGGGGCTTTTTGTTCGCAGCAGTTACTGTTTTGTTGCAACTTTCCGGTGTGCTACGAATCCAGATCACAAACCTCTGCGTCCGTCTGTGAGGTCACCTGTCTATCCACCCATCTGTCCATTAATCTGTCCGTGGTCAAATCCCCTTCGCCCTGCCTCTGAGTCTTGGCGAGGTCGCTAGCGATAGCCAGCGCTCCCCCTTTCAGGAACCTCACAAAGTTCTCGCCAACTAACGGCCCCATGGCGTACATGCCCGGCCCGTCTGCCGCGACCACCTTGTTCGTGAAAGGGTCAACTTCAACCGGGTTCCTCCGACACGTGATTTTCTCGTCTGGGTTGACGCCAAGTGGACGGCCGTTGTCGGCCAAAAAGGAGAGGTTGGGGTTGGCTCCGATCAGAACCAGCGCCTTGGAGATTTGCACCACCGTTCGCTGGCCGGAGTCTGACTCCAGAACGCACTTCCGGTCGGGCCGGAACGCCACCACCTTGTAGCGTGGGAAGCTCAGGTAACCCGGGTAGGAGGAGGGGGATGAGGAGGTGGTGGTAGAGGAGGAGGGAGGGAGGGAGGAAGGAGTGGAGTGGTTACGGAGGTTCTGGGCCTGGTCCTGTGGGGGAGGATTCGGCTGGTACTGCTGCTGAGTCATCATCTGGTGAACCTGGAGGTCAAAGATAGCATCAATGTAACTTAACGGTTGAACACTGACGGCATTAAAAAGTCATGTTGCTACAAATAAAGTATTATAAATAAGTCAAATAATTAATGGGTCAAACAGCAGGAAATTAATCTGCAATAATTTGTATAATAAACAAATCGTTTCAGTCATTTAATGAAGCATCACGCTCTTCTTTCCTTAAATACTTGTGAAAATATATTTATTTTTGTGAGGAAATGTCAACGTTTTAGATACTAACAGGTAAATGAGGTCAACAGATATCAACATTCAACTTCCCCAGTGGCTAAATGACGTTAAAACACATATTTTTGTATTACAGGTTTTCTAAAATTGTATGTTTAAATACGCAAATGAGGCATTAGCTTGTTAAATTTTCATACGTTTCCAGAACAGAAGTGTAAACACTGGGTAAAGTCAGGTTAAAAATTATTTTTTCAGTTTGTTGACATCAGAGTCAAAAGGTTTTTACAGAGGGAATAAAATGTTGTATGAATCAGGCTATGAATTATATTTGAACAAAACCTTCTGTGAGAACATTCAGAATATAGAAACTAATTAAACCGGAGAGTTTGGTGTCTGTAAGTTCTGCTGAAGTGGAGATTTGTGGCTCAGAGTGAGAAAAAAACTTAAATATAAAACCATTTCATACATTTTGACACTTTAGGTGAATGGAGTAATAAAACAAAACAACTAACAGATATCAACATGAAACGTCCCCAGTTGAGACGTGTTATTGAGTGAGTTAAGACAGTTATTTTTTGGTTAACAAGTTGTCTCAAATGTTATGTTTAAATATGCAAATTAGGCATTTTATAATGCTATTTTTGGTGAATTTAAGAGAAATCTCCAGACACAAACAGACAAAGTGTAAGAAATAAACACCTAAATGTGCATTTTGGTTGTTTTCTCTCCAATAGTCAGAAAAAAGACATGTTAAGGAAGGAAAATAGTGCAAAAATCTCAATTATCGTGGCGGCCGTCGGCTGAGTTGTTAGAGCGGTCGCCCCATGCAAAGAGGCTGAAGGTCCTAGAGAACGAGGCCGCGGGTTCAACTCCGACCTGCGGTCCTTTGCTGCATGTTTCCCCCTCACTTTCACCCCATTTCCTGTCTGTCCTACAATAAAGGCTTGAAAAACTGCCAAAAAAATAATCAAAGCGTCAAACATCTCTGGGATTCAAACTCTCGTCACCTTGTGGTACTCTGGGTAGAGCAGTTTGGGCAGCTGGTTGAAGATGAGGCCGGGGTCGTTGACCGAGCGCCTGAAGGCGTGGTAGACAGGCGTGTTGAGATGGTGGGCAGCCAGTACCGCATCGGCCGCCGTGAGCCCAGCCCCCACTACCAGCACCGGGTCCGATGATTGGTCGAGCTCGCCGCGAGAGATGGCCGCTTCCAGCTCCCAGAAGGAGTGGCAGACGTAGGGCAGTGACTCGCCCTCCACGCCGAGCCTCGCCGGGATGTCGTGGGTCCCCGTCGCCAATACCACGTTGTGGGCCAACATGGAGAAAGGCTCGTCTTCTGAAACGGCAGAACCATCTAGCAGCAGCAGGAGGAAGAGGAAAGAGGAGATGAAGGTTAAGAGAAGATTTCTTTCATTAGGTTTTAAACAACATTTACGGTTTGTGTTCACTGTACCTCCCAGCTCTTCCCCCTCTCTGCGCTGCATTCCCGTCACTCTCCAGCAGGGCGGCGACCCCTCCTGGTTGCCAGGCTGTCTGGTTACCGAGGAGACGGTGGTTCCACAGGCAAAGCTCTGCTCCAGGGACATCTGGGAAACGTAGTGTTGGTAGTAGGAGGCTATCTCTGCTGGTGTGGCACGGTCGTTTCGAACATTTCTGAAATAAACAAAAGGTTTCTCAGCTGTCTTTTGTAGTATTAGGTGTCCTTAATAACATACTAAAAGTTTACCAAAGTTTGACCACTGGAAAGGTGTAATTTTCAAGATGGCGTCTAAGACGGGTGGGAAGCCCTCAAAATATCCTAACATCTGATTATTTTAGGATCAGAATCAATATCAGAAATACTTTGATGATTAATATTTGACCCAGCAAAGTAATCTTGGTTGCAAACCCCATGTTTTCTAGGTCTAACCCCATGTTATCTAGGTCTAACCCCATGTTTTCTAGGTCAAACCCCATGTTTTCTAGGTCTAACCCCATGTTATCTAGGTCTAACCCCATGTTTTCTAGGTCTAACCCCATGTTATCTAGGTCTAACCCCATGTTTTCTAGGTCTAACCCCATGTTTTCTAGGTCTAACCCCATGTTTTCTAGGTCTAACCCCATGTTTTCTAGGTCTAACCCCATGTTATCTAGGTCTAACCCCATGTTTTCTAGGTCTAACACCACGTTATCTAGGTCTAACCCCATGTTTTCTAGGTCTAACCCCATGTTATCTAGGTCTAACCCCATGTTTTCTAGGTCTAACCCCATGTTTTCTAGGTCTAACCCCATGTTATCTAGGTCATACCCCATGTTTCTAGGTCTAACCCCACGTTATCTAGGTCTACCCCATGTTTTCTAGGTCTAACCCCATGTTTTCTAGGTCTACCCCATGTTTTCTAGGTCCAACCCCAAGTTTTCTAGGTCTAACCCCATGTTTTCTAGGTCTAACCCCACGTTTTCTAGGTTTAACCCCATGTTATCTAGGTCTAACACCACGTTTTCTAGGTTTAACCCCATGTTTTCTAGGTCTAACACCACGTTTTCTAGGTCTAACACCACGTTATCTAGGTCTAACCCCATGTTTTCTAGGTTTAACCCCATGTTATCTAGGTCTAACCCCATGTTTTCTAGGTTTAACCCCATGTCATGTTTTCTAGGTCTAATCCCATGTTTTCTAGGTCTAACCCCATGTTATCTAGGTCTAACCCCATGTTTTCTAGGTCTAACCCCATCGTTTCTAGGTCTAACCCCATGTTTTCTAGGTCTAACTCCATGTTTTCTAGGTCCAACCCCATGTTATCTAGGTCTAACCCCATGGTATCTAGGTCTAACCCCATGTTTTCTAGGTCTAACCCCATGTTATCTAGGTCTAACCCCATGTTATCTAGGTCTAACCCCATGTTTTCTAGGTCTAACCCCATGTTATCTAGGTCTAACCCCATCGTTTCTAGGTCTAACCCCATGTTTTCTAGGTCTAACCCCATGTTATCTAGGTCTAACCCCATGTTTTCTAGGTCTAACCCCATGTTTTCTAGGTCTAACCCCGTGTTTTCTAGGTCTAACCCCATGTTATCCAAGTCTAACCCCATGTTTTCTAGATCAAACCCCACGTTTTCTAGGTTTAACCCCATCTTTTCTAGGTCTAACCCCATGTTTTCTAGGTCATACCCCATGTTTTCTAGGTCTAACCCCATGTTATCCAAGTCTAACCCCATGTTTTCTAGATCAAACCCCACGTTTTCTAGGTTTAACCCCATCTTTTCTAGGTCTAACCCCATGTTTTCTAGGTCTAACCCCATGTTATCCAAGTCCAACCCCATGTTTTCTAGTTCTAACCCCATGTTTTCTAGGTCTAACCCCATGTTTTCTAGGTCTAACCCCATGTTTCTAGGTCTAACCCCATGTTATCCAAGTCCAACCCCATGTTTTCTAGATCAAACCCCACGTTTTCTAGGTTTAACCCCATCTTTTCTAGGTCTAACCCCATGTTTTCTAGGTCATACCCCATGTTTTCTAGGTCTAACCCCATGTTATCCAAGTCTAACCCCATGTTTTCTAGATCAAACCCCACGTTTTCTAGGTTTAACCCCATCTTTTCTAGGTCTAACCCCATGTTTTCTAGGTCTAACCCCATGTTATCCAAGTCCAACCCCATGTTTTCTAGGTCTAACCCCATGTTTTCTAGGTCTAACCCCATGTTTTCTAGGTCTAACCCCATGTTTCTAGGTCTAACCCCATGTTATCCAAGTCCAACCCCATGTTTTCTAGATCAAACCCCACGTTTTCTAGGTTTAACCCCATCTTTTCTAGGTCTAACCCCATGTTTTCTAGGTCATACCCCATGTTTTCTAGGTCTAACCCCATGTTATCCAAGTCCAACCCCATGTTTTCTAGATCAAACCCCACGTTTTCTAGGTTTAACCCCATCTTTTCTAGGTCTAACCCCATGTTTTCTAGGTCTTACCCCATGTTATCCAAGTCCAACCCCATGTTTTCTAGGTCTAACCCCATGTTTTCTAGGTCTAACCCCATGTTTTCTAGGTCTAACCCCATGTTATCCAAGTCCAACCCCATGTTTTCTAGGTCTAACCCCATGTTATCTAGGTCTACCCCGTGTTTTCTAGGTCTAACCCCATGTTATCTAGGTCTACCCCGTGTTTTCTAGGTCTAACCCCATGTTATCCAAGTCCAACCCCATGTTTTCTAGGTCTAACCCCATGTTATCTAGGTCTACCCCGTGTTTTCTAGGTCTAACCCCATGTTATCTAGGTCTACCCCGTGTTTTCTAGGTCTAACCCCATGTTATCTAGGTCTAACCCCAATTAAATTCACAATTTTCAGCAATTAAGAAGATGGCGGAAGAGAATCCTAACATTTGATATTGCTTTCCGTATTGAAATGTTGTTGGCAGTACAGCGTGTAGTCCTACCATTTTGCTTAAACAAATTTCATCCTTGACTACTTGAACCCGGACCCCACCCCTGCAATGGCAGTGTTGTTTGGCGGAAAGGGTAGCGATTCTGTCGCCTCTTTGTGCTACAAACGTCTCAGAAAGAAAATTGTTACGGACAAATATATATATATTTTTAAATACGAACAGATGTCTTTGAATACTCTACAACAAAGGACAGTTTTTTTAATATATCACCCATTTACAGAGGTTGCCAAATCCATTTACTGGAATTTGAGGAGTGGTTTCTTAATCAAAACCACATTTATACAACATTATTATTAGTAAAATAAGAAGTCCTTATCATATCATTTGTTATGCTAAACCACATTTCTATGTAAATCACATGGCGTTCAGCTGGGGCCATTTGACAAAACAAACTCAGGAGAGAGTAACGCGTGAACACACACTGTTTGCTCCGTGGCTCGAGTTTCTTTAGTATTTCACTATTATGTTTTGCGGTTTAAACAAAGACAGAAGTTTAGATAATGCCCTATTGTTTTCAGCCAACCTTAGCTCAGCTGTACATCACAAACTCAGTGGTAACACATCTGATATTATAACAAAGACACTGTTGGCTGGGAGTAGAATAATAAAACGGACACCAAGAAGTGTATTATGACTTAAAGTTCAACATGTGTTGTGTTTTATCACCCCCTGTTGTGTATTTATCACACAATAAGAGATGGTTATGTGAGTCACATGAACTGTTTACCTGCGTTTCTCTCTCATCCAGTCCTTCAGTTTGAGTCCAGGAAGCTCCATCCAGTTCGCCAGACTCAGAGTTAGCATGGAGCCCTCCATGGCCTGATGATAACACACACACGCACACGCGCGCACACACACACACACACACACACACACACACACACACACACACACACACACACACACACACACACACACACACACACACACACACACACACACACACACACACACACACACACACACACACACACACACACACACACACACACACACACACACACACACACACACACACACACACACACACACACACACACACACACACACACACACACACACACACACACACACACACACACACACACACACACAATTAAAATCACTCAGCTGTATTATTTTAATATTTTCTAGAAAAAAGTAAAGTCTCAGTTGACTGAATTACGCTCTCCTGCTCATTTAAATGATGATGTCATGTCCACACTGCGGCATCAGTGTGTGCAAATAAGCAGCTGACCGCGGAAACAATGTTTATTTGCACACATTAGCATAACGTCTGCTAAGGAAATAAGTCTCTAAACATCACGGACAAAGACAAACACCCTGTTGTGTCCTGAGTTTAAGCATCTTAGGAGGCCCAACATGTCAAGTGGACCATATTATTATATTATTACATGTTATGTGAGGTAAAGTACACCCTTTATGATTAATACCATCATTTTAAACAATCAAGCAAAAACGTAGAATGTAATTCCGGCGCAAAATCCTTCCATGGTCTTTTTCAGCACTAACATACGTCCGTTTTTTAGTGTAACAACTATTCACAGAGAAATCCAGAAGAGTCGCTAACAGTCCGGACGTGGCAAACACTGATTAGCTCGGGGCAGCACGGTGAAGGCATTAAAACGTCTTTTTTAACCACTAATTCTGCTCAAAATAACAGCAAACCTCTGCAGCAGCATGAGAAGAGTCCCTACACACAGAAAACAAAGCAGCAACAACGTAGTTAGTGAACCCAGAGTTTATAAAGAGTGTTTTAAAGACTTACCTACTGGCCCCTGTACCAGCTCCTCTCATAGTAAAGTCCATTCAAGTGGATTACCAAAGTCAATCCCAAAGGAAGGAGCCCATTGGTGCTTTGTTTTGTGTGTAGGGACTCTTCTCATGCTGCTGCAGAGGTTTACTGTTATTTTCAGCAGCATTAGTGGTTAAAAAAGACCTTTGAATGCCTTCACTGTACTGCTCCGAGCTAATCACTGTTAGCCACGTCCGGCTGTTAGCGACTCTCCTAGATTTCTCCATTAATAGTTTTTACACAAGAAAAACTGTCTTGATGGTTTATTTGAAGTATGTAAGTGCTGAAAAAGACCATGGGATGATTTTACGCCGGAATTACACAATTACATAATATAAATAACAATAACATAGTATTTCAGCTACGTACATGCCAGGCTCCTCCGGGCGGACCCTTCCCCAGCACCAGGTGAGAGATGGCGCGCTCCGGCTCGTATCGCCATTCCAACGGAGACGTGTGGTCCAATCCAAAGTCACTGTCGGGGAGCAGCAGCGAATCAAAGAGCACCGCCACAGGATTGGATGATCGCCCCTCCAAGCCCTCGCACAGGTACTCCAGATCCTGGACAGAGAAGGCAAGTGTGAGGAACATGCACGATCCTTATATTGAAGGTAACGCAGGTTTAATTTTAAATAACATTTTTAATTTTTAATAAAAACAACCTTATTCACACGTGCGTGTTTGTGTGTTACCTGCTCCAGCAGCGACAGGTGAGGCTGCTCTCCTAGCTTGCTGTGCAGCAGAGGGTTGGGGTGCGATGCCTCAGGTGACAGGTAGGGGGTGTAACCTGACAACAGGTAGGACAGACAGATCCCCGATGGGCCATTACCTGGAAAACAGAGGCAATGGGTTGAGTTTCAGCGGGATATTCAGGTTTCCAGTTGCACTTGTAACCAACACAATGCTCTGGTAGCTGTGTTATTGTGTGAGGCGCGTGTTTGTCTTCTACAGGTCATAACCGTGGAAACTGAGGAGTTTGTTTATTATCTGCAGGAGGACATTATTTATTTGTTTCTGCCTTAAAAATATACATTAATATGAATCCAACACATTAATAGCAAAGATAAAATGGTCTTTTTGGGACTCAAATCCATTTCATGTTGACAATATTGATGATTGAGGAAAGGCAGTTGTCCTCAGATACAGCTCCTCACACATGTTTAACATTAAAACCTGGTGTATAAATACATGAATATGTCATTATTATTATTATGTGAATAGCCTAGTATTGTCTGTAGGTGTATGTATGTCTTCATGTTAGTGTATAAACAGTTACATATGCAGCCATTTTAATATAAATAGCTGCACTTTAAATATATTTAGAAGTAGATTCCTGCTCTGTCTCTTTTTCAGGTGAGGGGTGGGGGGGGGGGTCATTGACCTGAAAAACGTTTAAGACCCTCGGTCTAAAGGAAACAAAGGGACTGTCTTTGATAAAGGAATTTATAGCTGACTAATGCTCATAATTTTAATTTACCGTATTTTCCGCACTATAAGTTGCACGTAAAACCTTCAGATGTCTCAAAAGCCGACAGTGCGCCTTATAATCCGGTGCTCCTTATATATGGACCAATATTGAGCCACAACAGGTCTCCAACTACGGTGAGCAGCCGCCGACTCTATTTTCCCCCGTAGAAGAAGTAACGCGCGGTGCACGTTGAGATATACGACTGCGTGAAGCGTGCCGTTTCATTTCCATGTGTGTGTTTGTGTAAAGAGCCCAAAATGGCTCCTGTTAAGAGACACGCTTACGACGCAGAGTTTCAACTCAAGGCCATTAGTCACGCAGTAGAACACGGGAATAGAGCAGCAGCCAGAGAGTTTAACATGAACCAATCAATGGTGCCGAAGTGGAGGAAGCAACAAGACGACCTCCCCTGACTGTTTTGTGGACGTTCCCTTTAGCGCAGCTCCATCTAATGGATGCAGAACGTAACCCCAGCCTCGACTGTAGCGTCTTTTCTATGCGCCTTATAATGTGGTGCTCCTTATATATGAAAAAAGTTTCAAAATAAGACGTTCAGTGAAGGTGCGCCTTATGATGTGGTGCACCTTATATATGAAAAAAGTTTCAAAATAAGACGTTCAGTGAAGGTGCGCCTTATAATGTGGTGCGCCTTATAGTGCGGAAAATACAGTAATCAACAGATCCGTAAAACTTAAATTTTCCACATAGGATAATCCAAAAACACCAATTTAAATCTTGTGTTTATCAGAGACGTGTTCAAAGGGTTCATGGAAATAAGTCACTCAGCATGAAAAAAGCAAACTGTGCAGTTTATTGCACACTGACTAATCATGGCATTGAACTCAGTGGGACTGCAGCATGACTCAGCAAGATTGAACACCACATATAAACCAGTTCAATGACACACACACACACACACAAACACACAGCAGTAAATCCGCCTGCTCATAATGACTAATGGAAATCACACTTTCACTTTTTAAGTAAGCACTTGAATGTTTCACAACAAAACAAATCCTGAGCTCAACTGCACTCAAAGAAGATGCAAATACATTTGAGGATTTTGTAATTTTGTAAGATATACAAAATAATAGAAACTTAAAGCACGATATTTATCCATCGGACTCTACGACGCTTCACAGCAACGCTCAGGAAACACACTCACATCATTCAAGGGACTTATTACTGAAATCCTACCACTGTAATTAAAAATGCACCTTTCTCTCTTCATCTCGCACCTTAAAATCCACTTAGTATATTTGTAATATAGTGTTTTAAATCTGCCATACTGTACTTTTATTGTAGTTTATGTTTAGTATTTCTGATTGTTTTGTACCGCTACGATGACCTAATTTCCCCTTGGGGATAAATAAAGTTATCTATCTATCTATCTATCTATCTATTTACCTACCTACCTACCTACCTACTTACCTACTTACTTACCTACCTACCTACCTATCTATCTGTCTATCTATCTATCTATCCATCTATGTATCTGTTATAGCAGGTTACTATAGTCACCCTAAGATGTGTCTTTAATGTAAAAAACAAAAACGAAACCACCAATCTTCCGGTGAGCTGCTTACTTCATGTGCAACACTTCCTCACCCACTTCCTGCTGCAGCTGATGACAACACTTTCTATCAGCGATTGCAGTGTGAACATGCGCCCCACGACCACTGTGGGGAAATAATGCTCCTTCTAGCTGGACAAAAACACTCCTTTGTCTTTTTACAACAATAATATGACATTTATCCGTAAGATAATAAACACATGTTTGTGCGTTTACTTACCGATGATGACCACGGGCAAAATCTCTCCAGAGATACTTTCTTTATCGTGAGGATCCATTTTTACTGTGGAGAGAAAACACAGAATTATTGTTATTATCATCATTATCCAAGAAGAATAAGGGTGTATTAGTCAAGTATTGCCAAGTCTAGTCACGATGGTTAGTCAGTACATTTCCACTGACCTCTCACACACACACACACACACACACGCACGCACGCACACACACACACTTCCCCTGTCTTACCTCATAGTTTAACATAGCAACATGACCTCCAGTAAACAAAGAAACTCAGATATGGCGGCTCACTTAAAAGTAGTGCGTGCGTGTGTGTGTGTGTGTGTGTGTGTGTGTGTGTGCGCGCGTGTGTGTGTGTGTCTTTGACCCAAGGGAGATGAAAGCGGGAGAAACAACAAGATGCACTGATAGTGACCCAGATATCTTTTTCTTGTTGTTTCTTATTGTTATTTATTTCCTTTCTGTTCCAGAGAAACAAATAAATCTTAATAGTAAAAAAATAAATATATATATTAAAGTCATTCAGCCCTTTGTTACACTATCTTTACAAGGAGCACAAACAAGATTTAACCTTGTTTCACATCTCAAAAAATGCTTTTTAACCTTTTAATGTTATTTAGCGGTCGTACAGTTGATGCAGCACAGCAGATAAACATCGACCACGGCAGTCGGTGAATCTAATTAGCTGATAACCTGATGGCGGTCAGTAACGCAAATATTCAACATTTGAAGAAGAACGCACTGGACGCCGGTGCCTCTTTAACATCCAAGGTTGCCGCCGTTCTGTTTGAAGGCCCATCTGACTCGTACATGTAAAAACGAGGGGACCGTTTGGACAAAAAATATCTAATCCCAATTATGTGCCCTGCGATGCCTCACAGCAAGAGGGTTCCTGGTTCGAATCCCCTTCTGTGTGGAGTTTACATGTTTACATGTTCGCCCTGTGGGTTTTCTCCGGGTTCTCTGTCAAAAGTCCAAAGACATGCAGGTGTTCGGTTCATTGATGACTCTAAATCACCCGTAGGTGTGAATGGTTGTCTGTCTCTGTTTGTCTCTACGTGTCCTGTGATAGACTGGCGTCCTGTCCAGGGTGGACCCCGCCTCACGCCCAATGTCAGCTGGGATCGGCTCCAGCCCCCCCCCCCCCGCGACCCCGACAGGGACAAGTGGTTGAAGATGAAAGAATGAATGAATGAATAATCGCGATTATTTTGACTGATATTGAAATCGTGACACGATTCATAACGTTGGAGGGAATGGCGACATTTATTAAAATGGTTATGCTGCGATATCTTCACAGACTTTTTCTTTAAGGGCCTTTAGACATGGATCGTTTTTTGTGTTCGATAATCTGCATGTCAATATTTTTGTGTGATTGTTTCTCGCCAATAAAGAAACATGTTCGCTTTAACGTATGGGGTTGATTTTTCTGAGATTTCGCATCATAAAATAAACGCACAAGGACTTTAGCACAAACGCAGAAGCTCTGTGCTCCGATTCAAGACTTTCCTCCTTTCAACCGTAGACTAAGTAAATGAAAATTCATTTTACAGTTTATGCTTTCAACCTCAACAAATGCAGCATATACCAGATACACTTCGTCTGTTCTTACTTTTCACAATAAAAGCCCTGGACTGCGTAACTGTCGAGCCAATCTAGCAAGCCGAGCACATCACCGGTATGACTATTCACACGCGAACAAAGTATAGTAAAGCACCACTATACGCTTTGTCTTTGTGGTAGAAGGAGGGGTTACAACATTGACAAGTTTAAAGAGTGGAACATAATTTACAGTCGACCATGAAGTCAAGTGTGATCTCATCCGTGTACACACAGGCGGAGGAAGGGCGGGGTGACGAGCAGCGCTGCGTGGCTGCAGCTTTTAACAATCTACAAAGTCATGCTCACCAACAAAGTAAAACATAAAGTGACATAAAGTGAAATTAATGAAGAAAAATAAGAAGAGGGAGAAAAAAAGAGCCAAAAAACTCAGAGGAAACTAATGAACTGGAACGCGTGAGAGGGAAGTTGGGAGAAAGATAAAGAGGGTTACATAAGCAGCGCAAAGCTTGGCAGCGAGCCCAGACCAGAGTGTGTTTCATAGCCAAAGGCTTTACTGGACACACACACACACACACACACGCACGCACACACACACACACACACACACACAGACACTGTACATGACTACGTGCAGCCCACTAGCCCAGTTTCCTTGTGGAACAGATCTGACAGGATCAAGTCCTTCATTTTTTGGCAAAAAAAGTACGCCTGCTAAGAAAAGGCGTTTTTAAGCTTGTCCCAACACCAGAACACTTGTATTTTTAAAAAACGATTCTCGATACCATGTTCAATCAACCTGACTATCACCAGATGACTTTCGTTCCACCTTGACTTCGCCCTAGCTCCACTCAACCATCTGGGATCGCTCCACTGCAGAGGGATTTCAGGGTCCGCACAAAATGGTCGAGCCAATCAGGACCTCCGGGCGGGGGTTTATAGATGTGAAGTAGCAGAGAAGCGACTGTTGTGATTCAGACAACAATGGCGGCTCACATGCCAGCCTCCTGAGATCACTTTGCTACGGAGCGATCCCAGAAGGACGAGGGAAGCAAGGGGGAACCAACTTCATTTGGCGAGTGTCAGGTTATTGTTTAACACCTGGACAAAAAGAAAAAAGTCCGTCGCACACAAGAGAATAATCAACTTCAGAAAAAGTCACTGAACACAAACCAACAACCCGGTTGATTCTCTTCCCTGTTGTCTCATCTGTGCAGCTTTGGGTTGAAAATCTGATTTTAGATCTGCTTTTTTTACGACATCTCTACTTTCTATAGCATCAAATGTGTATCTTGTGTTGTTTCAAAGCACGGTGCTATTGAAAAGTACTGAAGTATCGATACTTTTGCAAACATTATCATAAAGTTGGGCTGCACAATTATGGCTAAAAAGATAATTATGATTATTTTGATCAATACTGAGGTCAGGACTATTTATTCATTTTAGGGTCTAAAATCTAGGACTTAGAATTTTTCTCATTGGAGGTCGACGTCCGCGCCGGCACGTCCTAGGGATGATTTTTCACTGTTTAAATCAATATCTTTGTGATTACACAGCGTACAAACGTGATCTATATGTTGCTGCAGTTGGCAGATTCGCCTCTTCCGCATTATTTTACTGCAAGCTCATAGGTCACTGACACGGCCAATTAGAAGACAGGAAAGAGCACTCGTGACTGACAGTGTGTGGCTGGTGGACCGTGGTGTCCGTCATCATTTTCTGTAACTAACCAATAGACACTCAGATAATCCCTAAAGACCCACCCACTACCAACAGCAGTGAGTCTGATCCTTTCACTGCATCCTGACACCGGCAGCAGATCACAACAGTGGAAAACACAAGTGCTGTTCTGAAACTGATTTGGCCACGACGAGGATTACGGTGCTTCTGTGCCACAGGGTTGATTCCTGCGACAGAGACGAACAACAGAGATCCATCTGAAGATGAGGAAGTGTTTTTACTTCACAAAAACGATGCGTAATTGTGACCAGATTGGCCAGTGTGCTTCTGTGCGCAATGCCTAAATTGGTCTGTGTATCAAAATTGACTGTCCATTAGTAAAGTATTACTCTGTCATAGTTTTTTAGTTTTGTATTATTGATTAGTGAGCTTCAGTGTCAAACGGATCCAGTAAAGGGCCGCTGTGGCTGCAGGTTTTTTATTCCAACGAAGCAAGAACTTGAAAATGTCCGCGCATGGTCCCTCCTTCTTTTTTCTATGTCCGAACAGGCGCACATAAAATGACCTCAGAACCGCCGTAGGCCTCATGCTCGTACACGTGCACACGCTCGTGCTCGTACATGTGCAAACGTGCTTTACAAAAGCCCACCTCTCCCAAACGGGCCGCAGCTAGGAGCGGTACGGTTGCACTCACACTGGTCAAACAAACTAAGCTTTACCCGTGAAACCTGTTTGGGCACGGTACGGATGGACAGTGTGAGTGCGCCCTAAAAACGACCGTACCCCACGTCCCCACATTGTCTTTTCATCACATTTTACAAAATAAACACGCAACAAATATTCATCCAAACTATTTTTAAATGTAAAAACGTGAATACAAAATCTCTTATAGACTATAAGTTATGTAAACTTGTTTTTTGAGATACTCTAATTTGGAAGTGTGTAAAGATTGTTTGTACAGATCATGTAAACAATGGCCGCCCGCGGGACGTCTGTTTTTAAAGTGTTAACGCACCTGTTTCATTTTTCCAGTTAATTTATAAGGCGAGCTTTTCTGTTGGGGTTCGGTTTCATCGCAAAGTGTTTGTCAGTTGATATTCAAAAGTGTTTTGACCATAACCAGAGAAGCAAAACAGGTTTTTTTTTAATCTTCCCAGATAATTATCGAATCAACGGCCTGCTGGCAGCGATGATGCGTATTTACAGTCACTGAAAGTTTATCCATCAACAGGTGCACACATCACATTACTTATTAACAACACACCTGTGTCACACTGTGACACAGCAGTTTTTCCTGCACGCATACCTGTGAGCAGGTATGCGTTCAAATCAATCAGTCGGCACTTGGTGATGCAATCAAACCGTTACTTGCATAACTTCCTCTAGTGGTGATTTAAATCAGATGCTCATTGATATAATCACACACTCAGCACTTCAAGTTCACAACACCTCAAAAGAAGTATGTAAAGTATGTAAATAAAGACTTTAGCATTTTAAAAAATGCACCCAATGACCTTAAACTGCACCATACTTTCAAATTTTTATCTTCTCTTTTACTGAAAAGCTCAAACTTTGAAGAATGAGCACCAGTTTGGACGACATGGACAGATTTTGCTGAAAAAAGCTGTTATATTCTTATATATAAGTAAGGTTTACACGCATGTATCTGCACTATTACTGCATGAAACAATGCCCGCGTCATCTTGTATTTTATGTTTCTTTGTCAGATGATTGCACACAAGAGATTAAGTAACTAGCACCCCAGAATTTGTTGCTCTTATTGTTTTTTTTACCCAGAATAAAAGTGAACGTCTGTAAAACCCTGCATATAAAGATGGAGCCCTCGTCATCACTGCGGCTCTCACAGGAGTCATATTCCTCTGCAGCAAATATAGCAAAGCCCTGATGTCTGATCCAGCTGCTGCTGTTATTTCAATAAGCAGACATCTCTTTAATCCAAGTTAGCTCTTATTGTACGTCTCGCTCGGAAGCGCTCCATACGGCGCATGCACCGGCCGCCCCATCTGCCATCTGCACCGACCAGACGGCTAATGAGATTTTAATTATCTTCCCGCTGAACGAGAATCTGTGGAGGCAGTCCAGTAATAAAGCTAATAAACTTGTGGGTAGTGAGTCAGACGTTAAATGCGCTTTACAGTCCGTAGGCAGCGGTGGAATGTAACTAAGTACATTTACTCACAAATTAAGTTACCTCCCATTTCATGCTGCTTTATCCTTGTAATCCACTACTTTCAGAGGTTACATTGCATTTACATTCACATTTCAATGTTATTTATAGTGCCAAATCATAACAAAGGTTGTCTCAGGACACTTTACAGAGAAGGTAAAGACCACACTCTATGACTTATTTATGATTTACAGAGACCCAACAATTAATATACACATACATTTAAAGTGATGACTCTAAAATCACCCGTAGGTGTGAATGGTTGTCTGTCTCTGTTTGTCTCTATGTGTCCTGTGATAGACTGGCGTCCTGTCCAGGGTGGACCCCGCCTCACGCCCGATGTCAGCTGGGATCGGCTCCAGCACCCCATGACCCTGACCCCGACATAAGCGGTTGAAGATGAATGAATGAATGATACATTTAAAGTATTTCTGATTCTGAGCACAAGTTCAATGAGCCACTATTTCTCTAGAACACAACATGCTGCATACATGTGCTCTACTGTGGGAATATAGACACTCTGTATAATTATTATAATTATTATTAAACACCTTCCTCACTTTGGAGCGACAACCTATGATATTTCAGATCCTAACAAACCCTGAATCATTCTTTTGTTGGCTGGTTTCCTGTTTGATCACCATCTTTATGTCTGCACACGTGTGACAGATTAGTACAGTACAGTATAAATGAAGCCAACGTCCCCAAATATCCCCGTTAACTCCACAACTGTGAATGTTCCCGCAGCCTTCTGGTGTCATTAGTACAGTGTCATTAGTGACAGCTTTAGTTACTTTGCAGAGTCAGATTATTAATATAAATACACAATCCAAAGACGTGCAGGTGTTCGGTTCATTGATGACTCTAAATCGCCCGTAGGTGTGAATGGTTGTCTGTCTCTGTTCGTCTCTATGTGCCCTGTGATAGACTGGCGTCCTGTCCAGGGTGGACCCCGCCTCACGCCCCATGTCAGCTGGGATCGGCTCCAGCACCCCCACGACCCCGACCCCGGGATAAGCGGTTGAAGATGAATGAATGAATAACTGTGATATATTATTATTATTATTAAAGGTTAAACCTCCCAGTAGTATACAAAGTAATCCAGGTGCAACATTGAAGTGATGAACACATTAAAAATTACAATCTAATAATCTAAAATATATTCTACTAAAATTAGATATTCTGCAAAAATTGTTTGGCACGCAAAGTTTATTTTTATGCTAATATTTTGGTGCTTTTATGCAAGTAAGATTTTGGATGCAGGAGAATATTTGCAAACAAGTTTTTCTACTTTTACCAAAGTAAAAGATCTGAGTACTTCCTCCACAGTGTACAAATAATCCAACTTTATTCATGTTATAAAGTCCTGCATTCATACTTAAGTTAAAGTGTAAAAGTACTTCAATCAAAACACTTAAAGTGCCAAAGTAAAGGTACTTATCTTATAGAATAATATACGATATTACTGGAATATGATGTCTGATGCATTGATGTAAGTAAAGTCTGAGTTGCTTCATACGCTGGTTTTATCTTAATCTACGATAACACATCATAATTAAGTAACTAATGATGTTTAATGTAAAATGTGCAAAAGAAATGTGCATGGAAAATGTTCGTTTGCATCCAAAAAGTAGTAGAGTTGAAGTATAAAGTAGCAGAAAATGCAAATACTCAAGTAAAGTTCCTAGAAACTGAAGTAATGATGCGTTATATTCCACCTTTGTGCAGAGATGGAAGAAGTATTCAGGAGTAATAACACACTTTAGAGACACTCAGTTACATGCAAGTGCATTCAAAAGTCTCCTCAAGTGCAGAACATCAGCAAAGTAATGGACGTCTTTGTGTTTTATTTTATATTTTAGCTAATTTAAACAAATTAAGATAAATATTAGCACCCTAAAACAACTTTATACACAAATTCTCACACACAAGGACAAACAAGACTAACATAATGATTAAATAAATACAAATAAATATTAATAAATAGTTTTTACTTATCTGACCCTGCCCCCTTTTTTAATATTATACAAATATAATTGCATAAAAATATAAATTATATAGGATTTTGAATGCAGCCTGAGCCACCACTGTCTTATCATTGAGACTGATGTAACCAGTGTGTGTGTGTGTGTGTGTGTGTGTGTGTGTGTGTGTGTGTGTGTGTGTGTGTGTGTGTGTGTGTGTGTGTGTGCAGACAGAGACCACCCGCCCACCCCCGGGTGAACTTCATGACTCACATCGTCACGTCAGTGTGATCTAAGGACACGGACCCACGGACGTTGACTCACATTTACGCATAAAGACCTTATTTATGTAACAATAGCACGAGACCGGCTCATGCGTAATACACCTCCACGCACGCACGGACGCACACACGCGCCGCTTTATGTAAACCGACGTGAGATGAAGGTTACTCACATATTTCCTAGGGCTGCTCTCGGCTCTGTGTCCCCCTGAAGAGGAAGAAGGAGATGAAGAAGGAGGAGAAGAGTGTGTCGGTTCTTCTTCTGCTCACTGGCGCATTATCTCGCAGCCCGATCCGGATCTTTATGCGCGTTTCTTCCGCACATGTGCGACGCAAAGCTGCAGCTGCCGCCCGCTGCTGCACATTCACAGATTATATACCGCTACAGACGGCCCGGCCCGCCGGCCAATCAGCAGCCAAACACCCCCCACCCCACCCGGGCACTTTCTCCCTCCCCTCCCCTACGCCGCCGTGACGGCAGCGCGCACAGATCGTCTAATGTGAACAAGATGGAGGCGCGGCGGCGGAGGGATCTGCTGTGTTTAACACTCTAAACACATGGTTGACATCATTTATTTTATTCTTTATATTCATGACTTTTCCTAATTTTATGGGGACAACTGGGAAAAACTAACATGTTGCATTGTTCTGTATATGTATATATATATATATATATATATATATATATATATATATATATATACATATACATATATACTTGTTGTTGGTGTTCCTTGGGGTCAATTTGATGATTTGGATGATTTAATCATTATTATTTTCATCTATTTTAGAATAAAAATATTTAGAAATGTTTCAAATTGTTGTGTTGACCACTCTAAATACATGGTTGACACACACACACACACATACACACACACACACACATACACACACACACACACACGCACACAAATATATATATTTATATAAATATTTTTTTTCGTTTTGCTTAATATTTATGACTTTTCCTAAGTTTATGGGAGCAACTGGAAAAACGTGAACTTTGCGTGTATATATATATATAAATACATTATATATAATATATTTAAAAATTAAATAATTTATTTATTTATATATATATGTATATAAATAAAATATTATATACATATATACGCAAAGTTCACGTTTTTCCAATTTATAAAATAAATTATATATTTATATATATATATATATATATATATAAATAAATTATATCTATATATATAATTTATTTTTATTTATTCTGGGAAAAATTGGCATTTTCCTGTAAACATATTGACAAACATACATTTCTGTCAATTTGATCGTTTTTAATGATTTAAGCGTTGTTATTATTATAATAATTATAATTATTAAAATTATTATTATTATTATTTTGATTTTGTTTCTTTATTATTATTATGTATTTTACAATTAAAATATTAAGAAATGTTTGAAATTGTTTGTTTTTCCTGAGGTCAAATTGACACTTTATGTAACACATGCCACTGTCCTTGATAATGGATAATACTTGAATTGCAAATATCATAAATAACACAAAACAGTACTAATAAATAACATACTTTAAAACACAAACAAATATCCCTCAATCCACTTTAAGGTCAACTGTTAAAATGTTTTGTTTTTTCCGTATATTTCCAAAGTCACGTTATTATTCTGGAAGAAGTTGTTTTGAGTTCTGTGTTTAATCTAAAAGCAGAAATACTTTAATATCAAAGGGGGAAATTATTTTTATACCGATATACAAACAACAAATATTATACAGACTAAACATATTTTAGAAAAAAACAAAAATTTAAATGTACAGAAATTAATATTTACATTAAAATGCCACAAATACACATAGAGTACCTGACATTAGAACTTGAGTAACAACTTTAATTATAATAAAGGTTGAACAGTGGTTCGAGCAGTCGCCCCGTGTAAAGAGGCTGAAGGTCCTTGAGGCAGCAGCCGCAGGTTCGACCCCGACCTGCGGCCCTTTGCTGCATGTTTCCCCATTTCCTGCCCCGTTGCCAGGGTCAAAGTGACCCCAAGAATAAACGGTGTTAGTAAAATCTGAGGGGAACAGAAGAGTTAAAGAGTTAATATCTCCCTTCAGAAAGTCCTGCATTTAAAATCTTGAATATGTAGAATCTTAATTAAAAGCTAAATTAACAATAATAATAATAATAATACACCCACATGGCGTTTTGGGGGGTACAGAATGAAAGTATGGCTATATTTAGTCTGAATTAAAGGTCGAATATGAAGAATGAGCAAAACACCGCCATCTACTGTCTCAAGATCGTAGTAGCAACAACAAAAAATAACTCCAGCACTCAGGTTGCCAGGTTGGTCAGACCTGACCCAGCAGCTACAGGACACCAGAGTCTGTTTGAGTCTGTTTGAACCCGTCCCCTCCGACAAATCACACCATAAAAACAAGTATTAGAGGAGTTTGACTGACAGTTAGCGTTAGCCGCTACAGCTAAGTAAACATGAAAGTTAGCTTACCGATCAAGGAGAAACGTAAACATTTGTGCGTGTGTTTTAATAAACTCTGGGTTCACTAACTACGTTGTTGGTGCTTTGTTTTGTGTGTAGGGACTCTTCTCATGCTGCTGCAGAGGTTTGCTGTTATTTTCAGCAGCATTAGTGGTTAAAAAAGACGTTTTAATGCCTTCACTGTACTGCCCCAAGCTAATCAGTGTTAGCCACGTCCGACTGTTAGCCACTCTCCTGGATTTCTCCGTTAATCGTTCATACACTAAAAAAACTGTCTCTTTGGATTATTTGATTTATGTAATTGCTGAAAAACACCATGGGATGATTTTACACCAGAATTACACTTTAAGCACAAAACGTAAAAGTCATTATGCAGAATATTTTATTATCAGGTTTTGATTATTATATAGATTAATGTAAATATAACTTCACTGTTGCAGCTGATAAAGGCGGGTTAATTGTATTTATTTTATATAAAGAATGTGTAGGCTTATCTATAACAGTATATGTTATTTCATTTGTTGATAATACTGTGTATTAATAAGATGAATCTATAAAGTAACTAGTAAATAAATGTAGTGGATTAAAAAGTACAATGTCTGAAATGTCTGGACTGAAAAGGACTGCATATTTTCACCTGCGTAATATTATATATATATTATTATTATATATATATAATATATACAAAAATAAGGAACATTGTGTCTCAGAAAGATGCATAAAAACTAGTCCATGCATCCACCCTTTGCAATTTCCCAGCTTGGGATCAATAAAGCATTTCTATTCTATTCTAATCTGTGGCGGACGGCGTTCCTCCCCTTCCCGTCCTCGCTCTCTACCCCCCCCCCCCCCCCCCCCAACCCCCGAGCCACGGATGTGTATTTTAGACCAGAACCTGGACTTAAAATGGCGCCCTATTCATTACAATCAGATTCCAAAGATTTTTTCTGGGTTTCCAGGTTTACTAGTGTAATATGCACAGTTGTGTTTCTCCTGTTGGCTTCACATAGGAATTTAAATTGCTTTGCTGTGGTTTGAGAAAAGTTTTACAAATAGAAAAAGTCCGTGGATTAAACATTTACAATATAAAAGAGTCATAATCACCTCTGTTTGCAGTTTGAGGAGCCCTTTACGTGTAGAAACATTCAATTTAACATATAATGTAAGCTACTATAACATTTAACTTTACTTTTGGGGCACACGGTGGAGTGGTGGTTAGCACTGTCGCCTCATAGCGAGAGGGTTCCTGGTTTGAACCCCGGCTGGGGCCCTTCTGTGTGGAGTTGACGTCTTCGTGTTCCCGACCATGCCCGAGCGCCGAGCACGAGTCTGTCTCATACGGCTCAGTAGTTAGTGAACTGATTAAATGCTGTCCACATACGTAGCTTGCATATGTTATATATTCATTTAAATGACAAGTATATACTGTATTAACAGTTGGAATCAAGCAAAAATAATGTTTATGTTCTTTAGTGAGATTTTTTTAAATTTCAGTGGTGGTTAGCATTGTCGCCTCACAGCGAGAAGGTTCCTGGTTTGAATCCCGGCTGGGGCCCTTCTGTGTGGAGTTTGCATGTTGTCCCCGTGTCTGCGTGGGTTTTCTCCGGGTTCTCCGGTTTCCTCCCACAGTCCAAAGACGTGCAGGTGTTCGGTTCATTGATGACTCTAAATCACCCGTAGGTGTGAATGGTTGTCTGTCTCTGTTCGTCTCTATGTGTCCTGTGATAGACTGGCGTCCTGTCCAGGGTGGACCCCGCTTCACGCCCGATGTCAGCTGGGATCGGCTGGGATGAAGATGAATGAATGAAATTAAATCAGTTTGAGGTGCAGCTGTGGATAAGAAACACAGGTCTGCTCCCTCGTGTCGCCCTTTTGTTTTAATTCTTTGTCTTTTCTTTGTTTCCCACCTAAATCCTTTTTTGCTGATTCATGTGATTTGACTGCTGCAACATTTGCCATTTCCCTCTGGGGGTGAATCCATTATGATCACTAAGGAAATGTTTTTTTCTCGCTCAAAGGCAAAGCGACTAATGTCGTTAACCTAGAGAGCTGATGGTCAAAGGTCACAACGAGAGTTACATCACTACTGTGACGGACTGATTAGTGTGCTGATGAGGCAACAGCTCCCTGCAGCTCGTGGGTTTATTGTGATATAACAACAACATGACACAGCGTGAGGGCAGCTGTTGCTTTCATAAAACAGTCTTCAAGTATGTTAATATGAAAGTTATGGACACATTTAAATTTAAATACATTTGTATTTATGACTCCACCTCAATCGTCATTAATTCATCTGAACGCAGCCGGACGTCAGATACATTTTTTTTGGCATTGTACGTTTCTGTGGTTTGCAGAGGAAACATTTTTGGCGGGCTTTTACGTCAACATGCGCTTTTAACTGACTTATAGATGTTTACATGAAGCGTTCAAGTGCTCCGGATGTGAAGTGACATAATATAACAACCCTCGAACGCAGCTTAGGGAGGAGGCCGGTGTGCATGGTTGGGTCAAACACACACACGCGGACTTCCACCGAAGAGACTGCGACTAGTGTCTCATTAAACTTAATTACAAAACGATTATTTTATCTCATCCTTAGTTTTTATGGCTAATGTTAAAAGTTTTAATTTGCCCAGAAGTCTGTCGGCCCTGAAACTGGACGGAGCAGAATCCAAAGTATTGCGGTACCTGTTATCTTTTGTTTCTGTAAAAAGGATCATTCTGATGAACTGGAAAATAAGAAAACCAAACTGTTTTTGTTTAGATCACTGGCTAAAGGGTTTTAAAGATTCAAGATTCAAGGTTCAAGAAGTTTTATTTATCCCGAGGGAAATTATCGTGCAACAGTTTCAACACAAAGGTGGGAAAAGATCAGAGTAACAATAAGCATAAAAACATAAATCAAATCAAAGTAAAGCTAACATCAAATAAATAAAACAATAACTAATGTGACTAATGTGAGTGCAACAGACATTGTGGTTAAACGTAGAGAGAGAGCTCACTTATGTAACATGGCTATCTTAAATGTAAACGGGCAGGTGGTACCAACATGGCCGTAAGTACGCTGCGGCTTGAGTTTTAACAAAAACCAAAACATGTGAGCACATTACACCAGTTCTTAAATCATTACACTGGCTTCCTGTACGTCAGAGAATTGATTTCAAAATCCTCCTGCTCACATATAAATCACTACATGGTCCAGGGCCGAGGTATATCACTGATATGCTCCCACTACATAAGCCTTCTAGATCACTGAGATCCTCTGAGGCCAATCTGTTAAACTCAGATCAAGGGAACGCATCTTTCAGTCATTATGCAACAAACAGCTGGAATAAACTTCCTGAAGATGTGAGACTTTCACCCACTCTGACCACTTTTACAACTAGATTGAACACTTTTATGTTCACCAAATCTTTGCTCTTTTAACGTCCGCACTGTTTTTATTATTGTCTGTGTTTTTATTCTCTTTGTCTTCCTGTAACGCATTTGAATTCATGACATGTTGCTGTGAAGCACTTTGAGTCTGCCGTGTGTATGAAAAGTGCGTTACAAATAAAGTTGCCTTGCCTTGGTTGAGAAACAGTGAGGTGCAACGTAGCTGTGGTTTGCAGGATGTACATTGTGGTGAGTCGACTGGGGTTGTGCATGAACGAGGGGGGAAGGAAACGCACACAGAGTGGGAGCTCTTGGTGTTTTCTCCCCTCTCAGATGGTCAGACTGTCCCTGAGGCAGAGCACTGTAGAGTAGCAGTTGAGTCAATAATGCCTCTTTGGTCCAGACTGAAGTATCTCAACAACCGTTTGATTCAATTCAGTTCAATTAAATTTAATTATAATGCCAAATATTAACAAAAGTTATGTTGAGACACTTTACATATAGCAATATAATAGAATAGAATGACTTTAATGATCCCAGACTGGGAAATTATTATGTAACAGCAGCAGTGGGTCAGCAAATAAACACTTTTTACATAACATACATATAATAAAATATATACATAGTGTATATATACAGTGCACAGTGTGCTATAAACAATAAACAATAATAATATATACAATAAAATATGCAAAATTAAAAATGTATGCAACAAAACAGTAGAGAGAGCAGAGTTCTCTGTCACGCAGAGGTGAGAGAGTTATTATAATATATTATAAACAGTGATTCATGATTTACAGAGACCCAACAATTCCCCCATGAGCAGCAACATGTCACACTATCTTTAATGAAAGCAGTAATAATTATTATAGTTGTTATTAACAGTATTAATCCATCATTCTTGTGCAAACAGTGGCGTTGAAAACCTTCCCTATAACAGACAGGAACGTCAGACAGACCCAGCTCTGTGGAGGACGGACATCTGTCTGCACCGGAGAGAGGAAGAGAAGGAGAGAGAGAGACACACTTCCAGAGATGCAATCAACCACAAAAGTAACAGTATCTATAATAATATCTATAGAAATGTGAATAAAACTTATATTTTATGGCATTTAATGCAGTAGAAAGGTAGAAACAAGCACAGCTAAGGTGATAGAATATTCATTCATCTTCAACCGCTTGTCCCTGTTGGGGTCGCAGGGGGCTGGAACCCATCTCAGCTGACATCGGGAGTGAGGCGGGGTACACCCTGGACAGGACGCCATACTTACGGGCAAGTTTTAGAGTCATCAATTAACACCTGCACGTCTTTGGATTGTGGGAGGAAACCGGAGAACCCGGAGAAAACCCACGCAGACACAGGGACAACATGCAAACTCCACACAGAAGGGCCCAGTCGGGATTCAAACCAGGAACCTTCTCGCTGTGAGGCAACAGTGCTAACCACTACACCATATGACAATGATTAATATGGTGGTAATAACAGCTGTGATACAATAAGATATATTATGATGTTTTTATGGCTACAAAGTTTATAATTTATTGGACTAATGAAAGTAAATAAGACTAATAGTGATAATAGCAGCAGGAAGCGTCATACAGGACCACGGCAGCAGGCACCACCACAATCAACAGAGACCTGAGAGACAATTTTGTGATGGACTGCCATGATTTTTTATCCAGACTTTAATTGTCCCCAGAGGATGAACGTCACTGAATTTGGTGTTTCAATGATTTTTGATCTTGCTCCACCAGCTCGTCAAAGTGCTCAACTATGCAGTGAAATGGGGCGGCAGTAGCTCCGTCCATAGGTGACTTGGCTGGGAACCGGAGGGTTGCTGGTTTGAGTCCCTGTGTGGACCATGAATGGAGCGTGGACTTGTGGCTGGAGAGGTGCCAGTTCATCTCCTGGGCTGTTGAGCAAGGCACCGAACCCCCAATGGCCGGGGCGCCGGTCACTGGCAGCCCCCTCGCTCTGACATCTCTCCTTAATTGCATGTATATAGTGCATGTGTGTGTGTTTCAGGCCTGTGTGTGTAACATGAATAACAACAAATGGTAAATGGACTTGTACTTATATAGCGCCTTTCTAATCTTCTGACTACTCAAGGTGCTTTCACAGTGTTTGTCACATTCACTCATTCACACAAACATTCACACTGATGGCAGTGGACATCTACAGACCATCTAATGTAACCATTCACACACATTTACACACCCATGTGCAGCACAGGGAGCAATTCAGGGTTCAGTGTCTTGCCCAAGGACACTTCGACGTGTGGACCGGGGGCGGTGAGGATCGAACCGCCAAACTCTCAAATGGAGAAAAACCCACTCTACCTCTGAGCCACAGTCGCCCATACATTAGATTGGAAAAAATTAATTTCCCCAATTGGGGGACGAATAAAGGAATTCTTCTTCTTCTTCTTCTTCTTCTTCTTCTTCTTCTTCTTCTTCTTCTTCTTCTTCTTCTTCTTCTTCTTCTTCTTCTAAATCTCTCATCATGATGATCCACTGACTTTGAAGACACCAGCAAGTTGACGTTTGACGGACGATGTTTGGTTATTATTATATTATTGCTGTGAAAGTCGGAGCAGATATTCATGTTCCCCTCAGGATGAACTGTAAAAACTCTGGTGATTAATCAACATTTCATCATCAGCTTTAAAAAAAAAAAAAAAGTCCAACACTTTAACTCATGACCTGCAAAACAAACGCACTTCCCTCGTGTTGTATTTTGTCCTTTTTCTTCCTGATGTGACATTTATTCATTGATTAAGTCTCATGTTCAAACACTGACTGCAGCCTGTCCTCCACTGTCTGCATTGACACAACTCGTGCTTCTCATGGCTCTGGTTTCTGGCTCTTTCCACCATGATGCAACAGGCTGACCGCTCACCGCTTGCTGTTGCTTTTCTCACCACTCGCGTCGTTCATTGGCTGAAGCCTCCACAGCGAGAACGCAGGGAGCCAATCAGTGATGAGAACACATAAGACGTCACAGGCTGCATGGATATGGAAGTCTGATGACACACACTGCAAGGTTGAGTTATCCTCTTTAGAAACCCCCCCTCCTCTACTTAAATTAGGAGCATTATTGTGCTTTTTTCATGGTAATCTTCCAGTAAATGTTTGTATTTATGTTGTTTATAAGTTAAAGTTTTGGTCAGAGAACAGACGGAGCAGAAAAACTTGAAGCATTTCACCAAGTTTACTTTATTGCACTTGGATGAAAATAGCATATTTTGGTTGCCAATATTAAAGGGTACTTTTTCTGCTATATATTTAATTAAAACTGTATTTTACTGTAACTTAGTTCTGTAGGAAATGCTGCTACACTTTTAACACAGTTATCACTTATCGCTCCTTATCACTTATTTATTTTATACTTATTTCATTTCAATCTGCTGCTAAACTGCACGCTGCGTATTGTTGTATATTGTATAAATCTACGTTTAACCACAATGTCTTTTGCACTCTGTCACACTTAGTTATTGTTTGATTTATCTTATGTTAGCTTATTATCACTCTGGGACGGCAGTAGCTCAGTCCATAGGTGACTTGGCTGGGAACTGGAGGGTCAATGATACAAGTCCCTGTGTGGACCATGAATGGACCGTGAATGGAGTGTGGACTGGTGGCTGGAGAGGTGCCAGTTCATCTCCTGGGCACTGCCGAGGTGTTGTTGAGCAAGGCACCGAACCCCCAACTGCTCGGGCGTCAGTCACTGGCAGCCCCCTCGCTCTGACATCTCTCCATTAATTGCATGTATATAGGTCCTGTCTGTGCATGTGTGTGTATTTCGGGCCTGTGTGTGTAAAATGAACAAATAGAGTGAAAATTGAATTTCCCCATTGCGGGATGAATAAAGGAATTCTTCTTCTTCTTCTTCTGATCCTTTTCCATCTTTGTATTGAAACTGTTTTACAATAATTTCCCTCAGGATAAATAAAACTTCTTGAATCTTGAATCTTGAATTGTGTAGAGAGTATCCCAATTAGTCTTCTTTAGTATGCTTCAGGAACCTTGAACTCCCTCAGCAGATCTAAACTAACACTGAAATGTTACAATTATTTTATCTTTCTTCACAACGATCACAAACAACTGTTCTTGCACATGCTAAATAGGTGTAATGTTGACTCTGGTCACCATCAACTCACACTACTCAAAGTGACCTATCACTGAAATGCACCTTTCTCTCTCTTGCACATTAAAATCCACAGAGCACATTTTAATATAGTGTTTATCTGCGATACTGTACTTTTATTATATTTTATTGTTGTTCATATTTTGTATTTTATATGTTATCTTTTTTTTAGTATTTCTGATTGTTTTGTACCGCTGCTACAATGACCTCATTTCCCACATTTTCATTTCTATCTATCTATCTATCTATCTATCTATCTGTCTATCTGTCTATCTATCTATCCATCTATCTATCTATCTATCTATCTATCTATCTATCGATCTATCTATCCATCTATCTATCTATCTATCTATCTATCTATCTATCTATCTATCTATCCATCTCAACAATGCTAATAGTCTGATTAGCACTAAGCACAAAGTGTAATCGAGGCTAATGGGAAGGTCACTAGTTTTGCACCAAATCGGTCGTTATCAGTGACTGTCAGCCTCGTAGATGCTAGTTCAGAAGGTGATTATCATCTATTCACACGGTAACGGTTGCTGTTAGCTTGGTCAGGACCTTTCACTTTTTAACGCTCTTGGGGCGCACTCATACTGTCCTTCCGCACCGGGCCAAAACCGTTTTTTCGGCTAAAGCCTAGTGCATTTGACCAGTGTGAGTGCAACCTCTCCGCGCATAACTGCTGCCAGCGGACCGTCCAGGGCCCGTCTGAGAGAGGTGGGCTTTTGTAGAGCGTGTTTGCACATGTACGTGCACGAGCGTGCGCACGTGTACGAGCACAAGGCCTACGACGATTCTGACGTAATTTATGTGCGCCTGTTCGGACATAGAAAATAGAAGGACGGACCATGCGCGGCCATTTAACAACAACAACAATGGCGGTGAAAGGTTCAGGTTGATGTGATGTGGAGGTGGAGTGTTAACTGCAGATTTGGTCGATGAAAAGATTCAAAAACAGTCGACAAGACGCACAAAAACTCTGAGGTCTACGGAAAGATTTGGAAACAAAGAGACGCATCGCTATGACATCAATCAATGTGTGTGACGTGTTACGGCGTGATGACGTATAGGCAGCAAGAAGCATTCGCAAGGCCCAGGTAGTGTGAGTACAAACGGGCCTGGGGCGCGGGGGGAGAGGGAGGGGGGACAAGTACCCTAAAGCCTGGGGCGCGGTGCGGAAGGACAGTGTGAGTGCGCCCTTGGAGTCCCGTTGTGAATTCAAACAAAAGCCGGGCCACTTCAAGCTTTTGTGGGGGGCCCTAAACAAAATGTTGCATGGGGCCCCTATTTTAGGAAAATGGCCTAATATAGCTGTAGGGGCCCAGTGGTTGTGAAATGAATGGGTGTTTATACGTGGGACCATTTTATTGGCGGGTTATAGTGAGATTCTGCAGGGCTGTCGGCTCGATGATAGAAAGGAAAGTGTTTCTTGGTCTCTCGGCTGGCGACCCAGCGCCATCAACACCGATTTGCTTGAAGATAGCCCGAGCTAACGGTGGTGCGGTAGTGGAAAGAAGACCAATGACCTCTCTCCAGCATTCAGGTTTAGCCTCCGCCCGTTGACCAGGAGCAGCAGGTGAAGCTATGCAGGTAGGAGGTGGTAATTAGCGTGCAGAGCAAATTAAGCTGCATTTGAAACGTCGGTACACTGAGAAAACATTGAGCAGCATGTTCTGGTTGGTACTGATGGATTCTTTAGGTTATCTAGTTTCATATGCAACGTGTCTCCACTGGTGCAGCTGCAGCTTTTTACAGACAGAAATGTTGGCTGAGCCCCAGAACTTTTTCTCTTCCAAACTTTTGAAGACAGTTCCTGTGAAATAACTCTTCCTTTGAAGAATGTCCTGTGATCCAAGCGCACAGCTCTGGTATGTATGTCAGTAAGTCAACGCCCGGACAAGCCCTAATTCTGGCAGTTTCATCTCATGACATCCAGAGGACAAAACTTTCCTTTAGCATCATAACAAGAGGAGCTGATGGCGTCTGCCTCCGGGGAACGACTGTCAAACACATTTCACAGCTGAACTCATCTTTATAAGAGCTGTGCAGCCCGCGGCACTTTGCATTGACTGAACCTTTAATCCCGTTTTATCAATCAAGTTCAACCCAACAAACGTGATGGAAGCTAGACATGCAACTAATTCATCTGCAGCGATTTAAAAGAAGTAAAAAGTTGTGTCAAGTTCTTCTAACATAATTTCACGTTACATAAAGATACATACCAGAAAGAGGAAGCATATAGGTCACTGGGCTGAGTAAAGGACAATATAACGGCATCATGTTTCATCCTGTCATCACTCAGCCCAGTTTAGTGTCATCTGCACATCATATGTTCAGCTGTACATTTCTGTTATTATGATATTTCTCCGGAGGCCTCACTGATACAGACTGCTGACTTTTCTCACAGTGGTTTTATTGTTTCATCCTCCACATTCAGATTTGTAGCCACGCTGGCGGATCCTCTGATGACAATGTCGGTCTTTGAAAATGCATTTTTTTGTCCAGGCATTCATTTCATGTCCCCTGATGAAGAATCCTCTTAACTTCGATGATCCTATCGCTCCACCATGAGGTTGACGTCTGTGGTTTTTGATAAGATATCTTCACAACAATTGAAATTTAGTTTAGACATTCAGTTCTCCCTCGGGATGAATTGTAATCATGGTGGTTCATTCATTCATTCATCTTCAACCGCTTATTCCGGGGTCAGGGTCGCGGGGTGCTGGAGCCGATCCCAGCTGACATCGGTCGTGAGGAGGGGTCCACCCTGGACAGGACGCCAGTCTATCACAGGACACATAGAGACGAACAGAGACAGACAACCATTCACACCTACGGGTGATTTAGAGTCATCAATGAACCGAACACCTGCACGTCTTTGGACTGTGGGAGGAAACCGGAGAACCCGGAGAAAACCCACGCAGACACGGGGACAACATGCAAACTCCGCCGGGATGCAAACCTGTGACCTTCTTGCTGTGAGGCGACAGTGCTAACCACTACACCACCGTGATTATTATAATTCAATCATTAAACCATGATCATTTCCTTGACCTAACCTCATAGTTTTGTTGGTGCCAAAAGTGAGAATACCATCAAATTATAATAAAGCACGTACACGCACAGCCCGGCCGTTGTCATTCCCAGGGCATCAGATACTGCCATTTTGTCACAGCCCTCGGGGTTTGGCACTGATGCACCATTTCCTGTGTATTGTGCCAAATGCACCAGGCTTTCAGCTGTAAACTCCGTCCGTGTTGATACTAGACGCCCAGAGCAACTGCTGCTGTATTAAGATTGCCAAACACAACATAAAGTGGCAGGTTAGGGTGATGGATGGGTCAAACCAACCCTGGACTTTCACCCAGGAGAACGCGGTTCCTGTCCAGTTCATGTCCCATGCGTCATTGTAGTTACGTTACAAACACACATTTTTTTAACCCCACCAAACTAACCTAACCGTAGCTTTATTTGAGTTCAGCGCCGTGCGTTTTAAGCGCAGAGATACCCAGGGCCTTGACACGTGACGCCAAAAGGTCTTGACCAAACTGCGCTATGTGGCAAGAGTGCAGTGAGAGTATGTTACAGTCGTTCCCCCGCGGCAATGACGGAAGACCTGCAAACACTGACCAATCAGAGCGGACGGAGCTTTTTCAGACGGGACGCTAAAACGGAGCGTTTCAGACAGTGAAAATGGGTATAATAGGAAAATAGGTATTGTCAGACAAGCATGAGAAAAATAAAGTGGTTTTTTTAACATTAAAGCATGTTTTTAATATATGTTTGAACCTGGAAATGATCTTATTGTAGGACTTGACAACGCAGTTAAACGATCAGTGCTGCAGCAGTTTAGCCTTTGCGGATGAATTGGAAACAGCAACATGCCGTCGTTGTTTCATGGGAATATTTTATCTGAAACAGACACAAATGTGACTTCACATGGAAAGAAAAAGCTTCAGGTTTCAAATAAACTGCTCCAACAGCTTTTTGGCGTGTTGGCAGAGCGGCGTGGGTCTAAAGATGCCTTATGGGAAACCCAGCACCGGCCTGTGAGTCACAGTTTAATCCCGTCCAGGAAGCTTTCCTTTGTCCGTGTGTGGCGACGTCACCGGGATCTGCTTTCAACAGCAGAGATCACAGGCAGAGGATGAACAGACCCGAGCCAGACAAAAGGGCCTGCAGAGGGTTAAAAGTACACAAAGCATTCCTCCTCTGTCCTTTTTTCCAGGAACAGAGAGAACATTTGGACAGAGACATAGAAGTACAGTGTGGAGGTCAGACACTGGACGGGGTTTCAAACTTCACACATCCCAAAGAAAACAGCGACGGACGAGATGTGCCACGTTACACAATTCACACGAGAGTGGCTCTGGAGCTGCTTGTGATAAGCTGTAAGACTCAAGTCAACTCAACCTTTACGTTATTACTTTACACAGAACGCAAAAGCCCTCAGTTTGGATAGAAAGGATCTCTCATCGTGAATAAAGTTTAATTTTACGTTTTTTTATTGACATAATAACAGAGAAGCAGTTGTTGCCTTAGTTCTCAGGCTCCCTCCAACAATGCTCATTCAAAAATAAAGATATATTGCGTCTAAAAGTATAAAATACAACAACATATAATACCGTGGTCTACAGATGTACAGTGACAAAATGTAGGTAGTGTGCCCGGTTTGTAGACACAGATGTGTTTGCACATAAATACAGACATGTATGATGATAAACAGGTAGTAAAATAAACATTATATATAATATATTGTGATGTCTGCAGGTATAAAAACGGGATTTGTAGTTGTTTTACCTCTATTTTTAGTAATTTTGCATCTCTCTGTGGTGCTTTTATGCCTATTTTTAGTCATTTTGCATCCCTCTGTGGTGCTTTTATGTCTATTTTTAGTCATTTTGCATCTCTCTGTGGTGCTTTTATGTCTATTTTTAGTCATTTTGCATCTCTCTGTGGTGCTTTTATGTCTATTTTTAGTCATTTTGCATCTCTCTGTGGTGCTTTTATGTCTATTTTTAGTCATTTTGCATCTCTCTGTGGTGCTTTTATGTCTATTTTTAGTCATTTTGCATCTCTCTGTGGTGCTTTGGTGTCTACTTTTAGTCATTTTGCATCTCTCTGTGGTGCTTTTATGTCTATTTTTAGTCATTTTGCATCTCTCTGTGGTGCTTTGGTGTCTACTTTTAGTCATTTTGCATCTCTCTGTGGTGCTTTTATGTCTATTTTTAGTCATTTTGCATCTCTCTGTGGTGCTTTTATGTCTATTTTTAGTCATTTTGCATCTCTCTGCGGTGCTTTTATGTCTATTTTTAGTCATTTTGCATCACTCTGTGGTGCTTTGATGCCTATTTTTAGTCATTTTGCATCTCTCTGTGGTGCTTTTATGTCTATTTTTAGTCATTTTGCATCTCTCTGTGGTGCTTTTATGTCTATTTTTAGTCATTTTGCATCTATCTGTGGTGCTTTTATGTCTATTTTTAGTCATTTTGCATCTCTCTGTGGTGCTTTTATGTCTATTTTTAGTAATTTTGCATCTCTCTGTGGTGCTTTTAAGTCTATTTTTTAGTCATTTTGCATCTCTCTGTGGTGCTTTTATGTCTATTTTTAGTCATTTTGCATCTCTCTGTGGTGCTTTGGTGTCTACTTTTAGTCATTTTGCATCTCTCTGTGGTGCTTTTATGTTTATTTTTAGTTATTTTGCATCTCTCTTTGGTGCTTTTATGTCTATTTTGAGTCATTTTGCATCTCTCTGTGGTGCTTTTATGTCTATTTTTAGTCATTTTGCATCTCTCTGTGGTGCTTTTATGTCTATTTTTAGTCATTTTGCATCTCTCTGTGGTGCTTTTATGCCTATTTTTAGTCATTTTGCATCTCTCTGTGGTGCTTTTATGTCTATTTTTAGTCATTTTGCATCTCTCTGTGGTGCTTTTATGTCTATTTTTAGTCATTTTGCATCTCTCTGTGGTGCTTTTATGTCTATTTTTAGTCATTTTGCATCTCTCTGTGGTGCTTTTATGTCTATTTTTAGTCATTTTGCATCTCTCTGTGGTGCTTTTATGCCTATTTTTAGTCATTTTGCATCTCTCTGTGGTGCTTTTATGTTTATTTTTAGTCATTTTGCATCTCTCTGTGGTGCTTTTATGTCTATTTTTAGTCATTTTGCATCTCTCTGTGGTGCTTTTATGCCTATTTTTAGTCATTTTGCATCTCTCTGTGGTGCTTTTATGTCTATTTTTAGTCATTTTGCATCTCTCTGTGGTGCTTTTATGCCTATTTTTAGTCATTTTGCATCTCTCTGTGGTGCTTTTATGTCTATTTTTAGTCATTTTGCATCTATCTGTGGTGCTTTTATGTCTATTTTTAGTCATTTTGCATCTCTCTGTGGTGCTTTTATCTCTATTTTTAGTCATTTTGCATCTCTCTGTGGTGCTTCTATGTCTATTTTTAGTCATTTTGCAACTATCTGTGGTGCCTTTATGTCTATTTTTAGTCATTTTGCATCTCTCTGTGGTGCTATTATTTCTATTTTTAGTCATTTTGCATCTATCTGTGGTGCTTTTATGTCTATTTTTAGTCATTTTGCATCTCTCTGTGGTGCTTTTATCTCTATTTTTAGTCATTTTGCATCTCTCTGTGGTGCTTTTATGTCTATTTTTAGTCATTTTGCATCTCTCTGTGGTGCTTTTATCTCTATTTTTAGTCATTTTGCATATATCTGTGGTGCTTTTATGTCTATTTTTAGTCATTTTGCATCTCTCTGTGTCGATTTTTAGTCATTTTGCATCTCTCTGTGGTGCTTTTATGTCTATTTTTAGTCATTTTGCATCTCTCTGTGGTGCTTTTATGCCTATTTTTAGTCATTTTGCATCTCTCTGTGGTGCTTTTATGTCTATTTTTAGTCATTTTGCATCTCTCTGTGGTGCTTTTATGTCTATTTTTAGTCATTTTGCATCTATCTGTGGTGCCTTCATGTCTATTTTTAGTCATTTTGCATCTCTTTGTGGTGTTTTTATGTCTATTTTTAGTCATTTTGCATCTATCTGTGGTGCTTTGATGTCTATTTTTAGTCATTTTGCATCTATCTGTGGTGCCTTCATGTCTATTTTTAGTCATTTTGCATCTCTTTGTGGTGCTTCTATGTCTATTTTTAGTCATTTTGCATCTCTCTGTGGTGCTTCTATGTCTATTTTTAGTCATTTTGCATCTATCTGTGTTGCCTTCATGTCTATTTTTAGTCATTTTGCATCTCTCTGTGGTGCTTTGATGTCTATTTTTAGTCATTTTGCATCTCTCTGTGGTGCTTCTATGTCTATTTTTAGTCATTTTGCATCTATCTGTGGTGCCTTCATGTCTATTTTTAGTCATTTTGCATCTCTCTGTGGTGCTTTTATGTCTATTTTTAGTCATTTTGCATCTCTCTGTGGTGCTTTTATGTCTATTTTTAGTCATTTTGCATCTCTCTGTGGTGCTTTGATGTCTATTTTTAGTCATTTTGCATCTCTCTGTGGTAATTTTATGTCTATTTTTAGTCATTTTGCATCTCTCTGAGGTGCTTTTATGTCTATTTTTAGTCATTTTGCATCTCTCTGTGGTGCTTCTATGTCTATTTTTAGTCATTTTGCATCTCTCTGTGGTGCTTTGATGTCTATTTTTAGTCATTTTGCATCTCTCTGTGGTGCTTTTATTTCTATTTTTAGTCATTTTGCATCTCTCTGTGGTGCTTTTATGTCTATTTTTGGTCATTTTGCATCTCTCTGTGGTGCTTTTATGTCTATTTTTAGTCATTTTGCATCTCTCTGTGGTGCTTTTATGTCTATTTTTAGTCATTTTGCATCTCTCTGTGGTGCTTTTATGTCTATTTTCAGTTATTTTGCATCTCTCTGTGGTGCTTTTATGTCTATTTTTAGTCATTTTGCATCTCTCTGTGGTGCTTTTATGTCTATATTTAGTCATTTTGCATCTCTCTGTGGTGCTTCTATGTCTATTTTTAGTCATTTTGCATCTCTCTCTGGTGCTTTTATGTCTATTTCTAGACATTTTGCATCTCTCTGTGGTGCTTTTATGTCTATTTTTAGTCATTTTGCATCTCTCTGTGGTGCTTTTATGTCTATTTGTAGTCATTTTGCATCTCTCTGTGGTGCTTTTATGTCTATTTTTAGTCATTTTGCATCTCTCTGTGGTGCTTTTATGTCTATTTTTAGTCATTTTGCATCTCTCTGTGGTGCTTTTATGTCTATTTTTAGTCATTTTGCATCTCTCTGTGGTGCTTTGATGTCTATTTTTAGTCATTTTGCATCTCTCTGTGGTGCTTTTATGTCTATTTTTAGTCATTTTGCATCTCTCTGTGGTGCTTTTATGTCTATTTTTAGTCATTTTGCATCTCTCTGTGGTGCTTTTATGTCTATTTTTAGTTATTTTGCATCTCTCTGTGGTGCTTTTATGTCTATTTTTAGTCATTTTGCATCTCTCTGTGGTGCTTTTATGTCTATTTTTAGTCATTTTGCATCTCTCTGTGGTGCTTTTATGTCTATTTTTAGTCATTTTGCATCTCTCTGTGGTGCTTTTATGTGTATTTTTAGTCATTTTGCATCTCTCTGTGGTGCTTTTATGTCTATTTTTAGTTATTTTGCATCTCTCTGTGGTGCTTTTATGTGTATTTTTAGTTATTTTGCATCTCTCTGTGGTGCTTTGATGTCTATATTTAGTCACTTTGCATCTCTCTGTGGTGCTTTTAAGTCTATTTTTAGTTATTTTGCATCTCTCTGTGGTGCTTTTATGTCTATTTTTAGTCATTTTGCATCTCTCTGTGGTGCTTTTATGTTTATTTTTAGTTATTTTGCATCTCTCTGTGGTGCTTTTATGCCTATGTTTAGTCTTTTTGCATCTCTCTGTGGTGCTTTTATGTCTATTTTTAGTCATTTTTTATCTCTCTGTGGTGCTTTTATGTCTATTTTTAGTCACTTTGCCTCTCTCTGTGGTGCTTTTATGTTTATTTTTAGTCATTTTGCATCTCTCTGTGGTGCTTTTATGTCTATTTTTAGTCACTTTGCATCCCTCTGTGGTGCTTTTATGTCTATTTTTAGTCATTTTGCATCTCTCTGTGGTGCTTTTATGTCTATTTTTAGTCACTTTGCATCTCTCTGTGGTGCTTTTATGTCTATTTTTAGTCACTTTGCATCCCTCTGTGGTGCTTTTATGTCTATTTTTAGTCATTTTGCATCTCTCTGTGGTGCTTTTATGTCTATTTTTAGTCACTTTGCATATCTCTGTGGTGCTTTTATGTCTATTTTTAGTCATTTTGCATCTCTCTGTGGTGCTTTGATGCCTATTTTTAGTCATTTTGTATCTCTCTGTGATGCTTTTATGTTCATTTTTAGTCATTTTGCATCTCTCTGTGGTGCTTTTATGTTTATTTTTAGTCATTTTGCATCTCTCTGTGGTGCTTTTATGTTTATTTTTAGTCATTTTGCATTACTCTGTGGTGCTTTGATGCCTATTTTTAGTCATTTTGCATCTCTCTGTGGTGCTTTTATGTCTATTTTTAGTCATTTTGCCTCTCTCTGTGGTGCTTTTATGTCTATTTTTAGTCATTCTGCATCTCTCTGTGGTGCTTTTATGTCTATTTTTAGTCACTTTGCATCCCTCTGTGGTGCTTTTATGTCTATTTTTAGTCATTTTGCATCTCTCTGTGGTGCTTTTATGTCTATTTTTAGTCACTTTGCATCTCTCTGTGGTGCTTTTATGTCTATATTTAGTCATTTTGCATCTCTCTGTGATGCTTTTATGTCTATTTTTAGTCATTTTGCATCTCTCTGTGGTGCTTTTATGTCTATTTTTAGTCATTTTGCATCTCTCTGTGATGCTTTGGTGTCTACTTTTAGTCATTTTGCATCTCAGTGTGGTGCTTTGATGCCTATTTTTAGTCATTTTAAGTCATTTTGTACGTGCTATGCATCTATTCTTAGATGTTTTACCTCATTTTGTGTCATTTTGCAGTGATTTGAGATCATTTCTGGTTGTTTTGTGTGTGTTTATGAGCATTTGGCATCTCTTTGTGATTGTTTTGTTGTTTTCAGCAACATTTGTGAGTCAGGGCAGTTTGGATTTCTTGGTTGTAATTCTAGTTTTTATTATTTCTTAATAAACTGGACCTTAGTTGTGTATTTCTGTCACTTCAGCTGGTTATCATCACAATTTTATTCACAGTCAAATAAGCAGTTGATCAGGTTTTCTTTGTTTAATGGTTGTGTGTGACCAACCTTTCAAACTTTACAATGTACACATTCGCTAAGCATGTGTGCAGCTCTCTGAAGTCTTGTAGTCACACTGAGGTTGCCAGGTTCAGGCCTGCACAGACACCACCGACTTTATCTGGCAACCCACGTTACAGCCAGAGACTCTGAAGTACTGGGCGCTTGCTGTTCTTACATTTCTGCTTGTGTTCGGATTAAACAAACATGATGCAACATGTTCATTAGTGAGCTTCAGAAACGTAAGTATGTGTACTAGGCCTACCGCGTCTAAAGTCTGCTCGCTACTACTTTCTCGTCTGGCTCTCACAGAGAAAGCGAATTATTGTGTTTCCCTTTTTCTGCAGGACCCATCTAACCGAGTTTCTCTGCTCACACTGTGGGAACGGGACGAGAGGAACATGTGTGGGAACCCCGGACTTTCCCTGGCCTGCTTCACTCCTTCCTATACGAGCCGCAGAGCTTGTTGACAATTGGATTAAGATATTATGTAAATAAGATTATGTAATACTTTGTGTTTGTGCAGAGAGGCGGACTGATTGGCTGTGATGTAACAGACTCAGACACAGGCTTGTACTGCCTTGCTCAGCAGAACTCAAACACCGGCTGCAGAATTTAAGATGACAAAGACATCCAGTGTATTTTTAACATGTTGCTCATTTCTTTCTGTCTTTAAGAAGATTTTTCTATAGTTTTCATTTGAATGGTTTATGCAACATTATTTATTTTACCTTTTTCTTCTTCTTCTTTTATCTTGTGCTTTTACAACCTGGTCCAAAAGATCAGTTTAGGTCTCATTAAATGATTTCAGTATTCATGACAACTTAGACTTAGACTTAGACTTCTCTTTATTGATCCTTTGGGATGACTGCCGCGAGGAAACTGAATTTCCAGCCTGGTCTCACTAAAAGGCATGTGACTGACACGCTATTTCTCTTAAGCCATCTCGCGTATAATTACAACGCATGTCCTGTTTTTTGCGTGTCATTTCATGCCATTTAGTCTCAATTGACTTGTATAGTGCAGAGATGGCGTTGTCATTTCACGCCCAAATGTCATTGAGGGAAAACCCACGTGTTCGTATTTCTCCACTACTTTCCGGAGAAATACGAAGTGGTGGAGCTTTCTGTCAGAGGGTTGTTTTTAAATCAATATTTCATGTGAAGGATGGCTGAAATAACGGGCGTGAAATGCCCTAACCCTAACCCTAACCCTGACCCTAACCCCTAACCCTAACCCCTAACTCTAACCCTAACCCTAACCCCTAATCCTGACCCTAACCCCTAACTGTAACCCTAACCCTTACCCTAACCCTAACCCCTAACCCCTAACCCCTAACCCTAACCCCTAACCCTAACCCTAACCCTAACCCTAACCCTAACCCTAACCCCTAACCCTGACCCTGGGGAACTACGTGCGTTAAATGACACGCGAAAAGCTTAATATGCGTAGACATGCACGCGAAAAGTCATGAAAAGTGGCGTGCTATTTATACGCCCTCCCATGAGACCACGTTGGAATTTCCAGCAGCTTACAAAAACACAAGGGAGGTATAAAAAATACAGTATAAGAAAACCCATAAACTCTTAGCTTAATAAACACAGAAAGTATAAAAAAACAATAAGCAGTAAACAATAAACTCTTAGTTAAACATATATAAAGCAGATGTAAGAATACAGGTAATATAAAATTAACAGAAAGTTAAATCAGAGAAGTTAAATGTAGAATAAATGTAAAATATAAAATATGTATGACTGTATGTGACAAAAATGAGCAGTAAGATGATTAAATTATTGCACTTAAGTGGTGGATAAAGTTATTGCACAAAGAAAAAAAGATAAGTGGTGACTGTCACGCTGTTTTTATTCCTGACACACAAAAGATTAATATCAATGGCTTCTTAGTTAAATATGTTTAATGTGTGTTATTAATAATGCAGTTAAAAAAGTTTACAAACCTTAATTCTTAAGAGTCACATACTGAGATGTACTCAAACTAGTTAAATTAGCTCATTTCCATCTGCTTTGTCCTGAGTCTTGAACAAACAGCACGTCATTAAAAAAAGACTTAGACTTGGACTTCTCTTTATTGATCCTTTGGGATGAACTCCTGCAAGGAAATTAAGTTTCCAGCAGCTTACAGAAACACAAGGGTATAAAAAATACAGTATAGGATAACCAGTAAACTCTCTAAATAAGTACAGAAAGTATAAAAAACAATTAACAATAAGCAATAAACTCTTGGTCAAATATATATAAAGCAGATGTAAGAATACAGGTCAAATAAAATTAACAGAAAGTTAAATCAGATAAGTTAAATAGATAAAATATGTATGACTGTATATGACAGAAATGAGCAGTAAGATTAAACTAATGCACTTAAGTGGTGGATAAAGTTATTGCACAAAGAAAAAAAGAAGTGTCCAGGTCTGTAAGAGTAGATTAATAATTGCACAGTAAGTGTCTCCCACTCCTTCTGTCCTCTTTATTTCCTCCTCCCCCTGAGTGAGTGAGGAGTTGTAGAGGATGACGGCCTGAGGGACAAAGGACTTCTTGAGTCTGTTGGTCCTACACTTGGGCAGGAGCAGCCTTCCACTGAACAGGCTCCTCTGGGTGCTGATGACGGTGTGCAGGGGGTGGCTGGCATTGTCCATAATGTCCAGCAGTGTGTCCAGTGTCCTCTCTGCCACCGTCACCAGTGAGTCCAGTTTAATGCCGACCACAGAGCCAGCCCGCCTGATCAGTTTATCCAGTCTGGAGGTGTCCTTCTTGGCTATACTGGACCCCCCAGCACACCACAGTGTAGAAGAGGACACTGGTGACCACAGACTGGTGAAACATCCACAGTAGTTTGCTGCAGACGTTGAAGGACCACAGTCTCCTCAGGAAGCACAACCTGCTTTGTGTCTTCCTGTGCAGGTGGCTGGTGTGAGTTGTCCAGTCCAGTTCATTGTCCAGCCACAGCCCGAGGTATCTGTATGAGTCCAACGCCTCCACCTCAGCTCCCTCTAGCAGGACTGGGTCGCTGTCTTGGTCTAAACAGTACAGGAGGTGAAGTTTGATATAACTCACCTGTTATTATAATTATAACAATGCTTAAAGTTTTGCATAATTGAGAGCGTGGCAGTTTTGAGTGACAGGTGGGTGCAGTCACAGAACCTTTATTTGACCTGCTTCAGCTCCATCAACGCTCCATTTTTCATGATTAGCCAGGAGTTAGACATCATCAGGTTCATCAACACCTCTTCAGAAACCTATGGGTGACGTCCATATTTAAAACAGTCTATGTCGCTACTAGAATAAAGTTTAAACTAAGGCAAGTTACGCTACAAATAATATGTACAAAGCCATATGACTGACATTCTCGATATGCTTTGTTGAATCACAATGTTTGCTTGTAAATGTTCTGCAGCTTCATTCCAGTGTGTGGCCCGATGTGGTTGTTAACTGCAGGTTTGTTTTTAACATCTCCGAAACAAGTTCTACTTGTGTTTAGAAATATGCATTGTGTGTGTGTGTGTGTGTTATGTAATAATGACTGAACAACTTCTCTTTAACAAGAACGACAAATGCCAGAAATCTTTGCTGGCGTGTGTGTGTGTGTGTGTGTGTGTGTGTGTGTGTGTGTGTGTGTGTGTGTGTGTGTGTGTGTGTGTGTGTGTGTGTGTGTGTGTGTGTGTGGTGTGTCATTTAATCCAAAGAGAGTCCAAACCTCAGAATCCCAAACCATGTCTCTGATTGGTTTAAAAAGGTTTAATGAAGTGAAATGAGTTGGAAAGTCTGATTATTATCGGACATTCTGCTCTATTGTGGATTTTGTCAATCTGTAATTTTACTTTTTATTGTTTTGGTCTTTTTTTGTCTTGTATTTGTTTATTAAAAGCAGGAGACGTAGTATAAGACGGAAAACTACCCCTTAAGTGTAATTCCGGTGTACTTGCATTCCATGGTCTTTTTCAGCATGAATATACATCAAATAAGCCATTAATTTTTTTTACGTTGATCATTTTTTAACAGAGATATCCCGGCCTGACATCAACAGCTGGACATGACGAACACTGATAAGCTCGGGGCGGAGCGCTGAACGCATCCAAAACGTCTTTTTTAACCACTAATGCTGCTCAAAATAACCCTAAACCTCTGCAGCAGCATGAGAAGAGTCCATACACAGAAAACAAAGCACCAACAACGTAGTTAGTGAACAAGGAGTTTATTAAAAAAGGATTGTTTTAAAATGCTACGAGCTTTAGCAGTCGACTGAGAGGCATTGAAGGGCAGCCCAAACAAGTCGATTACCAAATGCACTGGAGTTCAGTTCAATACTTTCCTCCTTGAACTGAATTCCAGGGCATTCTGTAATCTTTTTTAATAAACTCTGGGTTCGCTAACTACGTTGCTGGTGCTTCATTTTATGTCTAGGGACCCCTATTCCTATTCTATCCTATCCTAAAGGCTATTTTGAGCAGTAATAGTGGTTAAAAAAACATTTTTGATGAGTTTAGAGCACCGCCCAAAGCTAATCAGTAATAGCTGTTGGCCAGGATTTCTCTGTTAATAGGTCTCATCTCATCTCATCTCATCTCATCTTCAGCCTCTTATCCGGGGTCGGGTCATGGGGGCAGCAGCTTTAGCAGGGGACCCCAAACTTCCCTTTCCCGGGCCACATTAACCAGCTCTAACTGGGGGATCCTGAGGCGTTCCCAGGCCAGTGTGGAGATCTAATCTCTCCACCTGGTCCTGGGTCTTCCCCGAGGCCTCCTCCCAGCTGGACGTGCCTGGAACACCTCCCTAGGGAGGCGCCCAGGGTTCATCCTTACTAGATGATCCTGAACCACCTCAACTGGCTCCTTTCAACGCAAAGGAGCAGCGGCTCTACTCCGAGTTCCTCACGGATGCTGAACTTCTCCCCCTCTCTCTAAGGGAGACTCCAGACCCCCTCCTGAGGAAACACATTTCAGATGCTTGTACCCGGTCAATGGGTGCTCACAGAAAGGATAGTTTATTTGAAGCATATTCAGGCCGAAAAAGACCATGCATGTATGTATGCAGGAATTACACTTGGCAGGTCAGGGTGGTGGATGGGTCCCAAAACACGTTTTTCCCCCAGGCAAGTGAGGTTGATTTCCCATTGACGTTCATACCCCGGACGTATTAAGCCAAACCAAGACCTCCTTTTATTTTAACCAAGGCATTTTGATGCCTATCACTAAAAGCAACCGGCCTGTTGCCGTCTCACAGTCGACTTCCAATTGTCGTTTTGTAAGATATCAAACAAATTTTTGTGCAGGACCTTTCGTACAATATCATTTGAACCTGTACATGAGAGTACGTTGTGTAGTAACAGACAGACTGTTCCTGGAGTACTAAGAAAACTGGTTCCAGCGTTTAAAAGTGTCTTTTTATATTAATTTCTGTTAATTTCTACTAATTCACGAAAACGTAAGTCACACTGAGTATAAAAATATGTTGATCATGTCAGATTTGACTGAAGTATGACTATCAGAAAGTGAGTGTTCAATGATTTTAACCCTCCTGTTCCCTTCAAATGTGACCAACAGCGTTTATCCTTGGGGTCAATTTCACCCCAGCAATTTAAACATCCAGAAAATCCTAATCAAAGATGTTACTAAAGTTTAAATGTCAAGTATTCTGTGTGTATTTGTTGACTACATAAATAGCATTTTAAATTACGGTGGTGTAGTGGTTAGCACTGTCGCCGCACAGCAAGAAGGTTCCAGGTTTGCATCCCGGCTGGGGCCCTTCTGTGTGGAGTTTGCATGTTGTCCCCGTGTCTGCGTGGGTTTTCTCCGGGTTCTCCGGTTTCCTCCCACAGTCCAAAGACGTGCAGGTGTTCGGTTCATTGATGACTCTAAATCACCCGTAGGTGTGAATGGTTGTCTGTCTCTGTTCGTCTCTATGTGCCCTGTGATAGACTGGCGTCCTGTCCAGGGTGTACCCCGCCTCACACCCAATGTCAGCTGGGATCGGCTCCAGCACTCCTCGTGACCCCGACCCCGGTATAAGCGGTTGAAGATGAATGAATAATACGTACCTACAGAATAATGGGCTGAAATATAGGGAAACATACGAATTGATCTAACATTGGATCGAGGGATGTTTACTTGTAAGTAAGTATATTATTTGTAGGTATTATTTTGTGTAATTTATAGTATTTGGAATAAAAATATGTCCATTATCAAGGAGAGTAGCTCATGTTAGGGTCAATTTGACCTCAGGAAAAACAAACAATTGCAAACATTTCTAAATATTTGAATTGTAAAATAGATTAAATCCTTAAAATGATCAAATTAACCCAAAGGAACAACGCTGTGACAAGTTTGTGTACAGGACAAGGAAAACATATAATCATGTCAATTCATGGTTTTCCCAGTTGTCCTCATAAAATTAGGAAATATATAAAGAAAAAAGAATTGACGTCAAGCGAGTGTTTAGAGAATTCAAACTATGAACGGGGTCAAATTGACCCAGAGCAGAACGGGAGGGTTAAAGCAACTTAATAGCCTCCATGAGCGGTCGTTCAAACTGTGAGTCATGATGAAATCAGTGAGGTTGTGCAGCCATTTGCAACAGGTTTATCAAGCACAGCATGTAATCAATGGTCTGATATCAGATGTAAAGTTCAATTCATTCAATCATTCATCATCATCTTATCCCGAGGTCGGGGTCGCGGGGGGCTGGAGCCGATCTCAGCTGACATGGGGCGTGAGGCGGGGTCCACCCTGGACAGGACGCCAGTCTATCACAGGGCACATAGAGACAAACAGAGACAGACAACCATTCACACCTACGGGTGATTTAGAGTCATCAATGAACCGAACACCTGCACGTCTTTGGACTGTGGGAGGAAACCGGAGAACCCGGAGAAAACCCACGCAGACACGGGGAGAACATGCAAACTCCACACAGAAGGGCCCAGGACGGGATGCGAACCTCAAACCTTCTTGCTGTGAGGCAACAGTGTTAACCACCACCCACTGTGTAGCCAAGTTCAATTCAATTCATAACAAAAGTTATCTCAGGACACGTTACAGAGTAGGTAAAGACCACACTCTATGACTTATTTATGATTTACAGAGACCCAACAATTCCCCCGTAGAGTGCCGTGGCGTTGAAAACCACCAGTTAAAGGATTGGAAGCAGATTCTTAATGTCTGACTAGCTTTCCCCCAGAAAACACTCACGATGCAAAAGTCCAAAACAACACTTTTGCTCCACAGAAATTTTTCAGGTCACTCGGTTTGAACCTCAGCCAGTTTGAGTTTGTTGGCTGCGACTCGGAGCAAGCTTCAACAGCTCAGAGTCTTGACAAGAAGCCTGGTCTTACCTTGGAAGAGATAACATGAAGGAATGTTAAAGCTATCCAAGGTCGTGTCTGTTTGTGACAGCTCACTGGTGTCTGTGTCAGTGCAGAGCTGGAGTCAGGGTCTGGTTAGCTTAGCTTAGGGCGTGATCACACTGTCCTCCCGGACCACGACCCGGACTTTAGGGTACTTGTCCCCCCTCCCTCTCCCCCCGCGCCCCAGGCCCGTTTGTACTCACACTGCCTGGGCCACGGCCAATGCTTCTTGCTGTCCATACGCCATCACGCCGTAACACGTCACACGCATTGATCACGTGTGTGTGGCTTTGTTTTTGAATATTTTCATCCGACCAAATCTGCAGTAAACACAACGTGAACCTTTCACCACCATTGTTGTTGTTGTTGTTACTGCCGTAGGGCTCGTGCTCGTACACGTGCGCACGTTCGTGCTCGTACATGTGCAAACGGCTCCGCTACAGCCCACCTCTTTCAAGCGGGCCGTGGCGGCCCAGCTGGCCCAGCTGGCCCCAGTTGAGCGCGGAGCGGGTGCGCTCACACTACTTAAAGGTACTAGACTTTAGCTGAAAAACCGGTTATGGCCGCGGCCAAAAGGACAGTGTGATCACGCTCTTAGCATAAAGACTGGAAGCAGGGGGAAACAGCTAGCCTGGTCCTGTCTGTTATATAAGTCCATGGTTCGGTTGGTGACTAGGGGTTTGTTTCACATATCGCAAACAAGTTTAATTTTTTTGTCTCTAGAAATATGCATTGCGTGTGTTCTTTGATCATGGCTGACAAATGCCACACATTTTTACTAGTGTGTGTGTGTGTGTGTGTGTGTGTGTGTGTGTGTGTGTGTCATTTAATCCAAAGAAGGACAGGCTGTTTCTAGGCTGGGTCCAAATCTGTCAATCACAAACCACGTCTCTGATTAGTTCAAACAGGTTCAATGAAGTAGAATTAAACGGAAATTCAGTCTGATTGACGGACATTTCAATGGTATGAGTAAGAAAAATGACTCATCTGTGTGTTCGATGTATCCTGATGAGTCTTTTTCTCTAATGTGGTTTTGTCTTGTCAGTCTGTAATGTTATTTGACAGTATGTGGAAGAGACAGACAACTTCACCTTTACAGTTACATGGTTGAACGTTAGACCACGACAGTCCTGATTGTTTTGAGATTCAAGGTCAAGAACAATTTCTTACCCAAATGAAAAGAATAACAGGTCTTTGTTTTCCCAAAGACGTGTTATCTGACATGAGTGAAACAGTCATGGCTATCGTGAAGGAGCACCAAACGGTGAAACACATTATATTGCACATGGGGTCAAACGTTGTTGTGAAACAGCAGTCTGAAGTACTGACTTTATTGATCTGCTAAACACAGTCAGCTGTCTGAACACTGAAGTGTCCGTCAGTGGGCCTCTGCCGCCCGTTGGAAAAGGAGTTTTTTCTCAAGACTTCTAAGTCTTAACACATGGCTTTCAGCTGCATCTGCCGTCCACTCAGTTCTTTTTATTGACAATTTCATTATGTGCGTGTGTGTGTGTGTGTGTGTGTGTGTGTGTGTCGATTCACTCACTGCCCATCAGGTTGTGGCATGTTGATATATACTGGGCAGCCAAATGTGCCCCGTCTCCTTCTCCGAGGAGTTTGTTTCTCTCTCTCAGTGGTGATTGCTCTAAGTCTGCAAGGGAAGCTCAACTTCCCCTAAAATGTCACCTAAAAGAAGTGGTGGAATACGTACTGCTGTGTGTACATTTCATTGACTAAATGCGCGTTAGAAAGCTCTTTAGTTCAGAATCAGCTACTTATCACAGGTAACCGGAGCAACTTCCTTCTCATTCATCCACACAGCTCTTTATAGAGTCGGGCGCTCAGCTTCTACTGACTTCAATGGGGAAGCGTAGAGCGGGTTGTTCCACTGCAGCCAAACTAGACGCTCATTGGATAAATGCTGGGCTTTGTCCCGCCCATCGGACGTTCAGCGTCTCTGGGGGTCTATGGGACAGTGGGCTGGCCCGGACGCTCGGCTTCTGCATGATGATTGGATGAGCTGTCTGAGGCGGAATCCTTTTTTGATTGACAGCTAAATGAGCGAATCAGCGATCTTGAAGAATAAACATCCAGCGGAGCATTTTCCAAGTTTTTCATTCCTTTGTTCTGAACTGATCCGCAGACTTTGTCTTTGTTAAAAACGACCAGCGTTGTGTTTGGAGACTCTGTTCTGTCACTCTGCGGTTTCTTTCCCCAACGAGCAGCAGCAGCTGTGGAGCTTCTCCCCCGTCACTCACACTCACACTCACAGACGGTCACACTTCACAGTCGCCTGGCGCAGCAGCTCCAGCTGGGCTAAGGCCGTTTAAGCAGCCTAGCTCTGCTGCCATTGAGAGGACACTGGTCAAGTCCCTGGAAAAGATGCCTAGTTGGTACGACAAGGTCACAGATCATTTTCTTGAAAAGGAACTACGGGTAGAATTAACATATAAATAAACAAACACATTTATGATGTAGGCCGGAAAAATGAGCTTCCCCTCCTTGGAAGACCAGCCACTGATATATGTATATCTATATACATATATATATATATATGTATATATATATATATACATATATATATATATGTATATTTATATGTCTATAAAGGCTAACAGCACAGAATAAATCCCCATGGTAACTTAGGTGCCTGTTCTTTCATGCAACTGGATCATGGATAAAGTAAACCAAAAAAAAAAAAAGATTACTCCTAACTTGGATCAGGAGCCGCGTTACGGCAATACACATCCACGCTATCTTTACATGGCCTAAACACTCAAACCAAAACAACGGTAAACCAAAACAACATTAAACCAAATGAGCAGTTCATTTTCATGCGAGGTGCTAATGAACGGTAAAACCCTGGGCACAGCTTGCGAAACTAAAGACACCCTCTAAGACAGCAGGAGAAACAGGGGCCAAGTCCAAAGCTTTTCTTAACAGGGAATACCCTGCCACCCGGGAAGCCCCAAACGCGGAGCAATCTGCTCCCCAAAACCCACAACCATGCCAGTTGTGCTGAAGTAGCGAAGCGAGGCAGGACGCCCACATCACGCCAAACAATTCACCACACCAACCCGGATGTCAGCTATAGGAAGAGAGAGGTGCATGATCCTAAACTGGCCGTATTTTTACACCAGCCAGTGCCGCCCATCAATCATTTCAGGTAATGCTAACAGCGCCATGCAGAATGCAGGCGGAGTAACCTATTCGGCTACACATACTTTGAAGATTTGCATTAGAGCAAGAGAACTTCCTCAAATGTGCATAAAGATTTATATGCATGCTTGAGGTTGTTTTTTCCCCTTTTCCAAATAGAGTTGATGCGCTAAATGTGATATGGAAACGCCTTTGCAAAATACGTTTTGACTCACAGAACTGATCAGCTGTTTCTGTTCCCGGCGTCTTCCAGGATATTTTCATAATGTCTCCTGTGTGCGTTCAAGAAAAATGGAAATACTAGCTGACATGACAGAACAGTTAAAACTTCATCTCTCATCTCATCTTCAACCTCTTATCCGGGGTCGGGTCGCGGGGGCAGCAGCTTTAGCAGGGGACCCCAAACTTCCCTTTCCCGGGCCACATTAACCAGCTCTAACTGGGGGATCCTGAGGCGTTCCCAGGCCAGTGTGGAGATCTAATCTCTCCACCTGGTCCTGGGTCTTCCCCGAGGCCTCCTCCCAGCTGGACGTGCCTGGAACACCTCCCTAGGGAGGCGCCCAGGGTTCATCCTTACCAGATGATCCTGAACCACCTCAACTGGCTCCTTTCAACGCAAAGGAGCAGCGGCTCTACTCCGAGTTCCTCACTGACAATTAAAACCTGACTAATTGACATAAATTCCTGAGCTTTCTGTGTTTTTCTTTTGTAGATGAACAAGGTAACATGTTTTGTTTCTATTTAGCAACGTCTAGTTCTTCTGCTCTGTTAACTGGAGGATTACAACCATGATTAGCTTATAGCGCCAACTTCTGACAAATTTGAATTTCTTTTTTTTTTAACATTTAAAAACTTTGCTTAAAATTAGCTTGACTGTTGAATGGAAATACAGTTACTGTAGATGTAGAAAACTGGGGATATTTCCAGTTCAGAAGTCAATATATCACTTAAATCCAATGCTGTTATCTATAAAATAAAAAAGGGGGACAGTTCCGGTTTCCTGCATTTGACCATTGAAACGGTCGCACTGTAGTGAACTATGGTGCAGGCCGACTGATAAAGCTGGGTACTACTAGGTAACTTTGTAAATTGTGTCAAAAATCACAGTTTATAAGCTTTCCTTTATATAAATACAACATAGCGAGCAGCCTCTTCTGTTGGCCAATAAAATGTAAGCAGTTTGTAACAAAATTGTGTCCTTGAATGGAAGAATACTGGGCCAAAGCCTCGTAATGACTAACTTAAACTATCAGAGGAAAAACAACAAAGGGATTGTAAAAAGTGAAAAGTGTACTTTAGACTCTGAAATGTTAATGAGAGTTGGAGCGGCAGAGGATAAAGGATGGAAATTTACAGCAGAGATAAGAGGAAGTTGGTGGGAAATGTGGGTCAGAGATGAGATGAGATGAAATAATGACAGAAGAAAATCAATCAACCACAGAAATAGACTTTTATTCAATGCAGGCAGTTCTTTACATTCAGCAGAAAGACATTTACAGTATAACGATAATAATTATAATTACTTATTGATATGTTTTCACCTTTGAACGCTACTAATCTTTAACTTATCTTTTGGCCAGTAATGGCATTTAACGTCTTTGAACTATAAACCGCTGAGAGGTTGATCAACCTGTACAACGCCAACTTTTTCCATTCTCCTTTTTAATTTAAGGTGTGTTGAGACTTAGGTTGTCAAAAGTATTGATACTTTAAAACTTTAAAACCATATGTTTCAAAATTATATAATATCGACATTTGGTAGTATCGAAAATATATCGGAGCTACAGACCAAATCACCGTCACAATAACAACAAATCACGACAGCTGGCAGTTTACATCGCGGAGATTTGTGAATTGGCAAACTTTTTCATTTCCGTTGTCATTTTCATTTTCATATTTAGTAAAAAAATCCTCCTTCCACAATGAGACATCCCTAACCTCAAAGAGACTAAAGGAACGTCAACATGATCGAAAACGACCTTTTTTTCTCCGTCGTTCTTAAAAAGTTTTTAAATCTTCCCACTTTTTGACCCAGTTACAAAAAATACCATATTCAGGCTCTGATAATGCCGACTGCTCGTGTATGGTCAGCCAAAAACCATACTAAAGTTGTGCGGTTACAAGAAAAGGCGTCTTCTTGTGGATGGGCCCTCTAACTAGCGCGTTCAGGTGCTTCACATAATCACCCTCTAAAGTCACACATCTCCAGGTTTATCTTCAGAGAGTTGCCCTCAGATGCTGTAAATACTGGAGAAATATGATAAACTTGGAAATGTTTCACAAACCCTGAGTTTACAGGTTGTAATGTTTCACTTCAACACATGATGGACAACTGACAAATAATGCAGCAGGTTAATGATAAACATGGTGGAATCCAAAACAAAAGATGGTTACAGTTACAGAAGTTACAGTGCAGTTTACTGAAAAGCAGCGGCAAATAGTAAAGTCTTCAGTCTTGATTTAAAAGAAGAAAGAGTTGCAACAGACCTGCAGTTTGTTCCAGATGTGTGGAGCATAAAAACTGAACGCCGCCCATTCATGTTTAGTCCTGACTCTGGGGACACAGAGCAGACCTGTCCCATGTTTAGTCCTGACTCTGAGGACACAGAGCAGACCTGTCCCATGTTTAGTCCTGACTCTGGGGACACAGAGCAGACCAGTCCCATGTTTAGTCCTGATTCTGGGGACACTGAGCAGACCTGTCCCATGTTTAGTCCTGACTCTGGGGACACAGAGCAGACCTGTCCCATGTTTAGTCCTGACTCTGGGGACACAGAGCAGACCTGTCCCATGTTTAGTCCTGACTCTGGGGACACGGAGCAGACCTGTCCCATGTTTAGTCCTGACTCTGGGGACACAGAGCAGACCTGTCCCATGTTTAGTCCTGACTCTGGGGACACAGAGCAGACCTGTCCCATGTTTAGTCCTGACTCTGGGGACACAGAGCAGACCTGTCCCATGTTTAGTCCTGACTCTGGGGACACAGAGCAGACCTGTCCCATGTTTAGACCTGACTCTGGGGACACAGAGCAGACCTGTCCCATGTTTAGTCCTGACTCTGGGGACACAGAGCAGACCTGCCCCATGTTTAGTCCTGACTCTGGGGACACAGAGCAGACCTTTCCCATGTGTAGTCCTGACTCTAGGGACACAGAGCAGACCTGTCCCATATTTAGTCCTGACTCTGGGGACACAGAGCAGACCTGTCCCATGTTTAGTCCTGACTCTGGGGACACAGAGTAGACCTGTCCCATGTTTAGTCCTGACTCTGGGGACACAGAGCAGACCTGTCCCATGTTTAGTCCTGACTCTGGGGACACAGAGCAGACCTGTCCCATGTTTAGTCCTGACTCTGGGGACACAGAGCCGACCTGTCCCATGTTTAGTCCTGACTCTGGGGACACAGAGCAGACCTGTCCCATGTTTAGTCCTGACTCTGGGGACACAGAGTAGACCTGTCCCATGTTTAGTCCTGACTCTGGGGACACAGAGCAGACCTGTCCCATGTTTAGTCCTGACTCTGGGGACACAGAGCAGACCTGTCCCATGTTAAGTCCTGACTCTGGGGACACAGAGCAGACCTGTCCCATGTTTAGTCCTGACTCTGGGGACACAGAGCAGACCTGTCCCATGTTTAGTCCTGACTCTGGGGACACAGAGCAGACCTGTCCCATGTTTAGTCCTGACTCTGAGGACACGGAGCAGACCTGTCCCATGTTTAGTCCTGACTCTGGGGACACAGAGCAGACCTGTCCAATGTTTAGTCCTGACTCTGGGGACACAGAGAAGACCTGTCCCATGTTTAGTTCTGACTCTGGGGACACAGAGCAGACCTGTCCCATGTTTAGTCCTGACTCTGGGGACACAGAGCAGACCTGTCCCATGTTTAGTCCTGACTCTGGGGACACAGAGCAGACCTGTCCCATGTTTAGTCCTGACTCTGGGGACACAGAGCAGACCTGTCCCATGTTTAGTCCTGACTCTGGGGACACAGAGCAGACCTCTCCCAGAGGATTTGAGAGGTCTGGATGGTTCGTAGCTGAGCAGAAGATGTGAAATGTATTTTGGCCTTAAACCATTTAGTGCTTTTTAAACCAACAGAAGTATTTTGAAATCAATTCTTTGACGGACAGGAAGCTAGTGTAAAGATCTGAGGACTGCAGTGGTATGATTGACTTTTTTGGTCTTATTGAGGACTTGAGCAGCAGCGTTCTGGATTAACTGCAGCTGTCTGATGGTCTTTTTTAGGGAGACCTGTAAAGACACTGTTACAGTAGTCGAGCCTGCTGAAGATAAATGCAGTGTTAGGTGGACACATGGGCAGCACATGTCCTGCACCAGATATGGAGGCACTGGTTGTTTACCTAATTTTTTTTATTTTGTCATTGAAAAAGGAGGCAAATTCATTGCAGGCCCTGGTGGAAAGCAGTTCAGGTGCTACTGACACAAGAGGGTTTGTTAGCAATCTCATCTCATCTCATCTTCAACCGCTTATCCGTGTTCGGGTCTTGGGGGCAGCAGCTTTAGCAGGTGACCCCAAACTTTCCTTTACAGGGCCACATTAACCAGCTCTAACTGGGGGATACCGAGGCGTTCCCAGGCCAGTGTGGAGATATAATCTCTCCACCTAGTCCTGGGTCTTCCCTGAGACCTCCTTCTAGCTGGACGTGCCTGGAACACCTCCCTAGGGAGGCGCCCAGGGTTCATCCTTACTAGATGATCCTGAACCACCTCAACTGGCTCCTTTCAACACTAAGGAGCAGTGGCTCTACTCCGAGTTCCTCACGGATGCTGAACTTCTCCCCCTCTCTCTAAGGGAGACTCCAGACCCCCTCCTGAGGAAACCCATTTTGGCCGCTTGTACCCACGACCTCATTCTTTCGGTCATGACCCAGCTTTCATGAACACAGGTGAGGGTAGGAACCAAGATTGACCGGTAGATCCAGAGCTTTGCCTTCCGGCTCAGCTCTCTTTTCGTCACAACGGTGCGGTAGAGCGACTGCAGCACCGCCCCCGCTGCTCCGATTCTCCGGCCAAACTCACGCTCCATCGTCCCCTCACTCGTGAACATGGTCTTGAGGTACTTGAACTCCTTCACTTGGGGTAAGGACTCATTACCTACCTGGAGTAAGCAATCCACCGGCTTGGCAATGATGTCTGAGAAGAATGATTGTCTTGCATTTTTGAGCTTCAAGTTGTAGATTTGAAGTCTTTCTTTAGAGATGTCAGAGTGAACCTGGAGATTTGTTTTCCACCACCTGCGTTCAGCTTTCCGACACTCCCTTTTTTCTGTTCTTACCAAAGTGTAATTTCTCCATGGAGACTTTTTTTTTGCCAGAGACCACTTTCACCTTAGTGGGTGCAATGGCATCAATAATATTTGTAATTTTCACATTGAAATGATGAACAAGCTCATTTACTGGGACCCAGGGGAGGGTGGGTGCTGAGGAGAAAGCTTGAATAAATGCTCCAGAGGTGTTTTGTGTGATATTACGTTTAGTGATGACTTTTCTTTGAACAGCACTCTGCACAGAGACAGCACTCTCAAAGAAAACACAGGAATGATCAGAAAAAGCAACATCAATCACAGCAACCTTAGAAATGCTCACACCCTTAGACATGAGTGTGACCTTTGTTGTGTGTGAGCTCGGTTACATGCTGAATAAATCCATTGGTTATCAATGACGCAATGAAGTTCTTTGGCCCCCTTGTCATGGAGTTTGTCAACATGAATGTTGAAATCAGCAACAATAACTGCACAGTCAAAGTCAGCACAGATCATAGACAGCAGTTCTTCAAAAAGGTTGCACAATATTCGGGTTGGCCTGTACACATTTAGAAACATAACTTGGGATGAAGAATTCAACGTAAGAGCCACATATTCAAAGGAGGAAAGGTTTCCATAAGATATCTGCGTGCATTGGAGGGAATCATTAAACATGACAGCCACTCCTCCTTTCTTATGAACTCTGGCTTCACTTTTAAAACTGAAGTCGGGAGGAGCTGATTCACTAAGAACAGCACCACTGTTATCCGGATTTAACCAGGTTTCAGTTAAATTTAAACAATCAACATTGTGCTTGATAATTAAATCATTGATTACAAATGTTTTTCCTGCCAAAGACCTGATATTTAATGAGGCTAGATCAAGTGTGTTAATGTCATTATCTGCCCCATTATTTAGGATTAGCTGTGACTGACGAGGGATGGATGCTAGATTTGATACCTTTGCAGAATGAGTTGGTTTTTTTTGCTTAGCTTTCTCCGATTTCGATACTTATCAAGACTTGAACTGAGGAAGCTTTCGACTTGGGCCCTGACTTCTCCTGGGAAAAGCCACGAGTACAGTCCGTCCTGTAGTCTGAGCCCAGCACATATCAGTTAGAGCTTGCTGTATTTTGTACACAAGTCACTAAACGTGCTGTACTGCTGTTATCAGGCTGTTGAGACAGAGGAGGATTTTGTCGTCCAGGTGCGCGTGGTGCATGATGTGTCTTTGGTGATTTGGCCAGAACTGGACTCAGAACGAGGGATGGGAAAGGGGTCAGTGGGGGAAGATGCAGTGAGTCATTTTAGGGATGCAATCTAGGAATTGGGGTGTGAAGTTGGTCCCAGTTGTTTCACGTGGTCAGTGAACTCCAAGAGAGGAGATGAGGGGGACAGGGTGGGTGTAGTGAAGGTGGAGCTGGATAGTGTTTGGGGTGGGGGCGTAGGAGTTGGTGGTTGAGGGAATCTTTCTCCTCGCTGATCATGCTCAAACTCTCTTCATGCTGAGGCTTTGTTTTGGCTTCGTCATGTTTTGATTCCTCCTGTTTTGTGACCTTGGCAGTGGTAACAGCTTTCAGTGTCCAGACAGCTGAGTCAGAAGTCTTGAGAATTTCTCTGCTCCTTTTCCAACGGGCGGCAGAGGCCCACTGATGGACACTTCAATGTTCAGACAGCTGACTGTGTTTAGCAGATCAATACAGTCTTGCTTCAGTACTTCAGACTGCTGTTTCACAACAACGTTTGACCCCATGTGCAATATAATGCGTTTCACCGTTTGGTGCTCCTTCACGATATCCATGACTGTTTCACTCATGTCAGATAACACGTCCTTGGGAAAACAAAGACCTGTTATTCTTTTCATTTGGGTAAGAAATTGTTCTTGACCTTGAATCTCAAAAGAATCAGGCCTGTTGTGGTCTAACGTTCAACCATGTAACTGTAAAGGTGAAGTTGTCTGTCTCTTCCACATACTGTCAAATAACAAATAAAAATAAAAACGATACAAATAACATTACAGACTGACAAGACAAAACCACATGAGAGAAAAAGATTCACCAGGATACATCGAACACACAGAGGAGTCATTTTTCTTACTTATAGAAATAGAAATGTCCGACAATCAGACTGAATTTCCATTTAATTTCACTTCATTGAACCTGTTTGAACTAATCAGAGACGTGGTTTGTGATTGACAGGTTTGGACTTTAGATTAAATGACACACTACACACATACACACACACATACACACACACACACACACACACACACACACACACACACACACACACACACATTGTGAGTGATAATGTATATAATGTATATAACATGTCTGAATATTTGTACTTATTGTATTGTATTTTAATGCTTTGCTTTGGCAACATTGTTTTTCTCTAAAGCTTGCATGCTAATAAAGCCTGTTTTGAAATGTGTGTTACATTAAATTCCACTGCTCTTTTAAGGACAGCATGTTGTTCACCTGTTCATTTATGAAAATGACGTGACACAAATGACAGGTGTATATTTTTGAGCACTGGTGCGTTCAGTCAGTCTGATATTGCCCGTCACCCCATTTCTCGTTGTTCAACAATAGCGGCCGACTTTCCTTTTTACTAATGACATGCTTCACTTACTTGGACGCAGAGAAGAACGCTGCACACGTCTTTTCCGTGTCTGCATCAGTGAGTCTTTGCTCGACCTTGCGGTCTTCCTTTGAACTCTGCGAACGCGTACTCAACAGAGTTACTTACACCTGGCTTGACGTAGCCGCTGCTTCTCATCTTCTGCTGCCGTGGTAAGCCCCAGCCCTGTTTCACAATTGCTCACTGGAAGTGGCGGTGGCAGCGTGTTTTTACTGTGGGGACATTTTAACCAAACAACATATTTAAATAATAAAACTTAAACTTTGTAACATAGAACCCGTTCTCTGTCCTGTGTGTTAACAGACCTGTTTTGCCTTTTTGGATTTATTTCCATTTTGGATTATTATTCTATAATTTTGGGGTGAAATTCCCCCAGATGGCGTTGTCGCTGGTCTCCCCCCCTTGATCTTACCACGTAGGGATTAAAATACGTTAAAGGTGACTTTGAAAACAAGACTTGTTATGAGCCAGAATTATCCTTTAAATCTTCACAGTTTGGAACATTTTAATGCCCTACAGCTGAAATTACATAACGACAGGAGAAATGTAAACATGACGCAGACAGAAGCAGGTGGACTTAACCTCTGAGGACTTTCCTGTTCTCTTTCGAGGTGACAGATGTATGTTTGGTCGTTGAACTTCCTTTGTGTAAATCTGTCATTCTGCAAGCATGTTTCAGCCCCACCTGGTAACCTGCAGGCCGGTCTTTTGTTTGGTCTTGTTAGGACCTTTGTTTGCTCCAAATCCGGACAAAAAGCCAATCGTTGTTGTTGCTAAGGGACAGATCTCTAAGCCCCTCTATTGTGGAGGCTGGCAGTTCATCAAGGTAAATCTTTCCCTGCAGTCTGCAGCTGATTTTGATTAAACTTTTAATATTTAATAATGAAATTCCTACCTTAAAGGGATCATTTGGATTATGTTTTGAAGTGGGGTTGTGAACTGGCAGCTGGACAGGTGGTTATAAAACCAGCTTATCTAAAACTCTACAATTATGACTTTATATACAGTTGGTTCAATTTGTACAAAACCCCACAACAATATGGAGTTTACAGGGCGGTTATGTATCTGAATCCTTCTTGGCTGGGACCAGTTATTCCCTGGAAGTCCTTTCTAATTGAAGGCAAGAAATAGTTTGCAGTCCTTATGCTAAGCTAAGCTAAGCTAAGCTAACTGATTGCTCTTGTAAAGCCTCATATCTGACATATAGAAAATAAATGTGTATAGATGTTCACTTCTAGCTCTTTGCTAGAAAGAGAAAAAGAGTATTTTACGAAAATCAATGTAAGAGTGCACTCACACTGTCCATCCGTACCGCGCTCAAGCACGTTTCACGGGTAAAGTCTAGTTCTTTTGACCAGTGTGAGTGCAGCCGTACTGTGTCTAGGCGCGGTACGCTTACCTGCCACGGACCGTTTGGGAGATGTGGGCTTTTGTAAAGCGCGTTTGCACATGTACGAGCACGAGCGTGCGCACGTGTACGAGCACGAGTCCTACGGCGGTTCTGAGGTCATTTTCTGTGCGCCTGTTGGGACATTGAAAAAAGAAGGAGGGACCATGCGCGGACATTTCAAACAATGGCGGTGAAAGGTTCACGTTGGTGTGATGCGGAGGTGGAGTGTTTACTGCAGATTTGGTCGATGAAAAGATTCAAAAACAGTCGACAAGACGCACAAAAACTCTGAGGTCTATGGAAAGATCTGGAAACAAAGCCACACACACGCGATCAATGCGTGTGACGTGTTACGGCGTGATGGTGTATGGACAGCAAGAAGCATTGGCCGGCCCTGGCAGTGTGAGTACAAACGGGCCTGGAGGGGGGGACAAGTACCCTAAAGCACGGGGCACGGGACGGATGGACAGTGTGAGTGCGCCCTAATACTACAATCAGGTCTAAGTGGAGATTTTGACTGAAAACAGCATTAATGCTGTGATGTTGCTTGTGTGTGTGTGTGTGTGTACTGTTGAGGCATGAAATATGATTCAGGAAGTTCAGATTGAGTAACAGTTAATGTGTTTAAAGGCTTATCAGACACCAAAACACACAAACGTTTGTCACATTTGGGATTAAACAAATCTGGGAAGCGTACGAACACGAGGCTAACAGTAAAAATACAACATTCACATTTCAAAGTAATCCACCAGGAATGTGTACTTACATGTACTCACCTCGCAGGATGACATCATACTGTAGTGCTGTGCTTTTCATTACACTTTAACCTCAAGTGGTTTACATTGAAAGCCAAAAAAAAGGAGTCAGGACCGTACAAAATGTCCTCGTTCATTCACAACTCACACCGGTCCCCACAAAGACAGCAATATAAACACACACACACACACACACACACACACACACACACACACACACACACACACACACACACACACACACACACTCACACACACAACGACATGTCTAGACATACTGCGGCATGTTTGACCCTGTGACCCTGTGTCAATGAGCAGATCCACACACACACACACACACACACACACACACACACACACACACACACACACACACACACACACACACACACACACACACACACACACACACACACACACACACGCACGCATGCTTCTCTGATCCCTGCTGAACTCAATAACCCCAGAGCTGCAACAGAGGTCGCATTCAAACAAAGAAAATCATTTTCTCGCCTTTAATTTTTGTTCCTCAGTCTTTAGGACACACACTAAAGGTCATAAGGGTAAAAAATGTAACTAATAGATATAAACATGCAACTTCCAGAGATCATTATTAACATTTAGACAAATATTTTTTGTATTACAAGTTTTCTGAAATGTTATGTTTAAATATGCAAATGAGGCAATTTCTTATGAAATATGAGCTAATTTTGATAAAGAAATTACACAAATCCAAATGTTGGATAAATCAGGTTATGAATGATAAATGAAATAGAAACTCTGTAAAAACATTTTCATAGAAGAAGAAGAATTCCTTTATATATCCAACAATGGGGAAATTCAATTTTCACTCTATTTTTTCATGTAACACAAACATACAGGCCCGAAATACACACACATGCACACACAGGACCTATATACATGCAATTAATGGAGAGATGTTAGAGTGAGGGGGCTGCCAGTGACCGGCGCCCCGAGCAGTTGGGGGTTCGGTGCCTTGGGGCATTTACTTTCCAGGTAATGCAACTGGAAAGTAAAGTGCAACTAAAGTGGAGATTTCTGACTCAGTGTGAGAAAAAACAAGACAAGACACTAAAGATGAATAGTTAGAAACAATGATGACAATAATAGTTGACATCATGAAACATCTACAGGTGATTACATACATTAGGACAATTACTTGTATTTAACATTATTTATAGGTTTTCTGAAACTGTATGTTTTAAATTTGCAAGTGTAGCAAAATAAACATCTAAAAAGGTTACTTCATTTGTCTTGACCCTGACCCTTTCCACTACTTTGAGGAAGCAAATAACCTCAAATATCAACATTGACCAGTAAAGACAAAGTGATTCTGCTTCTTCCTTTTATTCGATTTCTTGTTACAAACTTTTATCACAAACTTTACAGAAAGGCAGAACTCTCTGCAGATATCAGAAAATCTCATTTATGACCATTTTGCTGCCTCTTGACGGAAAAATTAAACTTGTTCAGCAGATTTTTCATTCGTCTTGTTTTGCTTAGTTTTAAACCTCTTTGCAGCTTTCATACATTTACACTGATGAATGAAGAAGAAACTCTTTCCATCTTCAGCCTCTTGTCCCTGTTGGGGTCACAGGGGGGGCTGGAGCCGATCCCAGCTGACATCGGGCGTGAGGCGGGGTCCACCCTGGACAGGACGCCAGTTTATCACAGGACACATAGAGACGAACAGAGACAGACAACCATTCACACCTACGGGTGATTTAGAGTCATCAATGAACCGAACACCTGCACGTCTTTGGACTGTGGGAGGAAACCGGAGAACCCGGAGAAAACCCACGCAGACACGGGGAGAACATGCAAACTCCACACAGAAGGGCTGCTGCTGCTGCTGCTGTTGTTGTTGTTGTTGTTGTTGTTGTTGCTGCTGCTGCTGCTGCTGTTGGTGTTGTTGTTGTTGTTGTTGTTGTTGTTGTTGCTGCTGCTGCTGCTGTTGTTGTTGTTGTTGTTGTTGTTGTTGTTGCTGCTGCTGCTGCTGCTGTTGCTGTTGTTGTTGTTGTTGTTTTTGTTGTTGTTGTTGTTGTTGTTGCTGCTGCTGCTGTTGCTGTTGTTGTTGTTGTTGTTGCTGCTGCTGCTGTTGCTGTTGGTGTTGTTGTTGTTGTTGTTGTTGTTGCTGCTGCTGCTGCTGTTGTTGTTGTTGTTGTTGTTGTTGTTGTTGTTGTTGCTGCTGCTGCTGCTGCTGTTGCTGTTGTTGTTGTTGTAAAAATAGGTCTTTTCATCTTTGGCCATTTGAGGTATAATTCAAGACAACAATATGAGCTCAACAACTTTATTTTGCTTTTTTTTTTTCTTGATCCAGATTCTTAAGTTGACATATTCCCTAACAATAAGTAAACTTCACATTACCCCTGAGCAACATTTCACATGTTTAAGCACTTATTTAAGTTATTGTATAGTTTTTTTTTACTCATTATATTTGTTTGCAAAGCCGAAAAGCAGAGAAACGTTAAAAATTGGTCGAATGTAAAGTTAAATATTAGTTCGGGAGCTTTTTAAATTGCTAATGAAAAAGGTTCAAACTCTTTGCAAATGTTCAAGCTAATAAAATAAAATAATAATAAATAAAAGAAATCAGCTGTTACCTGTAAATAAATGAGCCTCATCTCATAATAAACGTGTGTAAATATTGTGTTTGCATGACATGGATGTTAGTCAGGTGCTGTAGCCTCTTATCCTTATCAGAGACTAAAACATGCCATGACTAAACAGAAGTTACATCCTGTAATAAAGTCTGTAATAAAGTCTGAGTCATCCATAATGTGAGTGTTATTATGTTTGATAAAAGTAGAAACAAAGAGTGACCGTTAAGTGCGGTTTGTATTTACAGCCACAACAATAAAGGTTTTACAACCAACTTTACAACTACGCAACTTTTCCACCATGGTGTCCTAAGGTATGAACCACAGATTCATAATTTAAACATTCATTCATCTTCAACCGCTTGTCCCTGTCAGGGGGCTGGAGCCGATCCCAGCTGACATCGGGCGTGAGGCGGGGTCCACCCTGGACAGGACGCCAGTCTATCACAGGACACATAGAGACGAACAGAGACAGACAACCATTCACACCTACGGGTGATTTAGAGTCATCAATGAACCGAACACCTGCACGTCTTTGGACTGTGGGAGGAAACCGGAGAACCCGGAGAAAACCCACGCAGACACGGGGAGAACATGCAAACTCCACACAGAAGGGACTCAGCCGGGATTCAAACCAGGAACCCCCTTGTTGTTAGGCGACAGTGCTAACCACTACACCACCTTATTATTATAGATTATTAGCCATAATGTCTTTACCATCAAAGGTAGATTTACCACAAGCTATGAGATGAAACAATGATGCTCCTGTAGATCACAAAAAGTTTATGATATTTACACGTTTTGTTCAGCAAGATAATCTTGAACGCTACTTTTATGATTTCCGAATCATAAAGGCAACTGTTTGAAGTAAAAAGCTTAAGTGTGCATGCAAACCTTGAACCTTCTTGCTGTGAAGTGACAGTGCTAACCACTACACCACCGTGTAGCCTTAATTTAAACATACTCGATCATTTGATTCTATTTGTTATTTTATTATATTATTATATTATATCGCTAAAGTAAACACAACTCCTGAATCATCTACAACAAAGTAGTTCAACAAACAATGTTTTAATTTTTAATCAATTATAGTTCATTTATTTTGTTCTAATCTAACAAATATTTAAAATATTAATCTGCAAATATGTTAAATACGTGTCTAACCACTTTCCAAATTGGTTTTATTTTGAAAAACGTAATGAATGGATGACACACGGATTGTGCTTGTTTTCTGTTTTTTTTTTACATTTTTGACTCAAGCACAAAATTCAAAATTGGAAAATTAGTTTTTATACGTTTCTTAATTTTGGTTTTGTGAACAAAACTTGGTTTGTTTTTCTTTATTTTTGGTTTAACGACTGATTTATCGACCTGTGGTCATGAAAGCTGGGTCATGACCCAAAGAACCAGGTCGTGGGTACAAGCGGCCGAAATGGGTTTCCTCAGGAGGGGGGCTGGAGTCTCTCTTAGAGAGAGGGGGAGAAGTTCAGCATCCGTGAGGAACTCGGAGTAGAGCCGCTGCTCCTTTGCGTTGAAAGGAGCCAGTTGAGGTGGTTCAGGATCATCTAGTAAGGATGAACCCTGGGCGCCTCCCTAGGGAGGTGTTCCAGGCACGTCCAGCTGGGAGGAGGCCTCGGGGAAGACCCAGGACCAGATGGAGAGATTAGATCTCCACACTGGCCTGGGAACGCCTCAGGATCCCCCAGTTAGAGCTGGTTAATGTGGCCCGGGAAAGGGAAGTTTGGGGTCCCCTGCTAAAGCTGCTGCCCCCACGACCCGACCCCGGATAAGAGGCTGAAGATGAGATGAGATGAGATGAGATGACGTGTAAAAGAAATAGGTCAAATTATTCTAAGGGACGTACATAAGGGGTCCCGATACATTCTTGTAACGCTCAGCGGTAAAAAAAAAGAAAGAAAAAAAAAGCATGATGTAAAAAGCAATAAAATCCCGTTGACCTAATTCTAATGTCCCCTCGTTAAACGCCGCGTGATCTCAAGGCTGTCTCACTGTGACATCAGCAAGTCTTTTCATTGTTGACCTTTCTTCACACTTTGCTTAAGGGAACAGTTTACAATGTGTAGCACTGTGACGTCAAAACAGACAACAAATAGACAAAATAAATGGCATTGAGGTCAAAGCCAGGATGATATAAAAGAGTGAATGATGAAGACGATGGTCGTCGTAGAGAGGGAAGGGACCAGATCTCATCAAAACACGGTAAAATGGTGCATACTTTCTTTCCTCACACATGAATCCCGGACAACTACAGATAATATCATGAACAGGAGGTTGTCAGTGTCAAATGTGTTCTCACTTACTGGAAATACTCTGTTTGGTTTAAGTGAGTGTAAGTGGGCGCCGAGTAGAGCGACGCTTTTTGTAAATGACCAACTGAGGTTGAGGACACATTCACGATATTAAGGTTGTCAACACGCCCCAAATGCAGCGGAGAATGAGCCGATGTTTACACACATCGGCTCATTCAGAGATTAAATGTTTGTTGTACCTGGGAGCTGGTAAACTTAACTCCATTTGATGTCTGATCCGACTGATTCTGACATTTGCGTTCTCACATACAGCCCCCGTCCCGGTAACGTCTAAATCAGTGGTTCTCAAACTTTGTTCATGAAGAAGAAGAAGAATTCCTTTATTAGTCCCGCGAATGGGGAAATTAAATTTTCGCTGCCAATGACCGGCGCCCCGAGCAGTTGGGGGTTAGGTGCCTTGCTCAACAGCACCTCGGCAGGGCCCAGGAGATGAACTGGCACCTCTACAGCCACCAGTCCACACTCTATTCATGGTCCACACAGGGATTGGGACCAGCAACCCTCGGGTTCCCAGCCCAGTCACCTATGGACTGAGCTACTACCGCCCCAATGACGTACCACCACAGAAAATATCAGGCTCTCTCAAGTACCACCACTTATTCATTCATTCATTCATCTTCAAACGCTTGTCCCTGTCGGGGTCGCGGGGGTGCTGGAGCCGATCACAGCTAACATCGGGCGTGAGGCGGGGTCCACCCTGGACAGGACGCCAGTCTATCACAGCACACATAGAGATGAACAGAGACAGACAACCATTCACACCTACGGGTGATTTAGAGTCATCAATGAACCGAACACCTGCACGTCTTTGGACTGTGGGAGGAAACCGGAGAACCCGGTCAATGAATAGTACTATTCATTACAATACTAACAATCCAAAAACCAAATAACAATCTAACTCACTGACCAATGGAGCAACTAACTAAAGAACTAACTAACTTCCTTAACTAATTAATAAGCTATACTGAGTCATTCTAATGCTAAGGCGGCACGTTTATTGCCGTCGCCTAGCGTCTGCGTTAGACAACTCTCCTTCTTCTGCGAGCGGCAGGTGACCTGCGGGTCCTCCTACGCCTGCGAATGGGGCGAGAAGCCTGTCTACATCTGCGTGGCATTACCACCACTTAACCAATGTTAAAAAACAGCAGCATAGGTCTACACCATGGGTGTCAAACTGATCCAGTAAAGGGCCGTGTATGCGGCTCTTTAGTCCCTTTATAGTGGCTCCCTGTAGCTTTGCCAAACAAAAAATTATATAAACAACGTGTAAATAACGTCTTTTTTGGACAGTGGACAAGGGAACACCCGTTATCTTATAGTTCAAGGTGATTTTAAAAAAAATATTACGTGAGAAACTAAAATATGCGTCACTTCCTACGTCATCAGCCCAGCGCCTTTCCCTGCAGGAGGCTAATCTGGAGTTGGTGACCAGCACTGGTATTCTAGCCGCGGATAAACCCCCCCCAAATAACATTATCAGAGGAAAATAGTGTTGCGTAGACATATTAATTTGCTTTCACATGATGATTGCTTACCTGTATGCTTGATATGTGGTGAGCAATTAGCAAACAACAGTTTATAATGACAGGTAATAATAGGAATAAACTGTCAACAGTAACAATATATAAACCTTTATAAGCTGTGACATCAAATATGTTTTGCGGCTCCAGACACATTTTATTTGGTGGAAGAGGGGGTAAAATGGCTCTTTAGGTAGTAAAGGTTACAGACCCCTGGTCTACACTATTCATCTACGGACAGGAAGGTTTATTCCTAATCAGAAGATTATTTATTGTTGACTGTCTTTAGCCACAGTCGCGCTGTAGGAAGGGGTAGCATCAGAACTGACATGTCAGGGTTTTGAAACCAATTATTTGACCTCTGCTTATTCTCTTGCCGTCTTAAAAGATCTTAAAAGTTTAAGCATTTTCATAATTTGATATTAATTGAGTAATTAATTCATCTTTTTTATTTTGGAGATTCCTTCGGGTACCACCAGTGGTACAAGTACCACAGTTCAATTCAGGAGAAATCTACAAACACAGACAAAAGTGAATGAAATAAACATCTAAATGTGTATTTCTGATGTTTTCTTTCAACAAATGTGAAAAAGTAAAGAGCTGTTTTTGTGTGATGTCTCCTTCAGTGGTCCTTCCTCAACATCTGTGTCCATCTGCTGAAGGACTCGATGCTTTCCTTGATCCTTGAAAAAGCAAACAGCAGAGTTTCATTTGCTCTTTTCTTCCTGTTTGTGTTTCCTGAATGAGACTCTCCTCTCTGCTCAGGTGATTGTGGTTCTTTCACACAGACTCTGGTTCTCAAACTGTGCTCCATGAGCTCCCTCCAGCACAGGGGTCGGCAACCCCGCGGCTCCGACGAAGACGAACCAGTGGTCTAGATCATTTCAGGTTAGCAGTGCATGTTTGAGTTGGTTTGTCTGTATAAAAGTGACTGAAATTATTGAGTCAAGAAGGACAAGAGAAAGCTTGTTAGATAGTTTTTAATGAAGCTATTCACCCATCCGACGAGCAGCTGTGAATACATAGCTTCACTTGTGACATAGATCAAAGTCTGGGAGGGTTCAATGCTTCGGGGGGTTTGAAACTGGGTCAAATTATCATTTTCTCAGCTCCTGTTTGCTAAATATTTGTGTTTTTCCAAGATTTTCAACAGTTTATCATTGTCTGTTAGAGGCAGGGACACACCAAGCTGACTTCAAAGAACAAATGGCGACAAGGTCGACTGTTGTTTTTCACTTCAGGAAGCCTGTGTCTCGCCCTCGAGGTGTTCTAGTGCACCTGTGTACCTTACTTACCTTACTTAACTTACCTGCTGCACCAGAGAGGACGGGGGAGCAAGTGAAAAGGTGTTTACAGGTTCATCACATGACGAAGGGAGTCAGTTCATTCTGTTCACACTCAACACTGAGGTATAACTGTGTTTCCTGTTGTACTTCTGTCTTTGTGAGGACCAGTTTTAGATTAAAGATGAACAGGAGGACATTTTTTAGTCTGCTCATCAGCTTTTTCCCATGTATGGTTTTCGTATGATAAGGGAATAAGTGTCTAAAGTCTGTGTTAGCGCACAAAGAAACGTAAAACATGCAGGACAGCGGACCTCCAGGAGCAGGATTGGGCACCCCTGGTCTTCTTACATAGAGCCAAAAATCTTACATACCTTATGTACGGTCTAAAATCTAACGTATGTTATGTACAGTCTAAAGTCTTACTTATAGTCTAAAATCTTACGTATGTTATGTACAGTCTAAAGTCTTACTTATAGTCTAAAATCTTACGTATGTTATGTACAGTCTAAAGTCTTACTTATAGTCTAAAATCTTACGTATGTTATGTACAGTCTAAAGTCTTACTTATAGTCTAAAATCTTACGTATGTTATGTACAGTCTAAAGTCTTACTTATAGTCTAATATCTAACGTATGTTATGTACAGTCTAAAGTCTTACTTATAGTCTAATATCTAACGTATGTTATGTACAGTCTAAAGTCTTACTTATAGTCTAAAATCTTACGTATGTTATGTACGGTCTAAAGTCTTAATTATAGTCTAAAATCTTACGTATGTTATGTACAGTCTAAAGTCTTACTTATAGTCTAATATCTAACGTATGTTATGTACAGTCTAAAGTCTTACTTATAGTCTAAAATCTTACGTATGTTATGTACAGTCTAAAGTCTTACTTATAGTCTAAAATCTTACGTATGTTATGTACAGTCTAAAGTCTTACTTATAGTCTAATATCTAACGTATGTTATGTACAGTCTAAAGTCTTACTTATAGTCTAAAATCTTACGTATGTTATGTACAGTCTAAAGTCTTACTTATAGTCTAAAATCTTACGTATGTTATGTACAGTCTAAAGTCTTACTTATAGTCTAAAATCTTACGTATGTTATGTACAGTCTAAAGTCTTACTTATAGTCTAAAATCTTACGTATGTATGTGGGGGCGGCAGTAGCTCCGTCCATAGGTGACTTGGCTGGGAACCGTAGTCAAGTCCCTGTGTGTACCATGTATGGAGCGTGGACTGGTGGCTGGAGAGGTGCCTGTTCACTGCCGAGGTGCTGTTTAGCAAGGCCCCGAACCCCCAACTGCTCAGGGCGCTGGTCACTGGCAGCCCCCTCACTCTAACATCTCTCCTTAATTGCATGTATAGGTCCTGTCTGTGCATGTGTGTGTATTTCAGGCCTGAGTGTGTGTAACATGATTAATAATAAGAAGGAAAATATTCAATTTCCCCGTTGCGGGATAAATAAAGTAATTCTTCTTCTTCTTCTTCTTATGTACAGTCTAAAGTCTTAATATCTTACGTATGTTGTGTACAGTCTAAATACGAACACCTCATGGTATTCACACCCTCGCAATCTTCTAATGTCATAAATAGGACGTCAAGAGCTCCATTTGAAGGCAGCACATGATCAAATGTAATGAAAATGTCCTCAGATTTGTGTTTAGGCAAGCCCTGCGACCACTTCCACCTGATGAAAGAAGTAAGAATTCGGGTTAGAGATGTAGTTGCGATGGTCCAAACCGGTAAAGCTCTCCACACTGTAAGGCGGGGTGAAAAGGCCGCTGTCATGGCCTCCTCCTGCATCGCACTGTTCAGGGCTGGACTGAGATAACAACTCAGGCTGGGACTCAAACATCCGGCCAGGACAATCTCCACACAACTAGAACAAACCACAAATACTGAAACAGGTGTGTTATAATGTGTTTTGTGTTTATGCCGGTGATATAATATTTATTAAAGGGGGCATATTAGGCTCATTCATTCATGTTCATACTTGTTTCCCCTTTGCTGCTGTAATAGTGCAAACTTCTCCTCTGTGGGACGACTAAAGGATGATCTTATCTTACATAATATGTGCGCATATTTAGAATATTTGCTTTGCACGTGGCTCTGACTGTTATCATCGTGAAGTTCAGGGAGCTCTGAGTAGCTGGAGGCACTTTCACCGAACACACAACATCGTGATCTTTCACAGGCATCTCCTGTTTTCCTCCAGAAAAGTGCTGATGCCATTTATGACTTTATTAAAACATAAAATCAACTCAAGAAGGGGACAGTTTATGAAGCTTTTTTTTACGCATTTAAAGACGTACTCCTAAAGACTTTGATGTGTGAAATCGGAGGAGTTAAACAGAGCAGACTGACTGGCTCCACATACCTGCACTGGATGAACGCTATAATTGAGTATTATGTGTCCTGTCCTGTGTGTTCAGTGTCGTGTCTCACTGTGTGAATCCTTTTACTGTAATCTGCCCAGAGACCGCAGATATCTGTCTGTCTGTCTGTCTGTCTGTCTGTCTGTCGGTCTGTCTGTCTGTCTCTCTGTCTGTCTGTCTGTCTGTCTGTCTGTCTGTCTCTATGTCTGTCTCTCTATCTGTCTGTCTGTCTGTCTGTCTGTCTGTCTCTCTATCTGTCTGTATGTCTGTCTGTCTGTCTGTCTGTCTGTCTCTCTATCTGTCTGTCTGTCTGTCTCTCTATCTGTCTGTCTGTCTGTCTGTCTGTCTGTCTGTCTGTCTGTCTGTCTGTCTGTCTCTCTATCTGTCTGTCTGTCTGTCTGTCTGTCTGTCTGTCTCTCTATCTGTCTGTCTGACTGTTTGTCTTTATGTTGCGAGCTCCAATTTTTCCTCCATGTAATCTTTTCTTGCACAAACTGTTTATTCAGTATTAACAGCTTAATAAAAGAAGGTTATCGGATCGCCATCACAATCCACCCATAGTTAGTACAGCTTGTGTTTGTGTGCGTGTGTGTGTGTGTGTGTGTGTGTGTGTGTGTGTGTGTGTGTGTGTGGTTTCTAAGTATAGACCAAACACCTGCTTCAGTGGATTTACCAGCACAGAGGACACAAAATCAAACCCTTATCAAACTTCACAAACACAAACTACAGACGTAGAGGATTATTCAGATGATGGATGACTGTCACAGGTTTAATGATAATAAAGTGTCTGAGCAGTTTAAAGAACACAAGTGATGATCCAATCGAAGAAAAACGCAATTATTGGAGAAATCTTCAATAGTCAAAAGTGTAATCACAACATGGATTTGTGGTCTGTGCGTCTTAATGTGGTCATTTGGAGAACGTTTGTCTATTTCCGTCAGTTCTTGAATGGTAAAAAAACAGGTTTAAATTAAATCTTTGAAACAAATCAACGTATTCTCATCGACAGGTTTGTAAGATATTTTAAGAATGCTGTGAAACGGCAACCAGAAGTGGGCGTCAACGGGCAAGTTTAGACACCAAAACAACTTGGTTACGATTACAAAAGAAGGTTGCCATGACATCCATAACAAATGGTATCAACCCAAAAATGTCTGCAACAACATAAGACAAAAGAGAGCACAAGAAAGGAAATAATAAACCTAAATAAAACCTTTTTTTCTATCAATCTGCACTCTTATTTCTGTCTATGTGCTGCCGGCATGTACAGTATGATCTGTCCACATACGTTTGGCAGTAAAGAGCTGACTCATCCTGACAAAGAGAGAGTGCAGCACACTGAGGATGTGATGCGAGAAAGCGACCTCATATCACATGTTTAAATGCTGCCCCCTTCAGGCTGCAGGTGGAAGTGATACAATCCGTCCAAATAATAATTTGCTGTATAATAAAACGTATAAAATGCCTCAACAAAACAATAAATTTGATAGGGAAGGTTTTGTTGCCACCGTACTCTACGGGGGAATTGTTGGGCCATAACATATAAGTCATATTCACATTACTATAGATATTATTATGGTTACTGGAAGTGTGTCTGTCTCTGTCTTTGTCTCTCTCTCTGTCCATCTGTCCGTCTTTTCTCTCTCTCTCTCTCCTTCTCTCCCTCTCTCCGGTGCAGACAGATGTGCGTCCTCCACAGAGCTGGGTCTGTCTGACGTTCCTGTCTGTTATAGTGAAGGTTTTCGTTGCCACCGTACTCTACGGGGGAATTGTTGGGTCTCTGTAAATCATAAATAAGTCATAGAGTGTGGTCTTTACCTACTCTGTAAAGTGTCCTGAGATAACTTTTGTTAGGATTTGGCACTTTAAATAAAAATTGAATTGAATTGAATTGAAAAAAAACATTTTTTGGGAAGCAAAATATTGCTGATTCCAGCCTCTCAAATGAGAAGTTTCCCTGTTTTCCACGTCTTATATGACCGTAAACTTAATTTGTTTAGGTTTAGAGTCGTTGTTCAGACATTAAAAATGTTTAAAAAGTATTTAGCAGGTTAATCAAGTTGAAATAATCGTCATTTATTTACCCTGCAGGGCTCCAGACTGCGTCCAGATGGTGTGCGACTGAATTGTACATCTTGTCGTACGTATCTCGTGAGGGGACAAGACGTGCTAAAAAAGCCCACTGTTAGAACAAATGCAAAAATCATTGTGTTTCTGTTGTTGGAGTGAAAGTTTGGAATGATTTGGCCGTAGATTTAAAAGACTGCAGAACATTAATTTACTTTAAAACTGTGCTCAAGATTGACAACATCTCAACATTACTCAAGCATGTGTTGATTGTTTTTGCTGACAGCAGCAATAAATTAATTATCAGACATTTTCTTTTGACCTGTGTAGCTGCTACCGTAGTTTATGTGTTTTAAAGGGTCGGCGTTATAAACTTTAGCTTCTGCTTATTCCCTTTTTTCAGACTTTATACATTTATTTTTTTGTCTTTGTCATGAAATGTCTGAAAATAAACTGAACAGGTGCAAAAACGGTGATATTTAAATATCACTAATGCCACAAATATTAAAAATGTATTTATTTTGGGTGCACGTTTTGTTGTTTCCTGTCTCTGTTTTTTATACCTAAAATTGGTTGCCTGGCAACTTGTATTGTTGAACCGTGTGGGGGCTAAATTATTGTGTGTCATCTCAAATTAATATTATAATCGGATAAATGCACAAACTCTCATACTCGCCATGACTGAGGCATTTCAGATACTGTTACCAGAGCAACTCTAATTAAAAGTTAATTTATTCTTATTGTGCCTTCAGGTGTTCATACTGATCTTGTTCACAATTTCAAGTCCTGTGAAATTATGTTAATCTGAGGAACTCGGAGTAGAGCCGCTGCTCCTTTGCGTTGAAAGGAGCCAGTTGAGGTGGTTCAGGATCATCTAGTAAGGATGAGCCCTGGGCGCCTCCCTAGGGAGGTGTTGCAGGCACGTCCAGCTGGGAGGAGGCCTCGGGGAAGACCCAGGACCAGGTGGAGAGATTAGATCTCCACACTGGCCTGGGAACGCCTCAGGATCCCCCAGTTAGAGCTGGTTAATGTGGCCCGGGAAAGGGAAGTTTGGGATCCCCTGCTAAAGCTGCTGCCCCCGTGACCCGACCCCGGATAAGAGGCTGAAGATGAGATGAGATAAATAAATACACTGTGGTTTCTCTTTATTGTTTCATGTCTGGCAAAAAAAATCCAGTGCGACTAACGACTAACTTACTAACTGCTGTTTGAGCTCGGAGCAGATGTGAGATCATGAACAGAAGCTGTGGTCCCTCTGAGGTTCAGCTGCTCAAATACGAACAAGGCTGAATCAAGTTTAAAACTCATTTAGCACTGGACTAACTCATACGCACGTCAATACTGTCATCATCACTACCACCTTTAAAGCCTCTTTCACACAGTTCCCAGTAAATTACTTGGATAACGTTTCATGTAGCACTCATTTTCACTATTCACACATAGATTCTCTGCATTTTCTCTGAAACGTTTTGAGGTCTTGATCTTTGTTCCCATTCACACACATTCTCACACCTCACGCACGAAATGTCCCTGCACATTTTACGGGATGACTGCATGTGTGAAAGAGGCTTTAGATAACCGATGACGGATGAATTCAGTCCTGACTGTCAGAGTCGTTGATCTGGAAGCAGTTGTGAGGCAAATAATCACGACACGTTTTCATTCTTTTACAAATGAATCCATGTCGTTAAGTGTCTCTGAGTGAACGAGGCAATACACACTTGGCAGTGTGTTGCTGAGGACGCAACAGTGCAATGTCGAGTGTGAAGTCGATCAGATTCGTGCAAGCAGCTCTCCGTGGAGGCCAAACAATCGGCACACCCCGAGCGGGCACAAGTTAACGATCCCGTCAATAAAAATGTTGATTCCAGGTTCTCAACTGTGAGAATTACGAGTTTTTTCTCTTTATATCATGAATTATTATTAAGGGCGCACTCACAATTGCCATTTGTACCATGCCAAAGCAAGAATGACGGCTAAAGTCTAGCTCGTTAGACCAGTGTGTGTACAACTGTCCCGCACCATGGCACATCGTGCGTGCCGGCCGCAGCCTGGTTGAGAGATGGGTTTTAGTAAAGCATGGATGTATGTGGACGAGCACGAGCATTGATGGCGGTCCTGAGACTACTTATATACGACTGTTCCCAACGGGAAGTTTGGGGTTCCCTGCTAAAGCTGCTGCCCCCGCGACCCGACCCCGGATAAGTGGTTGACGATGAGTAATGATGAGTGATGTGTGTTCCCAACAACGGACATTTAAAAAGATGCCGCTGAAGCGTTCGTGGTGTTCTGATGCAGAGGTGGAGTGTTTTCGCAGATTTGGTCAGATAAAATATTCAAAAAGAGTTGGACAAAAAAACTCAAAAGAGGGGTGAAGACGTCTATAAGGGCGCACTCACACTGTTCTTCCACACCGGGCCAAAACAGGTTTTTCAGGTCAAGCCTAGTGCGTTTGACCAGTGTGAGTGCAACCGCTCTGCACCTAGCTGCGGCCAGCTGGCCGTCCACGGCCCGTCTGAGAGAGGTGGGCGTTTGTAGAGCGCGTTTGCACATGTACGAGCACGAGAGTGCACACGTGTACGAGCACGAGGCCTACGGCGGTTCTAACGTCATTTATGTGTGCCTGTTGGGACATAGAAAAAAAAAAAGACGGACCATGCGCGGACATTTAACAACAACAACAATGGCGGTGAAAGGTTCACGTTGGTGTGATGTGGAGGTGGAGTGTTTACTGCAGATTTGGTCGATGAAAAGATTCAAAAACAGTCGACAAGACGCACAAAAACTCTGAGGTCTACGGAAAGATTTGGAAACAAAGCCACGCATCGCGATGACGTCATCAATGCGTGTGACGTGTTACTTCGTGATGACGTATGGACAGGCATTTGAGAAGCATTTGCGCGAGTCCCAGGCAGTGTGAGCACAAACGGGCCTGGGGCGCGGGGGAGAGGGAGGGGGGGACAAGTACCCTAAAGCACGGGGCACGGTATGAACGGACAGTGTGAGTGCACCCTAAGCAAGAAGCAATCGAGCCGAGGTTCTGAAGTAATGTGAGTGTAGGCGGGCTTGGGCCGTGGGAAAGAGGCAGGGGGACAATCACGCTAAGGGTTAGGGTTAGGATGAACAATAGAGCTGGTACGGCACGGATCATCCGGGCCAAGTGTGAGTGCGCCCCAAGTCACGATATTGGCCTCAAGGTGGCTTCTGCATCCTTCTGAGGATCCTGTGTTATCATTTACTTGCTGTATATTCTTAAATAAATTAAGGCTTTTCTTACCAAATTACTGGAAACAGCTGGAATTAAGACAAAAGATTCTTTTAGTCCACGTTTTATGTTGAGATCACAGAGTTAAAAATAAACAGCAGCAACAGAAGCTGAGCAAAAATCAACACCTGCAACCAGAAAATTACAGAAACTGAGTTACTTCCAACCAATTAAATCTTCTATTCTGACATAATTAATTTAGATTAGTACTCCCAGTGGCTGATAGTGGAACAGTGCATGTTAAAATGATTCAGTTAATCAAGTCTAACCAGTTCCTCTGAGCAGCAGGTAGACAGTAGAGATGGTGATGGCGGTAGCGGTGTAGGTAAACACCGCATTATAAAGAGTGTTTGTCCTGATTCGTTCTCCAAGCGTCCTCTGGGTCTCCTCCAGATGCCTCACCACCGCCTCCGTCTCCCACTGGCCCTCTCTCTCTGGTCTCTCTGGTCTCTCTGGTCTCTCTGGTCTCTCTGGTGCTGCCTGTGGTTTGGTCTCCAGCAGCCTCCTCACCCCCGATAACTCTCCCTCAACTCTACCGAGTCCTTGCTCCAGTTGTCCCAGTTGTGGCCGGAAGGACTCCAGAAGGGACTGTGTCTTTTGGCTGCCCACCTGGAGGTCTTTTAGGAATGAAAGAGGCACCGTGGGTGAGGCAGGGGTCGGAGTGCTCTTGTCCTGAAGTGCCACGTCCCTCTGTGTGAAGGCGTCACTCAGAGCGACCCTGAGGCTGTCGATAAGCGATCGGAGCTCGTCCTGCTGGGAGCGGTGGTTTCCAGCCTGGACTCTGAGGGCTTCCTGCAGGCTCTCTGGACCTTTCTGTGCCTCCAGCAGCAGAGTCTTCAGCTCCTACAGATGAGAAGAAGAAGATGTGTCAACGCAAACAAAGATGAATGCACATTGGTGTCCTGGCGATGCGCGTATACAAATTAAATACACAGCAAAAAAATACTTAAGTGGGAACATTACTTCAAACAACATTTTACACTTTGCCAGCACATGTATCAGCCTGGCACTGGCTTTCTAGCATGAGAAGAAACAGAAACAATTGTACTCCGTGTACTCTTAATGCAACTGATTATGAACTAATTTCTGGATTCAAGTCTGAAAAACAACAATGTAGCCTACATACCTCATCATATAACATAATCATAATGCTTTTATTGTCACTGTAACAAGTACAGCAAGACTAAGACAATCGACCCGTCGATACATGTACAACATGATGCATACAATAAGACAGACACAACAGGATGACCTTAGTAACAGCACTCAGGGGCACAGCGTGGGAACGGGAAAGAAAACCTCAGCAATAGGCGCATAAATGTACAACATAAGACTCAAGAACAAGTTGCACCAGGGGAGGGGGAAGAAGGGTAAAGAGGTGTCCTAATGCAGATAGGCAGCCAGCCCCAGGCGCAGCCATTTTCAGCGCCACCAGTGGGATCCGCCTTACACACTGGTGGTGTGTAAGCGGCGAAGGCGTGGGGGCTGTGTTGCATATGTGCATGTGTGTCTATGGGTGCGTGTGTGATATCAGCCTGAAGAGCCGCCTCGACCAGCTACCCAGACTGTGTCTCAGTCCGCAGAGTGTTGAGGCGATAACACAAAAAGTTGCCATGGAGACTTCCTTGATTGGGTCCCAGTTAGAGTCAACAATCAACAGGTGCCTGTGAGAGGAGGGGAGGGGGGAGCAATGAGAGCGTCACACAGCAGCGCTCTCCTGGACGAGTTGTTCCAGCAGGGGCCTTGGCCAGGAAAGCTACAGAGATAGGGTCCCGAATGCAAAGTAGATTGAGACTGTTTTGATTAGGGCAGGGGAGGGCAATATTTCTTTCCAGTGGGCCAAACTGACGCCGTTAAAGTAAGTGAAGGGGCACACAACTGGAAATAAAATGTAAACATTGAATATTTAGTACAGAGTTATTTTAAACTACTGATACATAGATTTGGTGGGTTTGATTGTGTTATTCACCAGCCCCCTATAAACAAATACATGATCATAGGCTACTTATAAATAATATAATTAACTAATAAATTAAGTGCTATGATTTAGTGAGACTGTTCTTTTTGTGTAACAGATCTGCATCACTCAATGAAGCAAATATTCTTTCTTTCTTTCTTTCTTTATATTTATTCAAAACCAAGGAAATTTCACAATTTGACAATATCATCACAACATTTCTTCCATTGGTTTGAAGGGAGCAGGGAGAAGAAACCTCTTATATTGCCTGCCCCTCATATCTAACTATTCTAGTAATCTGTTGCTTAGCAACATTCTTGCTGCAAAACATTCAAAACAAATGAAAACAAGATAAAAACAACAACAACCAATCACCATAAAACTAACAAGGATTTTATGAATTCTGTGACTTTTCCAGGCTTAGATTTTGGCATTTCGTATCAAGACGTGACAAAAAGTGCAGGGAAATGCTAATTAAATGACTCAAACTGCAATCATCACCCCTCCTCACCTGCAGGCGGACACGGTTGATGTACGTTGATCCCATGACCCCGATCAGGGCTCCGAGCACCGAGCCGATGATCGACCAGTTCTTGGTGCGTTCAGCTCTCGTCCTCTCCTTCTCGTGGCTCTCCCTGACGCCTGCTGAAAACAGGGCGAACTTCTCCCGCTCCAAACCCTCTGCGTTCTCATACGCGGTCCGGAGTCGACGCTCCTCCTGCGGTCAGGAGAGAGTGTGAGGGAGGAGTTAAATTTATTTTATTTATTATTACATATATGGGTACATCATTCAACAAGTCTCTGTGCTTGATCAGTAAGGGCGCACTCACACTGTCCTTCTGTACCGGGCCAAAACCGTTTTTTCAGCTAAAGCCTAGTACGTTTAAGCAGTGTGAGTGCACCTGCTCCGCGCATAACTGCGGACAGCGGGCCATCCGCGGCCCGCCTGAGAGAGGTGGGCTTTTGTTGAGCCGTTTGCACATGTACGAGCACGAGCACGAGCCTTACGGCAGTAGCGTTATGTGCGCCTGTTTGGACATAGAAAATAGAAGGACGGACCATGCGCGGACATTTAACAACAACAACAATGGCGGTGAAAGGTTCACGTTGGTGTGATGTGGAGGTGGAGTGTTTACTGCAGATTTGGTCGATGAAAATATTCTAAAACAGTCGACAAGACGCACAAAAACTCTGAGGTCTGTGGAAAGATTTGTAAACAAAGCCACACACACGCGATCAATGTGAGTGACGTGTTACGGCGTGATGTCGTATGGACAGCAAGAAGCATTTGCGCGAGGCCCAGGCAGTGTGAGTACAAACGGGGCTGGGGCGCGGGGGGAGAGGGAGGGGGGGGGGGGGGGGGCAAGTACCCTAAAGCCCGGGGCGTGGTGCGGAAGGACAGTGTGAGTGCGCCCTTAGTATATTCCCTTTATTTACATTTTCAGTTTAGCTAACCTGCAGCAGTTTGTGCTCCAGCGTGGCCAGCTCCAGGTAGTGAGCCTCTTCCCTGGAGACTCTGTCCAGCCGGTCTCTGACCTCCTTCAGCCTGACCTGCAGGGCCTCCAGGCTGGCATGAGCCTCACGCACCATCCCTCTGGCCACCATGAACGCTGCCTCAGCCTGGAAGAAGCACAACAGGGCTTAAAGCTAACTTTCTGACAAATTGAGATGCGCACTAAGAGAGAACGAGGAGACATTTACAAGCAATAGGTTTTTAATTATTTCTGCTTCAAACTGTATTTTTTCACAAGTGTATATTATTCATAATTTTAACTATTTATCGCAATCTAAACTGTCGTCCGCTCGCTATTTAATAAGCTAATGCATCTTGTGACACTGCAAAAATTTACTAACACAAAAAGGGAAAATACACAAAGGTGTGCATGTTTACAAGAAATAAACTAGCTGTAGAGTTGGAGAAGTAAGAGCAGACTCTCACCTTATTCACTCACGCACACAAATCACTTGGTAGAAGTTAAGCTACTGCTGGCAATGCCCATGTCCAGCGGCACAATATTTTTAATCATTTTAACAATATTGTTTTTTGTGGTGTTGGGAGAGATTTTTGATTTGACAGAGCGTTACAAGAAAAGGCAACAAGATGACAAATTCAAACAAAAATGTAGCAAAGTTCATGGGAGCTCCTGTGTCAAAGTGAGGTTATTCACACACATGCGCTTAAAAACATTTGAAAGTTTCCACACATCTATTTGTAGTCGCGACTTTGAGTGAAACAAGCGCACTGTCGAGCCCCGCACACACGCCAGAGACGTACGATGTTCCTCAGTTATTCGTCCTCCACGACTTGTTTGAGTTCATCTATAAAGCAGAGCCCCATTGAGCCGTGTTCAGTGTTTGGAAACATCTACATGAACAAGTTCAAAAGTTCAGTTCAAAAATTTTAAAATGAACTAGTTCAGTTCATAGTCCCATGTAGAACCACAGATGACAACGGAGCCGCTACTGTACACAGTTCATGGGATTTGGGTCGAGGATCTGTCTTGACTGTCTTTGGATTTTTTATTTGCTTGCACATACCTACGCTGGTGTTGCCAGAGTGGGTGTTTTTGCCGCTACATATTAAGGCCTGTTAACGGTGTGTTTTAGTCTGCCTTTCCCCTGGAAGGCTCTATACAAATCTGGCGTCCTATTGAAGGAAGTTAAACTGATAGAGCGTGCCGTTCACAGTCACCAGAATGAACAAATTCACAGTAACGTTCATCAGGCAGTAATGCAGTACGTTCAGTTCATGTTTGCCCAAAATATGAAGGTGTTCATGCACAAAACTGGCCATGGAGACCTCAGAGTTTGCAGGTCATTGAGAGGTTTCACCAACTATTAACGTGCACAAACAACACCCTGGCTTCTTACTGTCTGCTGACCTCAGTGACCTTCGTCTGGGCCACGCGGACCTCGTTGAGCCCGACGAACTCCTCGTACCTCTCCCACCAGTGGTTGACTGAGGTGGTGGCCACCTGAGCCGACCTCTGACCCCACTGACGCCCCAAATCACCTGCATGCTGGAAGAGGGAGAGAAGGAAAACAGAGGTTTTTCATTTAAATTACAAAATTGTTAATACAGGTCTGATAAGTCAGTGATCTGGAAAGTTGTTCTAAACAGTCGGAAGAGGGATTCATTGTACCTGTAAGGCAGCCAGGGTACGCTCCTTCACCACCTCGGCTCCGCCCTTCTCCTCAGGTGGGGTAGGGTCAGTGGGTGGAGTAGAGCCCGGCTGCTGGTGAGCACTGTAGGTTCGGACCAGAGTGATTCTGCCGGGCAGAGATACGGGCAAGGAGAAGCGGGACAGACAGCACGAGCCATGAGCCCTCAGACAGATCTGCGCTCCTCTGTACCTGACACAGTAAAGACAGTGTTAATCTTCAGCTTCAGTGCTGTAATTTTACGTAGGACGAGTTGAAAAAAAAGCTCAGGTTTATCATATTGACTACGTCGTGCAGAAGTACCTCATTGAGAAGGGCAGCAGTTAGAAGTGCAGCTTGAAAACTGTCAGAGCTTCACTGTAGCCACAGAGCCGACACTGAACCATGCACCTGTGAGCAAAACAGTTAAAGCCTTTAAATGACAGGATTGAGAAACTATAAAGTGCAAATGATGCACCAGTTCAACGCATCTCAGTTAAACCATCAGCTACAGATGTTCTGTTTAAAAGGATCTAACTACTGAAGTGGGTCCAATCCAGCTGATTTAAATATAAGTTCTTCACAATTTAGATTATTGAAAGATTAAGGTGCAACTCGCTGCACTGACACATAATCCATTGCAATCAAGTGCAAATTAAGTTTCAGCATTTTTATTAAAATGCACCTGATAAACTGGCAAGAGGACTCTGATACATCTGTGATAAGATATAAGAATAATTAAGTTGCTGCTACAAATATGAGAACATGTTCATATGCATCATATACATTAAAAATAAGCATTTAAGTGAAATTCCTGCGTAAAATCATCTTTTCCCGCAAATAGACTCATCAAATAAGCCATCGAGACAATTGTTTTTCATGTATCAACTATGAACGGAGAAATTGAGGGTTGCTAACAGCCGGACGTGGCTAACACTGATTAGCTCGGGGCAGTACGGTGAAGGCATTAAAACGTCTTTTTTAACCACTAATGCTGCTGAAAATAACAGCAAACCTCTGCAGCAGCATGAGAAGAGTCCCTACACACAAAACAAAGCACCAATGGGCTCCTTCCTTTGGGATTGACTTTGGTAATCCACTTGAATGGACTTCACTATAAGAGGAGCTGGTACAGGGGCCAGTAGGTAAGTCTTTAAGGGCGCACTCACACTGTCCATCCTCCTAGACGCGGTACGGACCTTGCCGACCACGGCCCGTTTGGGAGAGGTGGGCTTTTGTAAAGCATGTTTGCACATGTACGAGCACAAGTGTTCGCACGTGTACGAGCTCGAGGCCTACGGCGGTTCTGAGGTCATTTTCTGTGCGCCTGTTGGGTCATAGAAAAAAGAAGGAGGGACCATGCGCGGACATTTAAAACAATGGCGGTGAAAGGCTCACATTGGTTTGATGCGGAGGTGGAGTGTTAACTGCAGATTTGGTCGATGAAAATATTCAAAAACAGTCGACAAGACGCACAAAAACTCCGAGGTCTATGGAAAGATTTGTAAACAAAGCCACGCATCGCCATGACGTCATCAATGCCTGTGACGTGTTACGGCGTGATGACGTATAGGCAGCAAGAAGCATTTGCCGAGGCCCAGGTAGTGTGAGTACAAACGGGCCTGGAGGGGGTGACAAGTACCCTAAAGCACGGGGCACGGGACAGATGAACAGTGTGAGTGCGCCCTTAATAAACCCTGGGTGAGTGGTTGGCGCTTCGGTGCACCGGCCTGTTTTATCGGAGGTTTTAACCCAGTTTAGTCTTTTGGAAGTTAAAGAAGTTGTGTATCTGCTTATCTTTATCTGTGAGCCAAGTTTAGCACGAGATTAGCTCGCTCCCAGCTACGGTTCGGAAAAAAGGAGCTGTAAAGGTAACACTGTACAGGGGTTAGGTCAGAGCTCCTGCCCCTTAAAAGACCTCCGTACGGCCCTGCACCACACACTGCTACCTGCTCTGTATGTATGCAATAGTAATTATAGTTTAATAATATTTTATACACTACTCTGAAATTAACCATTCTGCATAATGTGTAGTTTTATATATACAATAAAAAATTACATTTTAAAGTATATATATAGTATTTCTACATTGTGATGATAATAATAATAAAAACAACATGGGAGGGGAAAACAAAAATGCACTCTGCTATACATAATGAATGATTTCCCAATATTTCTAATAATAAAACTACTAATATACAACATGTCTAATACATCAAATAAAAATAACCAGAGGCATTAAAAGAAAATTCAGTGTACAAGGTCTAAAACTAGTAAAAACTTAACGATATATAACATTTTTCCTCCAAGGTGAACTGACAGTGATGTTTCATTTCCTGCTAGCTGTTAGCTCCACGTTGCTAACAGTTACCGTTAAGTCACATAAAAAGCAATATGATCTTTACAATGATTTAAAATGTATATAAATAAACACACCTGTTTCATCCACTGTTGCCAAAGCACACATGTCACACGGGCGCGGTTTATCTTGACTGACTACTTCTGCAGATGTCAAATGAAACAGCCGGGTGAGTTTTTGTTCAGGCACAGCGCGGGCATACTCTTCCGGGTTCACAGTCCGCAGGGGTCCTCACAGCGCGCATTGAAAAGACACCCAGACAACCCCGCTCCGCTCGCAACCATAAAAACGTGTTTTTCTGTTTCCTCAGACCACGGTGACGACTTTTGAAACATGTCTGGCAGAGAAGGTGAGACGTTTTTTAATCTTATTGTTTTTATAAAAAGATAATTTTGAAAACCTGACGTAGCGTGGGATTAGCCATTAAGCTAACGGCGCTACAACGGTTTCATCTTGCACCAAACTTCATTAAAAATCCGCCACATTCGTGTTGTATCTTGTTGTTGGGGATTATATACTTATAAAAACAGCATTTATAGATCATATATGAGTCATGGCGATATCCTGCGACATTCGGCTTATAAATCCTGCGTCTAGTGTTAATTATTTTATTAACAATATGTCTAATTATTCATGTTTTGTTCACAGGAGGCAAGAAGAAGCCACTGAAGGCGCCCAAGAAACAGAACAAGGACATGGATGATGTAAGTTTCCTCTCGGACTGTATGCTTATTTTATTTCTCTACATACATTTATATATTTTATAATCAACATTTCTGTATTTAAAAAGGGGAAAAACACATTAGATAACAAAAGTCACACTTGTAAATGTGCCAGATTTAGGCCATGCAGTGTAATTTTCCTCTGCAGTCCCTGGTAGGTTGATGACATTTAAGAAAGCATTGAAAAAAGCATACAGGAAAATGCAGCACAAACACATAGACACAAGAACATATAAGCATAACAAATAAAAACAACACAACCATACGTTAAATCATAACACACGCACATGGGAACCAATTGTTAAAGCAGCACACAGACGTAAAAATAATAATTTGTAAAATCTCATCTTCAACTGCTTATCCCTGGTCGGTTCGTGGGGGCAGCAGCTTTAGCAGGGGACCCCAAACTTCCCTTTCCCGGGCCACATTAGCCAGCTCTAACTGGGGGATCCTGAGGCGTTCCCCAGGCCAGTGTGGAGATCTAATCTCTCCACGTGGTCCTGGGTCTTCCCCGAGGCCTCCTCCCAGCTGGACGTGACTGGAACACCTCCCTAGGGAGGCGCCCAGGGTTCATCCTTACCAGATGATCCTTAACCACCTCAACTGGCTCCTTTCAACGCAAAGGAGCAGCAGCTCTACTCTGAGTTCCTCACGGATGCTGAACTTCTCCCCCTCTCTCTAAGGGAGACTCCAGCCCCCCTCCTGACAAAACACATTTTGGCCGCTTGTACCCGCGACCTCGTTCTTTCGGTCATGACCCAGCTTTCATGACCATAGGTGAGGGTAGGAACCAAGATTGACCGGTAGATCGAGAGCTTTGCCTTCCTCAGCTCTCTTTTCGTCACAACGGTGCGGTAGAGCGACTGCAACACCGCCCCCGCTGCTCCGATTCTCTGGCCAAACTCACGCTCCATCGTCCCCTCACTCGTGGACGTGCCTGGAACACCTCCCTAGGGAGGCGCCCAGGGTTCATCCTTATATAGCAAATTAAAATACATGAGCATTTAAACACAGACAAAAGCACCATGCACAGACGAGGAGCATAAATGCACAAACTTTAAGTAATGCAAGGCAAAGTACATTCATCCAGATTATGGCATCATGTCTGATTTTTGAATAGCCGTTGTTTTATAGATTTGGAAAAGGATTTCAAAGATGTGATGCTCCTTAGTTTTGTGGAGATGGTAATCCAAGTTTGTGCTGCTCCATAAGAAAAGACTGACTACTTTGTTTACATGGGATTTTAAAATCCCCTCTTTACACATTACGTTGTGTAAATATACATAATGTAATATACAGCGAACATTTGCACATTATATAGTCAATATTTTGTGCATCATTTAACTTATAAAACTGTACGTCTCTTTTCTGCTCAACATGCGTGTTGTTTTATACTAGTGCACGCTGTTACAGACAGCATATAGGTAACAGAATATATGGATAACATGCAGCAAAACCCACCCCAAAAAAATATCACTCCAGAGCCTTAGGTCGCACTCACACTGTCCATCCGTACTGTGCCCCAGGACGTTTCATGGCTAAAGTGTAGTTTGTTTGACCAGTGTGAGTGCAACCGTACCGCGCCTAGGTTTGGGAGAGGTGGGCTTTTGTAAAGCACGTTTGCACATATATGAGCACGAGCGTGCGCACGTGTATGAGCACGAGGCCTACAGCGTTTCTGACGTCATTTTCTGTGCGTCTGTTCAGCAGTAACCTTCATATTCGTGCCCTTCGTTTCAACTCAAGTTGTCGCCTTGCAACGTCGACTAAACGGGGTCCTGTCGCCTCACAATGAGTCCAAAAAAACCACAAAGCCGAAAACGTTACCATGTTTTCTGTGCTGCTTTCCATTATATGGTCAAAAGACCGCATGCTTTTGTAAACAAAGCGACACATAGCGATGACGTCAATGCGTGTGGCGTGTTACAGCGTGATGACGTATAGGCAGCAAGAAGCATTCTCCGAGGCCCAGGTAGTGTGAGTACAAACGGGCCTGGAGGGGGGGACAAGGACCCTAAAGCACGGGGCACAGGACGGAGGCACAGTGTGAGTGCGCCCTAAGATGATATTTGAGTAGCTGAGTATCTGTCATGTTTTTGTTTTGTTTTTAAACCCCTGAAGCAACCTTGTTTTTTTGGCTCTGGGAAACTTTGATGTTGATTTCTAATTAAATAGGAGTATAAATATATGTTAGCTGCAGCCGACCCGACCCGGGATAAGCGGTTGAAGATGAGAAGATGATGCTGCACAAACTGAAGAGGGGACTAGGACAGAAGTGCTATCAAGGAAATAGTTTTAGTGAAAGGATTAAACTGAGTGAACTGTCTGTCCGTCTGCAGGATGATGTTGCCTTCAAGCAGAAACAAAAGGAAGACGCGAAAGCCCTGGAGGCGTTGAAAGCCAAGGCTTCAGGAAAAGGACCTCTAGGTAAGACCAGAGTAGAAGCCATGGTCTATATGTGACCCTTTATTTTCAAGTCTAATACAATATTCACAAGACGTATGTACATTAAAAAGAGCTGTGCTGGAGTTCTGCATGATGCCAGGGGTTAGTGGGAGTACTGTGCAGTGGTGGAAAGTCATTTTGAGATACTTGTACTTCACTTCACTTGAGTATTTCTATAAGTTTCTGTAGACTTGTACGTGTACCTCACAACATCTGAAGGAAATATTCTCCTCCTTGTTCTGCTATATTTATTTGACAGTGTTAATTATCCATTTATTTTCACATTAAGATTATTATTGGTATAGGTTTAGATACACAGTAGTATATACATTAAATATAAGTGACTCCTTTACCAGCTTCAGTATTAATGTACATATTAATGCATAATTTATATTATAAATACATGCATATATGCATCATGAGTACTTTTACTTTCAGTACTCAAAGTGTATTTTATTGCCTTTTGCGTTTACTTAAGTTAAAGTTTTGAGTGCATGATTTTACAGTACAGAGTATTTCTACACTCATTTTTATTGTATTTCTTCTTTTTAAACCAATCCGTCCAGTTAAGCCTCTCAGATGTCATTTTCATATGTAATAAAAAAACACGTACCGTATTTTCCGCACTATAAGTTGCACGTAAAAACCTTCAAATGTCTCAAAAGCCGACAGTGCTCCTTATAATCCGGTGCTCCTTATATATGGACCAATATTGAGCCACAACAGGTCTCCAACTACGGTGAGCAGCCGCCGACTCTATTTTCCCCCGTAGAAGAAGTAACACGCAGTGCATGTTGAGATATACGACTGCGTGAAGCGTGCCGTTTCATTTCCATGTGTGTGTTTGTGTAAAGAGCCCAAAATGGCTCCTGTTAAGAGACACGCTTACGACGCAGAGTTTACACTCAAGGCCATTAGTCACGTAGCAGAACACGGGAATAGAGCAGCAGCCAGAGAGTTTAACATGAACCAATCAATGGTGCCGAAGTGGAGGAAGCAACAAGACGACCTGCGCCAAGTGAAGAAGACTAAACAGAGTTTAGAGGGAACAGAGCGAGACGGCTGCAGCTGGAGGACAAACTCCAACAGTGGGTTGTTGAACAGAGAGCAGCAAGTAGAAGAGTCCGTACAATCACTATTCTACTGAAGGCAACAGCGCTAGCACGATACTGTCCAGCTGCAGACCCGGAGCACAAGCCCCTCACTTGTCACAAGCCCCTCACTTGTCACAAGCCCCTCACTTGTCACAAGCCCCTCACTTGTCACAAGCCCCTCACTTGTCACAAGCCCCTCACTTGTCACAAGCCCCTCACTTGTCACAAGCCCCTCACTTGACACAAGCCCCTCACTTGACACAAGCCCCTCACTTGTCACAAGCCCCTTGCTTGACGGAAGTGATGCAAAAGTTTTTTTTCCAAGTGAGGGGCTTGTGTCAAGTGAGGGGCTCGTGCTCCGGGTCTGCAGCTGGATGCTTCTCGCGCTAGCACGCGAACTTAACATCAATGAATTTAGAGGCGGTCCTTAACGTAACCCCAGCCTCGACTGTAGCGTCTATTCTATGCGCCTTATAATGTGGTGCGCCTTATATATGAAAAAAGACATTCATTGAAGGTGCGCCTTATACAGCGGAAAATACGGTACTTTCATTTTAAGGTCTAACTTTCGTCCCAAACATAAATAACTCTTTGAAATGTTCAAACTAAAAACAAAAAGTGCAGAGAACTGGGATAAATAAGTCGTCTAAGAGCTAAAAAGCAAATGTTCGTTTGTTTCTCCCCCTGCAGCCAGCGGTGGCATCAAGAAATCGGGCAAGAAGTAAACGTTACAGCGATGTCCGTCTGCTCCCCGGCCTCGCTTCCTGTGTCTGAGATGTCTGTTTGCTCGCTGAGAAGACGCCAGTTTGTTTTCCGTTACAGCTGAACCCCATCAAATAAAGTAAAAAGCTGCCTTGGTGCCGATTCCCTCCACCAGTGAGAGTAAACAGAAGATGATTTGAATAATTCGGAGAATTTCAAAGACCGGGGACATCTGTAAAATCAGGCTAGGTGCACGCGTCGTAACAACGTAATGGCAATGTTCTATTGGAGGTTTCACACTGTGATATTTCTCAGTCTCACGCGCTGATGAAAAATCCTCATGTCTTCAAAGCGTACTGTGTGTAGTGTCCAGGAACACTGAACATCCCAAGTTCTGTTTCCTGTTTGTTGTATTGTAAAGAGGGAGATACTAATAAAGTTTTTGTTTTTACTGCCTTTCGTTTTAATTCTTCATCGTTAAAGTAGCAGAAGACATCGGCGTTTTCCCCTTTTTTTAAACCCCAGAGTTTTCGCAGACGCATTGTTTTACTCGTGCCGGAGACGCTCTGTGCAGATGCCAACCGCACACGGTCATTTCACGCCATGTAGTCTCAATTGACTTGTATTGTGCAGAGATGGCGTTGTCATTTGACGCCCAAATGTCATTGAGGGAAAACCTACGTGTTCGTGTACGTGCTCCGCAAGGTGGCGGAGAAATATGAAGTGGTGGAGCTTTCTGTCAGAGGGTTGTTTTTAAATCAATATTTCATGTGAAGGATGGCTGAAATAACGGGCGTGAAATGACACGCGAAAAGCTTAATATGCGTAGACATGCACGCGAAAAGTCATGAAAGTCATGAAAAGTGGCGTGCTATTTATACGCCCTCCCATGAGACCACGTAGGGAGAACGCCGCTTTCAAACATGGCTGAAATAACCACTGTTGCTGCTTTTTACCTGTTGTGGACGTCACAGACACGTTGGAAAAACAAACACCATTTATTTTAGTTTGATTTGATTTGATTTGTTTTCATTAGTTTTCATTTGTTTTGATTTAATCTAACTTAGTTTAATTCAGTCTAAATTAGTTAAGTTTAATTTGATGGGATTTGATTTGTTTTGATTTAATCTAACTTAATTTAAACAAGGTTTAATTTAATTTGGTCTAATTTAGTTTACTTTAATTTGATTTAATTTAGTTTAATTTGTTTTGATTGAATCAAACTTAATTTTATTAAGTTTGATTCATTAAACGGGGGAATTGTTGGGTCTGTGTAAATCATAAATTAGTCATAGAGTGTGGTCTTTACCTACTCTGTAAAGTGTTCTGAGATAACTTTTGTTATGATTTGGCACTATGAATAAAATTGAATTGAATTGTCTTGGTTTCAAACATCAAATCGAGGCGCACACAGCTCTGAATTTAACCAAATACGGAGAGCTACAATAACTCCCCGTTCAACAATGTCAGGGTCCTAAACTGTATAAAATATAGATGCAGTTTCTGTAAAGACGCCACAGGTTTCTGAAAGCTGCCCCCTGAAGTCTTATTGTTTATTCAAGTTTGAGAATTGTGTGGAGAAAAACTAATGCAGCATTTTTACAGCAGTGTCACACCGAGTCAGTACAGCCCAGGGGTCTGCAACCCGCGGCTCTTAAGTCCATTTTCCTGAAGTTTTGCCAAAAAATAACATGGAAATAAATAATGCGTTTTTTGCACAGTGGACAATCTTTCAAAGGGAAAACCTGTTCTCTTGGCGTTTGGGGCGTCAGTAGCTCAGTCCATATGTGACTTGGCTGTCCCTGTCCCTGTGTGGACCATGTATGGAGCGTGGATTGGATGCTGGAGAGGTGCCAGTTCATCTCCTGGGCACTGCCGACGTGCTGTTGAGCAAGGCACTGAACCCCCAACTGCTTGGGGAGCTGGTCACTGTCAGCCCCCTCACTCTAACATCTCTCATTAATTGCATGTATAGGTCCTGTGTGTGTGTGTGTGTGTGTGTGTGTGTAACATGAATAATAATAAGAGTGAAAAAATTTAATTTCCCCGTTGTGGGATAAATAAAGTAATTCTTCTTTAAGGTGATTTAAAAAAAATATTATGTGAAACTAAAATATGGATCACATGCTACGGCTCTCGCTCAGCACCTTTCCCTAACCTTGAGTTTATGACCTGTGGTGTCAGTATGCTAACCATGGATAACCCCCCCCCCCCCCCCCCAAAAAAAAAAACTTATCGTAGGAGAATAGAGAGTTTCGTGGAGAGATCAATTTGCCTTCACTGCCAACATTGATGGTTTACCTGTATGCTGAATACGTGATGAGAAATTAGCAAACAACTATTTTTTTTTTATAACAGGTAATCAGTTCAGTGTGTAGTGGTTAGCACTGTCGCCTCACAGCGAGAAGGTCCCTGGTTTGAATCCCAGCTGGGGCCCTTCTGTGTGGAGTTTGCATGTTCTCCCCGTGTCTGCGTGGGTTTTCTCCGGGTTCTCCGGTTTCCTCCCACAGTCCAAAGACGTGCAGGTGTTCGGTTCATTGATGACTCTAAATCACCCGTAGGTGTGAATGGTTGTCTGTCTCTGTTCGTCTCTATGTGTCCTGTGATAGACTGGCGTCCTGTCCAGGGTGGACCCCGCCTCACGCCTGATGTCAGCTGGGATCGGCTCCAGCCCCCCCCCGTGACCCCGACCCCGGGATAAGCAGTTGAAGATGAATGAATGAATGAATATTTAGATAAGTGAGATTCTGTCCCGAAACCAATGTTTAAAATAATAAATATTTAGTTTTTGTAATTTTTCCCCTTTTGTGTGAGAGGAAACAACTAAATATTAATTATAAAAATAAAGTAATTCAGCGTTTTATTACACTATCTTTAGGAGGAGCACAAAACTTCACCGCCTTTCACATGAAAATTACATATTTTTTCAAATAACTGCGTAAAAAGCCTTTTAAACCTTTAAATAAAGCATTTAGCCAGCGCAAAATTGATACAACACACCAGATAAACATCTGCCTACTGCAATCTTCTAATGTTTAAGTCAAGGCATCGGCCGATACATCGATGCATTCTTACTTTACAGACATTCATGCAGAGGCACCTCTTGCCAGTAGGGGGCCCCAGAGGAGTGACAACAAACCACAGCAGTGACAATGTGCAAAGTCTGCAATGACAGTACAAGACCTGTCCCCCCTAAAGCCCCCCATAATGTTTATATTCATATTTTGATAACTCAAATCTGCACTTTTGAAATAAAACAAATTAGCAATTATCTGTTGGTGTCAGATTATTTATAACTTAATGGCAGCGAGCGCTGGTTCGATTCCCCCGTTTGAAGTAGTAAATAAATAAACTTGTATTAATAATAATACGTGGAAATGTTTTAATGCTGAAGCTACACAGAAAAAAGCTTAACGTTTGCAAAGAATATTAAAACAGGTGAATATGTGCAAAAGTATGAAAAAGTTAAATATTTAAAAATAATATTAAAGGCAGAAACAGGCACAGCTAAGGTGATAGAATATGAAAATCATAATAATTATGGTGTCAAACATGATCAATGATGAGCAGCGGCAACAGCAGCTACGACACAGCGAGACATACCCCGGATGGTGCCTGTATGGCTACAAATTACATAGTTTATAAGACCAGTGATGGTAAATATGAGTAACAGTTATAATAGCAGCAGGAAGCGTCATGCAGGACCACGGCAGCAGGCACCACCACCATCAACAGAGACCTGCGAGACGACAAAGCAGAAACAACTCCAGGGAAGAAGTGAATTAGTAACATGCATTGATGAGACATGAATGATACAGACAGAGAGGAGAGAAGCTCAGAGGATCAGGAAAAGTACTAACCCCCGGCAGACTAGGCCTATAGCAGCGTCATTAAGCAGAACAAAATCAGCTTAAAATAACAACATAGCTAAGAGCTCGTAAGCCCGAGCTGTAAGCTTTATCAAAGAGGAAAGTTTTAAGTTTACTCTTAAATATGGGGACAGTGTCTGCCTCCTGTTATAGCCCTATGTTTATTAGTGTTAGGCTGTGTGTGTTATGCTGTGTGTGGTGCCTGTGTCTCTCTGTCTCCCTCTATGCAATCAGTGTGTGTGTGGAAGAGTGTGTGTGTGCAGGTGTGTGCTGCAGGACCACATGGCCGAAGAGGAGTGCTGCTGATTGGTGGATGGGGACTATTTATGCTGCCTAGTTCCGGCCTTCGCTCGCTCTCCCTCCCTCATCCCCAACCAAGGCCTGATGTGTGTGTCTCTGCAGCCTTTTGTTAACCCTTATATTAAAGTAGTAGCCTGTAGGAATGAGAAGCCCTTTACTTTAACCCCTTTTCTCCTGTTTTTGCACCTTAGTTAGGTTAGATCCCTGTATTTTGGTTTTCTTTGTTTTGAGTAGGTCAGTTTAGAGAACTGAGTTTCGTTTGTTGTTTTGGGCCGTTTCTCATGTCCGAGCAAATAAAGGCTACTGTAAAGAGTGAAAACCCTGCTTTTGGCCATTTTTCTTGGGGATGGGAGGAGCGAGGGGGCTCAACAGGTCATGTTGCATCCAGTTCCCCTAGGCTGGGACGTAACACTCCTGAATAACAGAAGAGAAGGAGAGAGAGAGAGAAAAAAGACGGGAGAGAGAGACAAAGACAGACACAAAGACAGAGACAGACACACTTCCAGTAACTATAATAATATCTATAGTAATGTGAATATGACTTATTAATACAGCAGAACAGTAGAAACAAGCACAGCTAAGGTGATAGAAAATGAAAATGATAATAATTATGGTGTCAAACATGATCAATGATGAGCAGCGGCAACAGCAGCTACAAGGCAGCGAGACATACCACGGATGGTGCCTCTACGGCTACAAATTCCATAGTTTGTAAGACCAGTGATGGTATATATGACTAATAGTTAATTAATAGACTAATTAATAATAGTTGCAGGAAGCGTCATGCAGGACCACGGCAGCAGGCACCACCACCATCAGCAGAGACTGTATAGAGTGAAAACCCTGCTTTTGGCCATTTTTCTTGGGGATGAGAGGAGCGAGGGGGCTCAACAGGTCATGTTGCATCCAGTTCCCCTAGGCTGGGACGTAACACTCCTGAATAACACTTGGGAGTTTCGAATGATTAACACTTCACTCTGACCCCGGGCCCCTCTGAAGCGAACTGAACCCAGACCCCTCATGAGATGACCACAGGAGTCACTGTTGAGCAAAGATTAAAGACTGTAGGAGTTTTACACACAATACGTTAGTCAAATCAGAAGGACCTCACAGAGTATATATTGCGTAATTCAAATTCTAAAGGAGGCTTTCTGGAGTCAGCAGAGTCACTGGCAGTTTAGTGCGCCAGCAGGCATTTATTAGCAGGAGGACATCGGATGATACAGACGTCTGGAGAAATGTTCTAGTCTCTATCTAGAGTAACTGTGTGCAACACAGTACCCGTGATCAGAGGCAAGAAGTTACTGATCTCTATTCTATCTGCTCCAGCATTTATGCTTGTTACAAAGGCGTGGTTATGTGTCCGCTTGTGCGTGCATATGTGTATTTCAGAAGCAGCTTAATGTTCACAAACATACAAAAAACAACTACAAACCACCCAAAATCACTACAAAGAGACACTAAATGTTCACAAACATACACAAAACAACTACAAACCACCCAAAATCACTACAAAGAGACATAAAATGAACAAAGCATACAGTTCCTGACTACAAAAACGCCAAAATGACTACGAATAGTCAAATCACACAATGCAAGAAGACCACACGAGGTACATTATTAGTAGAAACAGGTGCAAAATGACCAAAGAAGAAGCAAAAGGACTAAAAACACATGCAAAATGACTCAAAACTGAAGAAAAAGGACTAAAAACTGAAGCAAAATGACTAAAAACAGAAGCAAAATGCCTAAAAACTGAAGCAAAAGGACTAAAAACAGAAGCAAAATGCCTAAAAACAGAAGCAAAATGACTAAAAACAGAAGCAAAATGCCTAAAAACAGAAGCAAAATGACAAAAAAAGAACACAGTACCCGTGATCCGAGGCAAGAAGTTCCCGATCTCTATTCTATCGGCTCCAGCATATAAACTTGTTACAAAGGCGTGGTTATGTGTCCGCTTGTGCGTGAATATATGTGTATTTCAGAAGCAGCTAAATGTTCACAAACATACAAAAAACAACTACAAACCACCCAAAATGACTACAAAGAGACACAAAATGTTCACAAACATACACAAAACAACTACAAACCACCCAAAATCACTACAAAGAGACATAAAATGAACAAAGCGTACACTTCCTGACTACAAAAACGCCCAAATGACTATGAATAGTCAAATCACACAATGCAAGAAGACCACACGAGGTACATTATTAGTAGAAACAGGTGCAAAATGACCAAAGAAGAAGCAAAAGGACTTAAAACACATGCAAAATGACTCAAAACTGAAGCAAAAGGACTTAAAATACATGCAAAATGACTCAAAACTGAAGCAAAAGGACTAAAAACTACAGCAAAATGACTAAAAACAGCAGCAAAATGACTCAAAACTGAAGAAAAATGACTAAAAATAGAAGCAAAATGCCTAAAGACAGAAGCAAAATGACTAAAAACTGAAGCAAAATGACTAAAAACAGAAGCAGAATGACTAAAAACTGAAGCAAAATGCCTAAAAACTGAAGCAAAATGACTAAAAACTGAAGCAAAAAACCTAAAAACTGAAGCAAAAGGACTAAAAACAGAAGCAAAATGACTAAAAACTGAAGCAAAAGGACTAAAAACAGAAGCAAAAGGACTAAAAACAGAAGAAAGGACTAAAAACTGAAGCAAAATGGCTAAAAGCTTAAGCAAAATGACTAAAAACAGAAGCAAAATGACTAAAAGCTTAAGCAAAATGACTAAAAACAGAAGCAAAAGGACTAAAAACTGAAGCAAAATGACTAAAAATAGAAGCAAAATGCCTAAAAACAGAAGCAAAAGGACTAAAATCTGAAGCAAAAGGACTAAAATCTGAAGCAAAAGGACTAAAAACTCAAGCAAAAGGACTAAAAACAGAAGCAAAATGACTAAAAACAGAAGCAAAATGACTAAAAACTGAAGCAAAATGACTAAAAACAGAAGCAAAAGGACTGAAAACAGAAGCAAAATGCCTAAAAACTGAAGCAAAATGACTAAAAACTGAAGCAAAATGACTAAAAACTGAAGCAAAATGACTAAAAACTGAAGCAAAATGACTAAAAACTGAAGCAAAAGGACTAAAAACAGAAGCAAAATGACTAAAAACTGAAGCAAAATGACTAAAAGCTTAAGCAAAAGGACTAAAAACTGAAGCAAAAGGACTAAAAACAGAAGCAAAATGACTAAAAACAGAAGCAAAATGCCTAAAAACTGAAGCAAAATGACTAAAAACTGAAGCAAAAGGACTAAAAACAGAAGCAAAATGACTAAAAACTGAAGCAAAAGGAATAAAAATACATGCAAAATGACTAAAAACAGAAGCAAAAGGACTAAAAACTGAAGCAAAATGACTCAAAACTGAAGCAAAAGGACTAAAAACAGATGCAAAATGACTAAAAACAGAAGCAAAAGGACTAAAAACTGAAGCAAAATGACTAAAAACTGAAGCAAAATGACTAAAAACAGAAGCAAAATGCCTAAAAACTGAAGCAAAATGACTAAAAACTGAAGCAAAATGACTAAAAACTGAAGCAAAATGCCTAAAAACTGAAGCAAAATGACTAAAAACAGAAGCAAAATGCCTAAAAACTGAAGCAAAAGGACTAAAAACAGAAGCAAAATGACTAAAAACTGAAGCAAAATGACTAAAAACTGAAGCAAAATGTCTAAAAACTGAAGCAAAATGACTCAAAACTGAAGCAAAAGGACTAAAAACAGAAGCAAAATGACTAAAAACTGAAGCAAAAGGACTAAAAACAGAAGCAAAAGGACTAAAAACAGAAGAAAGGACTAAAAACTGAAGCAAAATGACTAAAAACTGAAGCAAAATGCCTAAAAACTGAAGCAAAATGCCTAAAAACTGAAGCAAAATGACTAAAAACTGAAGCAAAAGGACGAAAAATACATGCAAAATGACTAAAAACAGAAGCAAAAGGACTAAAAACAGAAGAAAGGACTAAAAGCTGAAGCAAAATGACTAAAAACTGAAGCAAAATGACTAAAAACAGAAGCAAAAGGACTAAAAACTGAAGCAAAATGACTCAAAACTGAAGCAAAAGGAATAAAAATACATGCAAAATGACTCAAAACTGAAGCAAAAGGACTAAAAACTAAAGCAAGATGACTAAAAACAGAAGCAAAATGACTAAAAATACATGCAAAATGACTCAAAACTGAAGCAAAAGGACTAAAAACAGATGCAAAATGACTAAAAACAGAAGCAAAAGGACTAAAAACTGAAGCAAAATGACTAAAAACTGAAGCAAAATGACTAAAAACAGAAGCAAAATGCCTAAAAACTGAAGCAAAATGACTAAAAGCTTAAGCAAAAGGACTAAAAACAGAAGCAAAATGCCTAAAAACTGAAGCAAAAGGACTAAAAACAGAAGCAAAATGACTAAAAACTGAAGCAAAATGACTAAAAACTGAAGCAAAATGTCTAAAAACTGAAGCAAAATGACTCAAAACTGAAGCAAAATGACTAAAAACAGAAGCAAAATGACTAAAAACAGAAGCAAAATGACTAAAAACTGAAGCAAAAGGACTTAAAACAGAAGCAAAAGGACTAAAAACAGAAGAAAGGACTAAAAACTGAAGCAAAATGACTAAAAACTGAAGCAAAAGGACGAAAAATACATGCAAAATGACTAAAAACAGAAGCAAAAGGACTAAAAACAGAAGAAAGGACTAAAAGCTGAAGCAAAATGACTAAAAACTGAAGCAAAATGACTAAAAACAGAAGCAAAAGGACTAAAAACTGAAGCAAAATGACTCAAAACTGAAGCAAAAGGAATAAAAATACATGCAAAATGACTCAAAACTGAAGCAAAAGGACTAAAAACTAAAGCAAGATGACTAAAAACAGAAGCAAAATGACTAAAAATACATGCAAAATGACTCAAAACTGAAGCAAAAGGACTAAAAACAGATGCAAAATGACTAAAAACAGAAGCAAAAGGACTAAAAACTGAAGCAAAATGACTAAAAACTGAAGCAAAATGACTAAAAACAGAAGCAAAATGCCTAAAAACTGAAGCAAAATGACTAAAAGCTTAAGCAAAAGGACTAAAAACAGAAGCAAAATGCCTAAAAACTGAAGCAAAAGGACTAAAAACAGAAGCAAAATGACTAAAAACTGAAGCAAAATGACTAAAAACTGAAGCAAAATGTCTAAAAACTGAAGCAAAATGACTCAAAACTGAAGCAAAATGACTAAAAACAGAAGCAAAATGACTAAAAACAGAAGCAAAATGACTAAAAACTGAAGCAAAAGGACTTAAAACAGAAGCAAAAGGACTAAAAACAGAAGAAAGGACTAAAAACTGAAGCAAAATGCCTAAAAACTGAAGCAAAATGCCTAAAAACTGAAGCAAAAGGACGAAAAATTGAAGCAAAATGACTAAAAACTGAAGCAAAATGACTAAAAACTGAAGCAAAATGCCTAAAAACTGAAGCAAAAGGACGAAAAATTGAAGCAAAATGACTAAAAACTGAAGCAAAAGGACTAAAAACTGAAGCAAAATTACTAAAAAAGAACACATTACCCGTGATCAGAGGCAAGAAGTTCCTGATCTCTATTCTATCTGCTCCAGCATATAAACTTGTTACAGAGGCGTGGTTATGTGTCCGCTTGAGCGTGCATGTATGTGTATTTCAGAAGCAGCCGCTGCTCCAGCCTCCATCTTCCTCCCTGCGCGTCGGGGTAACCTCTGTTTCCGCAGGACTCTTCTTCTTTATCTGCAAAAGAAGCACACACACTCATCCTCCCTCGTACCGTGCCTCCTTATATGGTTGTTGTTTGCGAACGGCGATGCTCTATCCCAACTAGTTGCCAGGTGCATTTGTGCAAGCTGGCTATTTCATTGTCTTTGTGACCGTGACGGACAAAAGTTCGTGTGCTTTTGGAGAAAGCAGAAAAGCTTGAGCCTGGTCAAATAATAGCAGAGGCACATACTATCACATTCTTAAATGATTATATTTATTCATTCATTCATTCATCTTCAACCGCTTATCCCGGGGTCGGGGTCACGGAGGGGCTGGAGCCGATCCCAGCTGATATCGGGCGTGAGGCGGGGTACACCCTGGACAGGGCGCCAGTCTATCACAGGACACATAGAATCGAACAGAGACAGGCAACCAAATTGTAGAGTCATCAATTAACCTAGCGCGTGCACGTCTTTGGACTGTGGGAGGAAATCGGAGAACCCGGAGAAAACCCACGCAGACACGGGGACAACATGCAAACTCCACACAGAAGGGCCCAGGCCGGGATGCGAACCTGGGACCTTCTCGCTGTGAGGAGACAGTGCTAACCACTACACCACTGTGCGTCTTATTAACACACTCTCATTAATCATTACTAATACACACGCTAACACATGATTATGATACTTCACACATTGATTTTTAATTCTTCAAGACTTTAAGCTCCGACAAAGGACGAGATTAAGTGTAAAAGGTTTTTCTGGTGGTGGGAGAACAGGATGTGTGTGTTCTGGTGTCTCATGTTTCCTTGTGTTACAGTTACAGTGTTATCGGATCCACATCTCATTTGCACAGTGAGAAGGTGATCCTGCGCAGCATCAGGCACAACAAAAGGTAAATGACAATATTTAACCATAATCTAAATATATCCTTTTATAATGGGATTTAAGCAACGCAGAATCTGAACCATGAGTAATTAGCATACAGCTTGTAGCGTGGTATGTTCGTATGTTTGGATGTTTTGTTTGTAGTTTGTATTTAACGTGCTGTTCGGATGACACACCAGATACTGTCAACAACACGGTCTTTTGTTTTTAAAACTTTATAAACAACAGACAGCTAAAATTGCACCGGTCTAAATTAAATTAAGAATCAAAGAAGTGTTTCTGAGTTTTAAGATGATCCAAGACAAATGATCGGATGCGATGAAGATGGAAAATCACCAAGTGTGTGAACCTCTGCATGAACATTTCATAGTTTTATCTGTTTTAGTTCATTTAAGGCAATTAAAGTTAGAAAGAGATTCATGTATTGTTAGATTATTGTTAGTAAAAAACTACATAAACAGGATCAACCCTTTTCAAAGTCAATCAAAAGGTAAAGATGGTGAAAAGTGGCACAATGACTTGAATTGCCTGTAGGTAAAGAGAGAGCAGGATGATGGACAAGCTGTCATCCCTGCTGGTGCAGGAGTCCCACCCCCTGCAGGTCACTCTCACATCACTGGGCAGCTCCTTCAGCAACAGACTGATGCACCCTAAGTGTGCGAAGGAGAGGTATCGCAGCTCCTTCAGCAACAGACTGATGCACCCTAAGTGTGCGAAGGAGAGGTACTGCAGGTCCTTCAGCAACAGACTGATGCACCCTAAGTGTGCAAAGGAGAGGTACCGCAGCTCCTTCAGCAACAGACTGATACACCCTAAGTGTGCGAAGGAGAGGTACCGCAGGTCCTTCAGCAACAGACTGATGCACCCTAAGTGTGCGAAGGAGAGGTACCGCAGGTCCTTCAGCAACAGACTGATGCACCCTAAGTGTGCGAAGGAGAGGTACCGCAGCTCCTTCAGCAACAGACTGATGCACCCTGAGTGTGCGGAGGAGAGGTATCGCAGCTCCTTCAGCAACAGACTGATGCACCCTAAGTGTGCGAAGGAGAGGTACCGCAGGTCCTTCAGCAACAGACTGATGCACCCTAAGTGTGCGAAGGAGAGGTACCGCAGATCCTTCAGCAACAGACTGATGCACCCTAAGTGTGCGAAGGAGAGGTACCGCAGCTCCTTCAGCAACAGACTGATGCACCCTAAGTGTGCGAAGGAGAGGTATCGCAGCTCCTTCAGCAACAGACTGATGCACCCTAAGTGTGCGAAGGAGAGGTACCGCAGCTCCTTCAGCAACAGACTGATGCACCCTAAGTGTGCGAAGGAGAGGTACCGCAGCTCCTTCAGCAACAGACTGATGCACCCAAGTGTGCGGAGGAGAGGTACCGCAGGTCCTTCAGCAACAGACTGATGCACCCTAAGTGTGCGAAGGAGAGGTACCGCAGCTCCTTCAGCAACAGACTGATGCACCCTAAGTGTGTGAAGGAGAGGTACCGCAGCTCCTTCAGCAACAGACTGATGCACCCAAGTGTGCGGAGGAGAGGTATCGCAGCTCCTTCAGCAACAGACTGATGCACCCTAAGTGTGTGAAGGAGAGGTACCGCAGCTCCTTCAGTAACAGACTGATGCACCCTAAGTGTGTGAAGGAGAGGTACCGCAGCTCCTTCAGCAACAGACTGATGCACCCTAAGTGTGCGAAGGAGAGGTACCGCAGCTCCTTCAGCAACAGACTGATTCACCCTAAGTGTGCGGAGGAGAGGTACCGCAGCTCCTTCAGCAACAGACTGATGCACCCTAAGTGTGCGGAGGAGAGGTACCGCAGCTCCTTCAGCAACAGACTGATGCACCCTAAGTGTGCGAAGGAGAGGTACCGCAGGTCCTTCAGCAACACACTGATGCACCCTAAGTGTGTGAAGGAGAGGTACCGCAGCTCCTTCAGCAACAGACTGATGCACCCTAAGTGTGCGAAGGAGAGGTACCGCAGCTCCTTCAGCAACAGACTGATGCACCCTAAGTGTGCGAAGGAGAGGTACCGCAGGTCCTTCAGCAACAGACTGATGCACCCTAAGTGTGCGAAGGAGAGGTACCGCAGCTCCTTCAGCAACAGACTGATGCACCCTAAGTGTGCGAAGGAGAGGTACCGCAGCTCTTTCAGCGACAGACTGATGCACCCTAAGTGTGCGAAGGAGAGGTACCGCAGCTCCTTCAACAACACACTGATGCACCCTAAGTGTGCGAAGGAGAGGTATCGCAGCTCCTTCAGCAACAGACTGATGCACCCTAAGTGTGCGAAGGAGAGGTACCGCAGCTCCTTCAGCAACAGACTGATGCACCCTAAGTGTGCGAAGGAGAGGTACCGCAGGTCCTTCAGCAACAGACTGATGCACCCTAAGTGTGCGAAGGAGAGGTACCGCAGGTCCTTCCTTCCTGCTGCTGTCAGACTGTACAATCAGCACTGCTCCCAATAGACCATGGGTGTCAAACTGATCCAGTAAAGGGCCGTGTGGCTGCAGGTTTTCATTCCAAACAATCAAAAACACCCCTGGTCCAACAAATCAACTGTGTGAAGACAGTTCAGGTGATTGAGTAAGTCGAGTCAGGTGTGTTCTTGCTTGGTTGGAAGGAAAACCTGCAGCAACAGGGACCCTTTACTGGATCAGTTTGACACCCCTGCAATAGACTATTGACCTAATCCTGTACCCTGCACTGTGCAATATGTCTGTACCAAGGTCACTTTGGTCTTATTTACTCATATTTATTCACTCCATATTACATTATTACAAAACAAGAACAACTGCACTACATCATGTGAATATGTATATATGTCTATTTCCATTTCTTCCCTTTTTAAATTTAACTTTATTGCTTATTTTTGCTATTTTATACCTTATTTTGTAATATTCTGTTGCTGCTGTGACAAAAGAATTTCCCCGTCTGCGGGACATTAAAGGTTTTCTGATTCTAATTCTGATAAAGCACATGAGCATTTTTACGTCTGCAGGTCCAAACTGACACCAGGTGGAGTTTGAACTGGTGCAGATTAAGTTGCAAAGTGGAAGGAGGGGGGAAATAGTAGAATTAGCAATTTTCTCCTCCTCTGAATTTGCATTTAATTAAAAAAACAACACAAAAACATGATAATTTAACAGGCCTGTAGTTTGTATTTAAACTGGCAGTTTTAATTATTTAATCTTTCTGAGAAATTTAAGTTTTGTTCCAGCTTTGGCACGGCAGATGGCTCTAAATACTACAATACCCATAAGCCTCAGCGCTGATTGCCATGCAGAAGAAGCAAAATGGTGCAAATCAGAGCAAATTTAAAAATTCTTCATATGGGAACTCCTGCAGAAATCATCCAGAATTAGTTTAAAATGAAGATTTTGAAGCGTACCTTTAAGCTTTTGGTACACTGAGTGAAAATGAGGCTTTGATGGCAGGAGATGCATTGTCTGCTGACGACCCAGAGCCAGAACTGCTACCGAGAGCAGATCCAGAAGGAGATGTTGACTCGACTGACCTGGAAGAGCCGCTACGCAGACCTGTACCCGTCCTGCTGCAACCCCCACAACAGCAGTGCAGAGCCGACACAGCTGCCCCATCTGTCTGCAGACCCTCGGTGAGCTGCTTCATAAAACCTGCAGTCAAAAGGGGTTTCATGTTAAACTGCAGCTCAGCCTGAATATTAAAGTTTGTCTCAGGTCTTTTGTGAAATCTGACTTTTGTAAAATGATAAAAATGCATCACGCAAACTCAAGGAAACAAAACAATCACAAAGAGACACGAAATGTTCACAAACATACACAAAACAACTACAAACCAGCCAAAATGACTACAAAGAGACACAAAAATGAACAAAGCGTACACATCTTGACTACAAAAACGCCCAAATGACTACGAATAGTCACATCACACAATGCAAGAAGACTACAAGAGGTACAAAATTAGTAGTAGAAGAAGCAAAAGGACTAAAAACTAAAGCAAAATGATTAAAAACAGATGCAAAATGACTAAAAACTGAAGCAAAAGGACTAAAAACAGATGCAAAATGACTAAAAACTGAGGCAAAAGGACTAAAAACAGATGCAAAAGGACTAAAAACAGAAGCAAAATGTCTAAAAACTGAAGCAAAATGTCTAAAAACTGAAGCAAAATGACTAAAAACAGAAGCAAAAGGACTGAAAACAGATGCAAAATGACTAAAAACTGAAGCAAAAGGACTAAAAACTGAAGCAAAAGGACTAAAAACAGAAGCAAAATGACTAATAACAGATGCAAAATGACTAAAAACAGAAGCAAAATGACTAAAAACAGAAGCAAAATGACTAAAAACAGAAGCAAAATGACTAAAAAAAAGAAGTAAAATGACTTCAAAGACACAAAATGACTAAATATAGAAGCTAAACGACTACAAAATGGACTCAAGTCGACTAAAAGTAAAAGTATTGTGTTTTGACTATTGATGAACCACATCTTGTGTTGATCCTCCAACTTCCAGGGCTGTCCTGCCTCCCATTTCCAGGACAACCGAGAAGCAGAGCGACCTTCCTCCTCCTCCTCCTCCTCCTGTTCTCTCTTCAGAAGAGGAGGGACGGGTCAATGTGGCCCCTCTGATGAGGCCAGTTTCTCCTGAGACCAGACATGCTCTCTATCAGGACTCCTCCCACCATGTACGAATCACAACCATCTATCGAATTATACAAACGCTTCTACAAAGATGACATCACACCAGTTACACCATCACACACGGACACATTTCATCATTTATTTCATAATTTGGTGGTTTAATTTTCCCACATATCTGCCAAATATTTAAACATTGTCCTCTGCAGGGCAAAGGGCGTAGTCTGTACCTGCAGAGACGCGGCCACATTAGACCTGAGGAGAAGTTTGACTTTCCTGTGCTGTCGTCCTGGGAGTACGGGTGGAGGCTGGGTAAGTTAGAGGCACCGTCACCGCCATTGTTGTCTGTTAGACCTCCATCTGTAGTGCAGGCAGCCAGCATTTATGATCTATGATTGAATCCTCCCGGTGCTACATATTAGCATCTAGTGTATGTGCCATGGGCCAACATTAGATTGTAAGTCATTGTGCAAGTGCGGCTATTTAATTAGCATAACAGGGCTAAGACAGTGTGTTCCTAAACCATATGTTGTTAGAGTTGATCGAGGGGCAAACCATCTTGTCACTTATAGTAACACCACCACACGAATGACCACAGTCCAGGTTGAGATAACGGAGTTAGCATGCTAATGATGCTAATCCTGACAACTAGCCTTGGAGGAGAAGTAAGAGCCAGAGGCTAACTGTCACTCTAGAGGCCAAGCCCCTAATTATTCATAAACTTTAACCTCCAATAAAATAAAAACTAGCCTGGTACACTAACCGTACTCTACGGGGGAATTGTTGGGTCTATGTAAATCATAAATAAGTCATAGAGTGTGGTCTTTACCTACTCTGTAAAGTGTCCTGAGATCACTTTTGTTATGATTTGGCACTGTAAATAAAACTGAATTGAATTGAATTGAACATGGCGGCACACTTGCATTTAGAGCGGGAATATCCCCCACAGATGCACAGATTAGTATACTTGGCACTAAGGCAACAAGTGCTTTCATTAATGTGTCATATGATCAATCACCGTTGTTTTAACTCACTCTTTGAGAGACAGATTCAACATTGTTAGACTCAGGTGTGTTGGAGCAGAGAGAAACCTAAAACATGCAGGGCAGTGGCCCTCCAGGACCAGAATTGCCCGTCTCTGCTTTAAAGGAATACGTCACCCTCAAAATGACCATTTGTGTATCAATTATGCACCAAACGCCCCTAATTATTCATGAACTTTAACCTCCAATAAAATAAAAACTAGCCTGGTACAAAAATTACAAGTGAACTCAGCATAACCGGCAGTGACGAGCTCCAACGTCAGACAACGACTGTCAGCAGCGTCACTAACATGGCAGCACATTTGCATTTAGCGAGGGAAATCCCCACAGTTGCACGGATTAGTATACTTGGCACAAAGGCAACATGTGCTTTCATTAATGTGTCATATTATCAATCACCGTTGTTTTAACTCACTCTTTGAGAGACAGATTCAAAATCATTAGACTCAGGTGTGTTGGAGCAGAGAGAAACCTAAAACATGCAGGGCAGTGGCCCTCCAGGACTACTTCCCCCTCAAAATGACCATTTGTGTATTAATTATGCACCAAACGCCCCTAATTATTCATGAACTTTAACCTCCAATAAAATAAAAACTAGCCTGGTACAAAAATTACAAGTGAACGCAGCATAACCAAGTGATGCCTGGAATTTGTGAAGAAGCGAATCAAACAACAGAGAGTAGATTTGATGCATTGAAGTTATAGTGGTCCACGCTTTAACAACAGCAAAACTATATGTACAACAACTTGGTATAAATGTCTAGTTTATCCAGTCAAATGCAAAGTAGCCTTCCCACACAGACGTGTTTTTGCTAAAAAACAAACAAACAAGTGAAGGAGTTCAAGTACCTCGAGTGAGGGGACGATGGAGCGTGAGTTTGGCCGGAGAATCGGAGCAGCGGGGGCGGTGCTGCAGTCGCTCTACCGCACCGTTGTGACGAAAAGAGAGCTGAGGAAGGCAAAGCTCTTGATCTACCGGTCAATCTTGGTTCCTACCCTCACCTGTGGTCATGAAAGCTGGGTCATGACTGAAAGAACGAGGTCGCGGGTACAAGCGGCCAAAATGTGTTTCCTCAGGAGGGGGTCTGGAGTCTCCCTTAGAGAGAGGGGGAGAAGTTCAGCATCCGTGAGGAACTCGGAGTAGAGCCGCTGCTCCTTTGCGTTGAAAGGAGCCAGTTGAGGTGGTTCAGGATCATCTAGTAAGGATGAAACCTGGGCGCCTCCCTAGGGAGGTGTTCCAGGCACGTCCAGCTGGGAGGAGGCCTCGGGGAAGACCCAGGACCAGGTGGAGAGATTAGATCTCCACACTGGCCTGGGAACGCCTCAGGATCCCCCAGTTAGAGCTGGTTAATGTGGCCCGGGAAAGGGAAGTTTTGGGTCCCCTGCTAAAGCTGCTGCCCCCGCGACCCAACCCCAGATAAGCGGATGGAGATGAGATGAGATGAACAAACAAACAAACAAACAAAAACAACATACTACAGTATTTAAAACACAAACTGCTGCTCGTTACTGCCTGAGAACCTAACATTATCGTTCATCAGTGTGGATGCTCACATCATTTTTGTTAAAGTTCTCATTATAGCTACGCTTACTGGTGTGGACAGACTTTTAATGCATCTTATTAAATTCTGTTATAAAAGAAGATAAGAGTCTAAAGCCCCGCTGCTGTAGCTGCTCCATGAGGCTGAATATAAGTGTAACGTGAGGGTTGGATATGTGGTGGTTGGATCATTCTTTAGGAGAAGAAACAGCAGGATGGAGACGGATAACTTTATTAAGCAACACTTTACTCTTTTTCCCCGTCCACACGTCAACAACAACCCCACCTTCCACTTCCTGTATCACATGTCACTGAACTAACCCATCAGAGGCTAGAAAGGCTTTACCTTAAGGGCCTACTCACACTGTCGTTCTGTCCCGGGCCAAAACCGTTTTTTCAGCTAAAGCCTAGTACCTTTAAGCAGTGTGAGTGCACCCGTTCCCACGGCCCGCTTGAAAGAGGTGGACTTTAGCGGAGCCGTTTGCACGTGTATGAGCACGAGCGTGCGCACGTGTACGGCAATAGCGTTATGTGCGCCTGTTCGGACATAGAAAATAGAAGGACGGACCATGCGCGGATATTTAACAACAACAACAATGGCGGTGAAAGGTTCACGTTGGTGTGATGCGGAGGTGGAGTGTTTACTGCAGATTTGGTCGATGAAAAGATTCAAAAACAGTCGACAAGACGCACAAAAACTCAGAGGTCTGTGGAAAGATTTGTAAACAAAGCCACACACACGCGATCAATGCGTGTGACGTGTTACGGCGTGATGATGTATGGACAGCAAGAAGCATTGGCCGAGGCCCAGGTAGTGTGAGTACAAACGGGGCTGGGGCGCGGGGGGAGAGGGAGGGGGGACAAGTACCCTAAAGCCCGGGTCGCGGTGCGGAAGGACAGTGTGAGTGCGCCCTAAGTAACTGTGAGGTGAACCATGGAGGCAGATTCAGGAGATTAACATAACTGTCTTTTAGGTTCTAAGGTAAATGTTTAAACCTGTAAATATAAAAATAATAATTGTAAACATAAATGTGTAAATAGTTAATGTGTAAACATACTGTTAAAGCTTACATAAGTGCTAACGCTAGCTTGCTAACTCACAGTGACAATCAAATAAACATGTTGATGTTTAGCGGGTAACTGTTAACAGCGTCTGCCTCAATCCACAGGTGACTACACCCTGGATTACAGAACGCCGTGCCGCGCCAAGTCGTCCGTGGTAAAGAACACCTTCTACGCCAGGAATGGTGTGTTCAACAGCCCGTCAGCCACCGACACGCTGGGCTGAAGATTCATTTTAGCGGCTAACAAGTGCTAACCAATTGGATTTGGGGGTGTTTTCAACCATTGTGTGATCATGACAACTTTTGGGGGCACAGTATACAGTCTTGGTATTATTGCTTTAACAAAATAATTTAAATTATACCGTTTTTTGTTTGTTTGATCAAGCTTTGTCATTTCTATGTGTTAGCTCTATTATTGAGTGGTTGAGTGTCAAATTTTTTATGTGTCAGATATTACAAATCTGAGAGAGCAACGACAGGATTAGAGGGTCTCGTTCAGGTGACGATGATCCTCCACTTGATGTCCGTTTACATCCATGCGGCTGTAAGGTTAAGTGTCTTCCAACCTGACACCGTATGATGGATAATTAATGAGCTCCTGGCCTGGTATCAGTCAGAAAGATGTACACCTGATAGCTCAGTGTTTTTAAACAGTGAGTCACTGGAGGAAATGTTACACACCACAACATTAAATATTTTATTTTCAATCAGTCACAGTAACTTCATTATGCCTCCACCAAGCGACGTATTACTGTGGTTTACTGGATCAACAGCGCCGAGATAAAGCCGGATATCCAGCGCCATCTACTCCCCTTTCTATCGCCACTGTCTGGCTAGCACCGCCAAAGACCATTGTGATTGGTTTAAATCAAGGGTGTCAAAGTCAAGGCCCGTGGGCCAGATACGGCCCGCAAATGAATCACCTTGCCCCTCGGGATGATATTTGATTGGTATTAGAACCGGCCCAAACGCCACAGCCGCCTGCTGGTGTTTTTCACGCACCAAAACTACATTACCCACAATGCAACGGCAGCCCGCGTCTCACTGCAGTGCCGCAAGTGGGGCCGCCTCGGCTTCATTATTCATCAGCATTCAGGGTAGATGTTCACTTTCAGCCCCCCCCCTCCCCAATAACGGCTAAAGGGAGGTTGGACAACGAGAACAGGGTGTTTCAAGCTCGGTGGGAGACAGAGCACATGTTCACAACGCTGTGCGTCTTTATCTTGATATTAAGGAACATGTTTTATTTTATTTTTTGCTGTTTGCCTGTTGAAAATGTTTTCCTCTAAATAACTAAAGTCATAAGAAAATCTTGCTTTATTCATTTAATGTACAAGACAAGTGTTTTCTCTTTGAAGGAAGTTTGTTTTTGTCTGTTGAAAAATGTTTTCACCTGAAATTACTGCTGGAGCCGTACAAAAATATTGGATTATTAATTTAATTATGTAATAAAATACGGTACACTGTGTTAGGTCTTGGTTCAATATGTTTTATGCAATCATTTTAATATGTTTTAATAAACATTGAACCAGTCCGGCCCTCGGCTTGTAGCAAATTAGTTTTTTTGGCCCTCTGATGTGTTTGACTTTGACATCCCTGGTTCAAAGAAATAAAAACAACCTGAGCATTTTTCCCCCTAATCCGAGAATGATAAGACAGTGTTGGCAGGACATGCTGCATAACAACATACTAACACGTGCTCTATAAAGAGGCGAAATCACTGGACCACCATGAGACCATGAGATGTACAGTCGTGTACAGGGAGAGACAAATTATTTTTTATCCTGTTTAAATTGTTCTCTGAATTTCACATATGATGTTTGTAAATTTAAAAGATAATTTTGCAAGTCATAAGTCATTTGTCATTAAACTGTTGAAGCATAAGGCTCCGAAAATCCCACTGATGTTTAGCTGACGATTCATTGCAGAGATGTAACGTGACTCACACGACCATAGGACTTACTCATTCTTTCACTTCCTGGTTAATAAAAAAGAGTCGCTGGATAATACACGACATTCATTCATTCATCTTCAACCGCTTATCCAGGGGTGCTAACCACTACACCACCGTTGTTGCATATTTCACTTTTTACTTGTCTTTTATTACCTGCTTAAGCATTGTATTGTTATATCTTACATTTTTACTGGTGCTTTCTATTGAAATTTTTATAGGTGTTGTGGAACAAGGCTAACTTAGCTAGCTAGCGAGGAAGCTGAGCAAACAAAGGTGATGTATATTATGCAAGTACACGACCGTGTCGGGCCTGGGCAGGAATGAGGACTCAGATGCAGGGTGAACAGGATATGCTGGCTTTTATTCTGAAACTTCAGCTCGCAAAAGGTTGAAAACAAAGGGCCTATAAAATAAGCTTCTCCTAAAATCAAGGCTGACAAAAATGCAATCAAAATCAAAATCACTCTTCTTCAGAGGAAAAACAGAAAAGCAGAAAACATGAGAGAGTGACGATACTCAGACTCGAAGGCTGGGACAAGGCTGTGGATCGGAGCTGGACGTATTCAACATGACGAACGAAACACTCTGGCAACGAGACAGGGGAAGACACGGACTATATGAACAAGAAGGAGGGAACCACAGGTGGAAACAATCAAGGATCAGGGGGGAACGTCAAACTGGTGACACAAGAGGAAGAGCAAGTGACCTGGAACGAGAGGAGAGTTACTTTTCAAAATAAAACAGGAAATTCATAAGACAGAAAACCTAAAGACAGAACAGACCTCACCGCGGCGTGACACACCGTACATATTTTTTCCCAAACAAGGTCCCATGGGGTCCACCTTCCCTTAGTCAAAGCTAGTTAGCCAACAGTATGAAATCAGTAAACACAACTCTTCATGGATATTTTATGAAGTATTCTTTTACTGTAAATTTGCAACAAATACACAAATGGCGAACAGATATTAGGGTATTATTAATAATACACATAGGCCACAACTGGTAGGAACAGAAAATGCACAAACAGTGCTAACCATCATCTTACAGCTGACTAGCTATCAATTGGCTCACTTTCAAATGCACCTTTCAGCAAAACAAAAATACAGAAACGACTGAATATTCTGCTTAAAACAACAAGAAGATAAAAATACTCATGGACAAAAAGTGTCCAAGGCAACAATGCAGAGAGGTAACTTGTAGCAGAAGAAGCAGACATGATGAAATTGTGTTTTCATTTGATTTTTGATGGTGGGGTGACATTTTGTTTTGGATTACAGAAAAAACAAATGAAACAATTGAATTTAGTTGGTGAATTGTTAATTGTGATGGATTTATTGTAATGAAAAAAACACAACACTGACAATGGGAAAGGTGGCAAAGATGGCATGTACATGTTTTGTACCAAATATTTGTAATATTTTTAGTTTGGCCCCAAAAAGTCTGAAGTCTGTTAGGAACGATGATTTTGTGCCCGAGGGGGTCTAAGCGGTTGGGAAGACCAGGAAGCCGGTGAAGATGCTATTGGTGCTGGTATGGCTCGTCACAATGTTGTTAAACTGGGTCGCCTGCAGAGACACCGTGTCTCCGGCCGCCAACTTCAGGACCGCAGAGCCGGAGGTGACCAGGAAACCCTCAGATGTGTCACACAGCGTCATCTGATTGTCGTTGCCCTTCACCAGCTTCAGACACACCTGGATGTGATCGTGCAAATACACAGTGAGGGAAGAAGGATTCAGATATCATAGGGCGCACTCACACTGTCCGTCCGTACCGTGCCCTGTGCTTTAGGGTACTTGTCCCCCCCTCCCTCTCCCCCGCGGCCCAGGCCCGTTTGTACTCACACTACCTGGGCCTCGGAGAATGCTTCTTGCTGCCTATACGTCATCACGCCGTAACACGTCACACGCATTGATGGACGTCATCATTTTGAATCTTTTCATCGACCAAATCTGCAGTAAACACTCCACCTTTGCATCACACCAACGTGAACCTTTCACCGCCATTGTTTTAAATGTCCGCGCATGGTCCCTCCTTCTTTTTTCTATGTCCCAACAGGCGCACATAACATGACGTCAGAACCGCCGTAGAACTCGCGCTCGTACACATGTGCACGCTCGTGCTCGTACATGTGCAAACGTGCTTTACAAAAGCCCACCTCTCCCAAACGGGCCGTGGACGGCAAGCGTACCACGCCTAGACACGCTACGGTTGCACTCACACTGGTCAAACAAACTAAATAAATAAATGTGCGTATAATTGTGATAATTTAATAATAAAAATTTAATAATAATTTGCTTTTTAACTGGACAAATATTTTACTGTATTACTATTCTATTAGCAATTACCTTGACTCTTTTGACTGTATCTAGAACATGGGTGTCAGACTGATCCAGTAAAGGGCCGTGTGGCTGCAGGTTTTCATTCCAACCAATCAAAAACACACCTGGTCCAACAAATCAACTGTGTGAAGACAGTTCAGGTGATTGAGTAAGTCGAGTCAGGTGTGTTCTTGCTTGGTTGGAATGAAAACCTGCAGCCACACGGCCCTTTACTGGATCAGTTTGACACCCATGGTTTAGAAGTTTTTCATCGTCAGCACCTTATTTACAACCAATTTCTAATTTCTTCTGCTTTTTATTGTAGTGTAATCTTTAGCTGCATTCATGAAGCAAAACGAGGTATTTTCATCTATCTATATTTCTATAATCATAATGTATTAGTTGATTTACATTTATGCATTAATTATCTGAATCTGCAAAGAAAGTAATGTTAAATATCGGTAATGAAGTTTTAAGTACAATATTTCTCTCTGATGTGGTGGAGAAGAAGAAGTGTAAAGAAGCAGAAAATAGAAATATACTCAAAAAAAAGTACTTTTTGGACACTGACACAATTACTTAGTCAGACTCCTGAAGACAACCTGAAGCGAATTAAAAAGACAAGACTTAAAGAGGAAGGAGATGGATGAAGAAACACAGATCAGTTTTGTGAGAATGCACTCACTCTGCTCTTTGCGGAAACATGATAACTGAAGAAGTAGATTCCTCTGATGATGCACGTGAAAGTCCCGTTTATCAGCGATTCTCCTTGAAACTGTTCATCCAGGTCTGGCAAAATTTCTCTGCGGAGAAACAAACACATCTCTTTTTATTGCTTACCTTTCTATTACTTCCATGCATGCAGGTCTGATGGGACAGATTAGCTTAGTTTTGAACATTTATTATCTTTAAAACTCAACTTGTTTGAAGAAATGTTTCTTATTTCTTCATAAATATTTAGAGCATATTTCTTTTTACCTTTTTATTTATTGCTCGCATGACTAAATATGTTTATATGTGAAAATATGTTTTTTAAAGGGTCAATATTTAACTGTTAAGAGCAATCCGTTGTCACAGGAGGAGGTGGAAGTACCACCATCTAAAGATCTAGGGCAGGCAGTGAAATATGGACACAACAATACAAGGAACAGCTCTCAAGTACGACGCGGTTTAATTTGCTCGTACCCAAGAGCAGTTAACTCACAAACTGGATTGAGCTAGTGCAAACGGCGCGTGCTTGTTCCCATTCCTGTGTATGTTTCTAATATGATGGTTGAGGACACTTTTATGTAATGTATGTGTTCAGTAATGTATTTTATGTATGTGTGTAATATTTACATCTTATTGATATAAGACATAAATCCACAGAGGAAGTGTTTGCCTTGAGGCGGGCAGTACCTCTGCCTCAAGGAGGGCGGCGATAGTGAGCAGCCTGATAGCCTGCATCCATATCAGTATTAATATTTGTCCTCTGGACTATGATTTTGGTGTGGTTCTTAATGTATTTTGACCGTTTTTATAGTAAAAATGGCAGAAAATTCTGTATTTCCTATCTAAATAAGCGGAGTCGCTTCGGATGCGAGAGGTGAGGCAAGGACAGCCGAGCCTCCCTCCAGATTGCGCAATCACTCACAAACTGGATTGAGCGCGTGCAGAGGGCGCGTGCTTGTTCCCATTTCTGTGTATGCTTCCAATATGATGGTTGAGGACACTTTCATGAAATAAAAGCATACGTCTTCTTTTCCATGGTGTTCAGTAATGTATTTTATGTATGTGTGTAATATTTACATCTTATTGATGTGACATAAATCCACAGGGAAAATGCTTGGCTTGAGGCAGGCAGTACCTCTGCCTCAAGGAAGGCAGCGATAGTGAGCAGCCTGATAGCCTGCATCCAGCCAGGTAACGGTGAACTCTAACCTGTGTGCAAAAAGTAAACACAGAAGTGTGCTGTGCGATGCTGTAGAGCTTAGCGACAAGCTGTCATTTCTCCCCCTGAAAATGGAGGATTTGATTTCTAAATTAGAAAACCAGAATGAAAGGCGAATAGACCTAATTTACAAGTAAAGGTAAGATATACTGCAATATACAGTGGCACTGGTGTTTTAAAATGGTTTTCAGCATCCTATTTGCTCCTTTTCTCTCATCCTATCCTATCGGCAGTTTGTAAATCTGACTTGTGAGTCAGTGCCTCCCCAACCCCAACCCTCACTGCACGTCACTGGTAGAGTGGCCTAAAACCTATAAAAGACATACATTTTTATGGTGTATACGAATAATTGGCATATTCAAATATTTATGCATGTTTTAATAATAAACATACATGTGGAAGGCACCGTTTAAATGTGGCTGCAAATTAACGCTCTAGAAATTAAATCCCACGCCTTCTGTCTGTGACCTTCGCAGCACTGACCTGTTGAAGTCGATGTTTGTGTCGACCTCTGGTACATGTGGTATCATCCGTTTGTAGGAGAAGAAAGATTTCTGCTGGTCTGAAGGACTGGAGGGTCTTCCCTTCTCCCCCTTCACGCCTAGATTACCGGGAGGCCCCTGGAGACCTATGTCCCCCTTCAGTCCAGGTCGTCCTGGGGGGCCCGGCTGACCTGGATACCCCTTCTGGCCCCTGACAGGCTGACCCGTCTCACCTGCTCATACAGAGAAACACATCACATGTCAAGAGTCAGTGTGAAGATGAAATGTGTTTAGTTTAACTCGACAGAACTCCAACAAGGTTATTGTAGTAAGAGGAAATTAGGTAGAATTTTAAATGTTTATCTCATCTCATCTTCAGCCTCTTATCCGGGGTCGGGTCGTGGGGGCAGCAGCTTTAGCAGGGGACCCCAAACTTCCCTTTCCCGGGCCACATTAACCAGCTCTAACTGGGGGATCCTGAGGCGTTCCCAGGCCAGTGTGGAGATCTAATCTCTCCACCTGGTCCTGGGTCTTCCCCGAGGCCTCCTCCCAGCTGGACGTGCCTGGAACACCTCCCTAGGGAGGCGCCCAGGGTTCATCCTTACTAGATGATCCTGAACCACCTCTCTAGGGAGGCGCTCTCTTTTCGCCACAACGGTGCGGTTAGAGCAATTTTTAATGTTTAATTAATTTTATTTATTAATTTATTTAATACCATGATTAAAGTAGTGTGGTCCATGAGTAGCTTGTAGTGTGATTTCTGCAAAAAAAATTAACTAAAAGCTACAACTACAGTGCAAATTGACATTTTCCTTTGTGGGGGTTGCTGCAACAAAACTGCAGAGGAAAGCTGTTCTTGCAAATCTACAGGGCTAAAACGAGATTTTGGGCGATATGTGGAGCGCCCTTCACTTCCACATACACACAAGTTCAATTGATTTACCAAATTAACTAAAATGTTAGTCAGATTTACATGTAAACAACCTGAAGAAAAAGATGTAAACAGAATATGTATAATATATGTGAAGTCTTCATGTTCAGTCTGAAGTCTTCATGTCCAGTGTGAGCTCACCAGGGTCTCCCTTCTCTCCCTTGGGACCATCCATGCCACTGGGCCCATGGCTGCCTGGTATCCCAGGGATCCCTGGGATTCCCCCGCAGGACTGTGTGACAGGAGCGATGTGAACCAGGAGCAGAAATGCTGCAACACTGCAGCTCAGCCACCGCGCAGCCTGAATGAACACACACACAGACACACACACACACACGCAGAGTTGTTTTCTTCACTTATGGGGACTGACCATAAACTTTAACCCTAAGCAGCACATATAAACCCAACTGTAAACAAGCTTTAAACACAAAGTCTTAACCCCAAAACTACTCTATGGTCATGAATACCTTCACATATTGACATTTATTAGACATTTAAATCAGTTTAAATCAGTAAAACCCACAGAAAATGAAAAGTTTATCATCATTGTACAAATTACACTAAGAGCACATAGAAAGAGAACATGCCTGAAGAGTCGTCTAACAACAGCATACAAATTGTTCTTGTTCTTAATATTTGGATATAATTTTAAATTTAAGGCAAATAGCTAAAGGTTGCACATTTGCTCATTTAAATCTGAGCATTTTAAGTTCATGCAGACAACAGCTCTGTCCAAGAAAGGAGAATAATACTCTAAGTTTAAAAGCTTAAATAGCTACAACATCAATAAACATTAAGACATACTCCTCAAAGCAATTTCAGTCAAAAGCAACTGGAGTTGGTTGTTTGTCTAGGAAGACGTTTCACCTCTCATCCAAGAGGCTTCATCAGTTCATGTACGCATCTGACCAGACTGGGACTGGACCAGGACCAGGACCAGGACCAGGCTGAGACTGGACCAACTAACTGGTCTGGAGATCCAGGTATTTAACCTCTCACAAGGCCGATGATGTCACTGGAACCCTTTGTGCTCCAAGTGCCAACGGCCGTCGTTAGAGTGACAGTCGTTGGTGGAAGTTGGTTTCGACTTCGTTAGCGCTCCATTGAGTCTGAACGACAGTCGTTGGAGTCACAGGAGGCCTTTTGTGAACAGTTGTTCTTTGAGGTTGTGAGAGGTTAAAAACCTGGATCTCCACACCAGATAGTTGGACCTGTCCCAGCCTGGTCCTGGTCCTGGTCCTGGTCCTGGTCCAGTCCCAGCCTGGTCCTGGTCCTGGTCCTGGTCCAGTCCCAGCCTGGTCAGATGCGTACATGAACTGATGAAGCCTCTTGGATGAGAAGTGAAACGTGAAAAGTCCAGTTGCTTTTGACTGAAATTGCTTTGAGGATAACGACGACCTGGACGAATGAGAACCTTCACAGGCTGATTAAGAAATGCTATGAAACCGTCTACTTCTGTATCAACAATGCTTCTGTCTGAGTAACTGATTTCCTCTCTTTCTATCTATAAATACACATATAGGACACAAAAGTCTCACCATTTGCAGGTAAAGCAGTCCCTCGTTGTGTGATGGCGTGATATGTTGACAGAGAGCTGAGCCGTCCTGCTTCACAGCTCAGCAGCAAAAAGAGAAATCAGGAAGTGAAACGGTTCAAGAGAGTGTCATCGCTGCTCCGTTGCTGTTCATAATAATAATTTTTGGGATGCAATACCGACCGTGGTGGAACAAAATAAAGCACATAAACTCACCTTCTGTACTTTGAGGTACTTGCACCTCAGTGTTTTTTATTTCCTGTTACTTAAATTTTAGATACTGAGTTTGTATTTACTTTGTAGGTTAAGATTTTACACACAAGATATGTTTCATAAAAACAAGAAGTAAAAATAAAATTTGCAGTTTTACAGCAGCAAAGGGGAAAGTTCAATAGGACGCATCAGTAAAAATGTAAAATATAACAATACGATGCGTAAGCAGGTAATAAAAGACAAGTAAAAATTCAAATATGCAACAACGGTGGTGTGGTGGTTAGCACTGTTGCCTCACAGCAAGAAGGTTAAAGGTTTGCATCCTGGCTGGGGCCTTTCTGTGTGGAGTTTGCATGTTGTCCCCGTGTCTGCGTGGGTTTTCTCCGGGTTCTCCGGTTTCCTCCCACAGTCCAAAGACGTGCAGGTGTTCGGTTCATTGATTACTCTAAATCACCCGTAGGTGTGAATGGTTGTCTGTCTCTGTTTGTCTCTATGTGTCCTGTGATAGACTGGCGTCCTGTCCAGGGTGGACCCCGCATCACACCCGATGTCAGCTGTGATCGGCACCAGCCCCCCTGCGACCCCGACCCCGGGATAAGCGGTTGAAGATGAATGAACATTTAAAAATGGTAAATGTACTTGTACTTATATAGCGCCTTTCTCGTCGTCTGACTACTCAAGGCGCTTTCACAGTGTTTGTCACATTCACACTGATGGCAGTGGACATCTACAGACCATCTAATATAACCATTCACACCACATTTACACACCCATTCGCAGCACGAGGAGCAATTTGGGGTTCAGTGTCTTGCCCAAGGACACTTTGACATGTGGACTGGGGGAGCTGGGGATCAAACTGCCAAATGTCTAGAATGGAGGGCGACCCACTCTACCACTGTGCCAAATAGTTAGTTACTTGCTCTACCTTCACCAACTACAGCAGGAAAATATGATTTTGATATTGATGCATCTAAAAATAATGAAGAAAGTATATAATAGTAAAACATATTTTAATTTTAATCCGTTCTTAGGTTCACAAATAAATATGAGGGCCTGAGAGGTGTCTGCTACACAGATTAGTTTAATTTGTTTTGAGTTTCCCGTAATCTTTGCTCTCGTTTTACCCTGCAGATAAAACAAACCTGAGAAGTTAAGAGGGGAAATCAGTCTTTTGAAGAAAGTCAAAAAACTCAAACTCTGTGAAGTCTGTGTACGGAGGAGATGGATGGTCGGTCAAACCTTCACCCAGGAGACGACAGTGTGAGTCCTGTGTGAAACCAACACTCAACATTTATATAACCTACGTATGTAAAAGTACTAGGGCGACACGGTGGTGTGGTGGTTAGCACTGTCACCTCACAGCAAGAGGGTTCCTCGTTCGAATCCCAGCTGGGGCCCTTCTGTGTGGAGTTTGCATGTTGTCCCCGTGTCTGCGTGGGTTTTCTCCGAGTTCTCCGGTTTCCTCCCACAGTCCAAAGACGTGCAGGTGTTCGGTTCATTGATGACTCTAAATCACCCGTAGGTGTGAATGGTTGTCTGTCTCTGTTTGTCTCTATGTGTCCTGTGATAGACTGGCGTCCTGTCCAGGGTGGACCCCGCCTCACACCCGATGTCAGCGGGGATCGGCTCCAGCCCCCCGTGACCCCGATAGGGACAAGCGGTTGAAGATGAATGAATGTAAAAGTACTGAACTTCACTTACGTACAAAAACTAAATTTATAAAAACAAACATACTTATTTAAATCGTCTTTTCCCACAAATTTTTAAATTAAATTTAAATAAGTACACAAGAAAAAGCATTACAGCCGTGCAGTGTGTTTGCGTTTAAGTGAAAGAAGAACAGAGACAAAAAAACCCAAACACCCTCCCCCAACAATATTCTTTTTAAAATACGTTTTGCAATACCATTTTGTTGTACGAGAACGTCATTATTTTAGAAGACAGATTTGTATTTTATGTTCTTGTTGACGCTTTTTCCTTTGCTGTATATTTGCTGCGTTTTTATTGCATTTATCTAACAAAGCAAACCCATCGGAGGAAGTGAAACCCTTTAACAAGAAGTCAGGAAATATTCCACCTAAAGAAGAACTGATGATGAAGCATTGTTGAATGTATCCGATTAAAATAAAATAAAAAAAACTTTCTTCCAAATTAACATTTTGTTCTGTTTTCTCTGAATTTCCTCTTTGTTGTTGCTGGTTTCCTGGCAGTGGGCGGCTGAATCGCTCAGTATCTGTTCCACAAAACATTTAATATCCTCAACAGTATCTAAAACTAAAGAGCTGATATATATTTTTAATATCCTGTGAAATGTGCCTGTTTGTCATTTTCTGTCTTTTTCAGATCCTCTTTCCATTTATTGCATTTTGTCCATTTTTTTTGTTTTCTGATTCATTAAGTTTGTGTGTTTATGTATATAAATGTATAAATCTTTAATTCACCTTCTTGTTATTGGGTAACCAAGGCGCTAGAATAAAACAATTGCATTGTACATTTCGGTTACACGGTGGTGTAGTGATTAGCACTGTCGCCTCACAGCGAAAAGGTCCCAGGTTCACATCCCGGTTGTGGCCCTTCTGTGTGGAGTTTGCATGTTCTCCCCGCCTCACGCCCGATGTCAGCTGGGATCGGCTCCAGCCCCCCGCGACCCCGACCCCGGAATAAGCGGTTAAAGATGAATGAATTGTACATTCCTGCAAACCACAGACATGTTGAATATCATCATTTCTGAACCCTTTCTCATTCCAGTCTCGTCACATACTGACACTTTTTGATGCTCCACAGTAGCAGGTTTAAGCACATGATCAACATTGTGAATTCAGACAAACACTATTCATGTTACTTAGGTTTACGCATACGAACCCGATGAGATGATGATATTTTGTAAACCCTCCTGTTCTCCTAAGGGTCAATTTGACCCCATTTAATGTTTAACATCTCTAAATAATGACGTCTTTCTTTGTTTTTTTGCTTTATATTTATGACTTTTCCTCATTTTATGGGGACGACTCATAAAAACCTAAAATTGGCATGATTATATATATTTGTACTTGTGGCATCGGTGTTCCTTTGGGTCAGTTTGATAATCTGGATGATTTAATCTTTATTATTATCGTCTATTTTACAATTCAAATATTATATGAGGTCAAATTCACGCTGCTGTCCTTGATAACGGACGTTACTTTCATTCCAGATGTTACAAATAACACAAAATAGCACTTAAAATAACAGACTTACTTTAAAACACACACACAGAAATCCCTCCATGCAGTTTAACATCAGTGATATTTTTCATTTTGTTAAATAAAAACATAAAGTACCCGACTTCACTTGAGTCACACATTGATTATGATCATTTTCCAGATGTTTAAACTGCTACGATCAAATTGACCCCTAGAATAAATGGTGTTAGTAAAATTTGAGGGCAACAGGAGGGTTAAACAGGTAGGATGAACAGGCTTACAGCGAGAGGAAGGTCTAAACCATCAAACAAGTCCAAAAGGACAAGAAGAGGAAAAACAGGAACTGTTCAGGAACAGTTCAGGTACAGTTCAGGTACAGTTACAGAGAGGGGACAAACATTATTGTCAACCTGGCAGGGAACGAGTGGAAAAAGGGCGGTTAGGGTGCACTCACACTATCCATCCGTACCGTGCCCAAACAGGTTTTACGGGTAAAGTCTAGTTCGTTTGACCAGTGTGAGTGCGACCGTACCGCGCCTAGGTGCGGTATGCTTGCTGTCCACGGCCCGTTTTGGAGAGGTGGCTTTTGTAAAGCACGTTTGCACATGTACGAGCACGAGGCCTACGGCGATTCTGACGTCATTTTATGTGCGCCTGTTCGGACATAGAAAAAAGAAGGAGGGACCATGCGCGGACATTTAAAACAATGGCGGTGAAAGGTCCCCGTTGGTGTGATGCGGAGGTGGAGTGTTTACTGCAGATTTGGTCGATGAAAAGATTCAAAAACAGTCGACAAGACGCACAAAAACTCTGAGGTCTATGGAAAGATTTGGAAACAAAGCCACGCATCACGATGATGTCATCAATGTATGTGACGTGTTACGGCGTGATGACGTATAGACAGCAAGAAGCATTCGCGCTGAGGCCCAGGTAGTGTGAGTACAAACGGGCCTGGACCGCAGTGGGAGAGGGAGGGGGGGACAAGTACCCTAAAGCCCGGGGCACAGGACGGACGGACAGTGTGAGTGCGCCCTAATTTTCCTGATGAGGATGCGACTGGGACAGGTGGGGAAGTCTGAGAGCGTCTGGTGGAGGCATCACATTGTGACACAACTGTCTTTAAATGATGCATAGAGATGATTTATGTTCATGATCAGCTCGAGAATATTTATATTCTTTAAAGCTTTGCTTTTTCATGCCTTTAATGGATACGACAGCTTGAAGGTTGAAAGGAAACAGGAGTGAGAGAGAGGGTGGCAACATGCAGGATAGGGTCACAGGTGGGAATCAAACCACGGCCGCTGTGTCGAGGACTTCTAGCCTCGGTACACAGGGCACCCGCTCTAACCACTGAGCCACCAGGTGCCCCATTGAGAATACATTATAAAAATATAGCAAGAAAACGATAAATGACATGCAAACACAAAGTATTCTGGTGGTTTTTCCAGGTGTTTATTAAGTTTTTCCAGTTCAAGTTATCTGGTAACTGACAGACAGAGAAAATAAAATCATTGCATCACATTGTATAAGTCTGCCTAAATAAACAGATTATAATAATTAAGAGGTGTTGTATGGCTTTTAAGGGTCACATCAGAGTTCGTACTCCCTTTTTAATGTAAAGCAAAAATGATTTCTTGCAAGAAATGACTTCATGCAACACAACATGAACCAGCAGCGCTGTTGTGAGCAGTTTTCTCAATAGTTTTCTCATATAATGCTTGTGTACCAGTGTGTGTAGAAAGTACAGAGTTTATAATGTTTATAATGCCACTGTAATAATTCCTCATCTCTATACTGGTAATAAGATTCCCAATGTGTTATTGTTGAAATGTTTATATGCTTAAAATAGATTTTAATCACAGTTACTTGAGTAGATAAAGAAAAAGAAAAATGTGAAATATGTACTTTGTTGAAAAAGGGTAAAGAGTCAGAGTGAAGAAGATAAGATATTATATTGTCTGTATAGCTTCAGCCTTGTGAAAGTGAGGCTGTTTTATAAAAATCCCGTAGATCAGTGAGGTTGCAGCAGGAAGCCGGAGAAGATGCTGTAACCGGCTGGTTTTCCTCTCATCCCTCTGTAGTCTTTAGTCTCCAGCCAAACCTCCTCATCCCTCGACAGGTAGACCGCCAGGCCGCCTGAAGTCACCTGGGATCAGTCAGAATTTAAAAAATACTGCCACTAATTTCACATCCATAATAACTCAATACACATAATTTATAACTTGTAAATATTATCCATCTACCTGTCCCTCGCTGCATATGTGATATGCGTCAGTTACATTGTTTCAATTTGTCTGAAACAATTTCATTGTTTACTCTCATTTTGGAATGAGTCTTTACCCCAAGTGAAGGAGTTCAAGTACCTCGGGATCATGTTCACGAGTGAGGGGACGATGGAGCGTGAGTTTGGCCGCAGAATCAGAGCAGCGGGGGCGGTGTTGCAGTCGCTCTACCGCACCGTTGTGACGAAAAGAGAGCTGAGCCGGAAGGCAAAGCTCTGGATCTACCGGTCAATCTTGGTTCCTACCCTCACCTGTGGTCATGAAAGCTGGGTCAGGACCCAAAGAACGAGGTCGCGGGTACAAGCGGCCGAAATGTGTTTTCTCAGGAGGGGGTCTGGAGTCTCCCTTAGAGAGAGGGGGAGAAGTTCAGCATCCGTGAGGAACTCGGAGTAGAGCCGCTGCTCCTTTGCGTTGAAAGGAGCCAGTTGAGGTGGTTCAGGATCATCTGGTAAGGATGAACCCTGGGCGCCTCCCTAGGGAGGTGTTCCAGGCACGTCCAGCTGGGAGGAGGCCTCGGGGAAGACCCAGGACCAGGTGGAGAGATTATATCTCCACACTGGCCTGGGAACGCCTCAGGATCCCCCAGTTAGAGCTGGTTAATGTGGCCCGGGAAAGGGAAGTTTGGGGTCCCCTGCTAAAGCTGCTGCCCCCATGACCCGACCCCTGATAAGCGGCTGAAGATGAGATGACTTTCATTTGGTTTGACTTTTATTTTATTACTTTTATTTCTGAAGAGTAGCTCGAATGGATAACAATGTATATGATAAACTTTTAACTGCTTTGTATTCGCTCTCAAGACGGTTTTGTATGTGTGTAGATACGTTTTACACTTTTTGTTTTGTGTATGATGACTGAATAAAAATGCTACAAAAATATAACAACAATTTCTCTGAAACGGGTTGTTACATAAAATATGGAAGCTGTTGCTGCCACTGCCAGAAAAAAAGGAGGATCAGTATCACGTTATAATGTGAAAAGATTATTCTCATAACAAGAGTTTTTCACATTATTACGACATACAAAATGATTAAGTTATAACAAGAAACCTTTCTTGTCTTAACGTGATAAATGATGATGTCTGAACATGTTCGTACCTGTCTCCTGTGACGGCGATTATCGCAGAACGACGCCAGCAGTGTGTTATCCTTCTTCATCAGCACACACAGTCGGTCCTCTAACGAAGCGTGGTACACTAAGTAGTACGTTCCTGAGACCCGACACCTGCAACACACAAACATCAGATAATCCTATCTGTTTAAGTAGATAGGAGCTTCTAATTGGTTTAAAACCTGGGGACAAACCAGGGAATCATTTAGTTTTAAGACATGTAGCCGAGTGACGTCACTCTTTGGTTGGCGTTCTGTTGGTTGGTCCAGACAGAAATATCTCAGTATATCTATATTTATATATAATATCTATATATAATACATCTCAATATCTCTCTAACAGTTACTGGATAGATTTCATGAAATTCTGCACATGCATTCATGATCCCCAGAGGATGAATCCTGACTTTGGTGACCCCTTGATGTTTCCTGTAGCGCTGCTGTCAAGTTCGCATTTGTGTTTTTTTATGACAACTATTGAATTAATTTGGTTCAGACGATCATTGTTCCCTCAAGATGAATTTTAATTGCCTAATTTTGGGGATATTTGCCTGAGGAAGACCTGTTGGTTGAAACAACGCAAGGGCGCTGTATTAGATTTTTCTATCTAGCACTTATCCCACTGAGGTTTTATGGATGTGCACACAACTACTCTAACGTAATACCTTTCTACTTTACTTGACTTAATAACTAACCCAATGTTAGCATGCTAACACAGTAAACTAAACTCATCTCATCTCATCTCATATTCAGCCTCTTATCCGGGGTCGGGTCGCGGGGGCAGCAGCTTTATCAGGGGACCCCAAACTTCCCTTTCCCGGGCCACATTAACCAGCTCTAACTGGGGGATCCTGAGGCGTTCCCAGGCCAGGGTGGAGATCTAATCTCTCCACCTGGTCCTGGGTCTTCCCCGAGGCCTCCTCCCAGCTGGACGTGCCTGGAACACCTCCCTAGGGAGGCGCCCAGGGTTCATCCTTACTAGATGATCCTGAACCACCTCAACTGGCTCCTTTCAACACAATGGAGCAGCGGCTCTACTCCGAGTTCCTCACGGATGCTGAACTTCTCCCCCTCTCTCTAAGGGAGACTCCAGCCATATGTGCTAAATATCAGAATTGTCATCGTGAGCATGTTGCCAAGCTGGCATCAGCACTTAGCTCAAAGCACCACTGTGCCTCAGTACAGCCTCACAGTGCAGCCAGCATGAGTGAAGACTCTTTTTGTTTACATTACAATGACCTCATCCGAAAAAAATTTAGTCTGACCTGAAAAAAAAATTGATTCTATAGAAATTCTGTGAGATATGGTAAGAAAACAGCACCTGAAGTGTCCCGTCTCGGTGTTGTAGTCATTGTTGATGTTGGTGATGACTTTTGTGAACCGAATGACGCTGACTTTATCCGGGTATTCATCAGTTCCTCTGGCCACACTGAAGGCCGCCTGCTGCTGGACTCCCGCTACCCTGCAGCCACAGAAGTGTCAAGATATTAAAATATGTGCACCGCGCTATATCAAGTGGAATATTAAAGGTATTAAATTAGATTTTGAAATAGGGCTACTGTGCAAGACAAGTCTGCAAGATCAGGTTAGGAGTTGTCTCTTCCATTTAATATTGTTCATATAATTAACTTGTTGTTAATTATCATTAACTTATTATTCTGCCCCTTGAGGGTGTGAAGCCGTGGAGCAGTTGCCCCATTTGTCCAGTCATTAGTCCTGATTTGGATGATTTAAACACTGCAGACTTTAAGGACAGCTGTTAATTATGTCGGCTGTGGTCAGTGTCAATGGATACCAAACATTTTAACGAGCATAACAAAATAATTCCACATGAACATCTCTGCAGTCCTCAGTATAACATCTATATCATTACCCTTGTTCTCCTGGTTCTCCTGGAGGTCCACTTTTCCCTGGGGTCCCTGGTTCCCCGGGGTCCCCGCTCAGTCCGCGTTTACCAGGAAACCCCATCTGGCCCGGATCCCCCTTCTCTCCCTTCTGAGGGCCGAGGCTGCTGCGCGACTCTGCTCCTGTGAACAGCAACAACATGCCGGTCATTGTACATAATAAGAAGCCACACTGACCTCCTGCTGTCTCAGACCGTTTAAAGGAATAGATCAACATTTTGGGAAAGTTGTGCTGTGTCCAAAGAGGAAACTTTAGATGGATCAGTATGGTTGCTCCATCCTTATATAAGATAAGGATGGAGCTTATCTTATCTTATAAGACAAGATAACATGAGATACGATGAGAAAAGATACAATTAGATACGATACGAGGAGATATTCAACGATAAGACTTGATGTGGTAAACTTTATTGTACCCCCACTTGGGAAATTCACGTACAGCAGCTCAAACGTCAGAAAATCAAAAAGGAAAGAAAAGTGATAAAATAAAAAATAAGCATGAGACAAGATGAAACAAGACTAAAATGAAACGACTGTTTGAGGTGTGTGTCGGTTACCTGGCTCTCCTTTCTGTCCTCTTACTCCGTCACGGCCGTCTCTGCCAGGCAGCCCAGGAATACCTGAGGATGGAAATACAGATAAACAAACAAGATAAATAAATTAAAATACTTAATATACACAAGCACTCATGCACTTACCTGGCATCCCGGGTATCCCTGTTGCTGGGCAGGACTCCATGGCAGCCAGTAGGTGTGTGGCCAGTGAGAGTAGGGCACCGATTACCAGAAAATGACATTGGAGCATGATGTCCAACCTGACAGGGAGAGGAGGAGAAAAGGAGAGTACGATGAGATACGATAGGATGATATGATTCAATGAGATGCGATACGCTCATCGATACGCTGATGCCATACGCTGATACGGTATGATAAGATACGTGTGATACGATAGGATGATATGATACGATGAGATACGATACGATGAGATATGATACGATGAGATATGATACGATGAGATACGATACGATGATACGATGAGATACGATACGATGAGATATGATACGATGATACGATGAGATACGATACGATGAGATATGATACGATGAGATATGATACGATGAGATACGATACGATGATACGATGAGATACGATACGATGAGATATGATACGATGATACGATGAGATACGATACGATGAGATATGATACGATGATACGATACGATGAGATACGATATGATGAGATACGATACGATGAGATACGATACGATGAGATACGGTACGATGAGATACGATACGATGAGATATGATACGATGAGATATGATACGATACGATGAGATATGATACGATGAGATATGATACGATACGATGAGATATGATACGATGAGATATGATACGATACGATGAGATATGATACGATGAGATACGATACGATGAGATATGATACGATGAGATACGATACGATATGATGAGATATGATACGATGACATACGATATGATGAGATATGATACGATGACATACGATATGATGAGATACGATACGATGAGATACGATACGATGAGATATGATACGATGAGATACGATATGATGAGATACGATACGATATGATGAGATACGATACGATGAGATACGATACGATATGATGAGATACGATATGATGAGATACGATACGATGAGATACGGTACAATGAGATATGATACGATGAGATACGATACGATGAGATACGATACGATGAGATACGATACGATGAGATACGATACGATGAGATACGATACGATGAGATATGATGCTATGAGATATGATATGATGAGATACGATACGATGAGATACGATACGATGAGATACGGTACGATGAGATATGATACGATGAGATACGATACGATGAGATACGATACGATGAGATACGATACGATGAGATACGATACGATGAGAAACGATACGATGAGATACGATACGATGAGATACGATACGATGAGATACGATACGATGAGATACGATACGATGAGATACGGTACGATGAGATATGATACGATGAGATACGATACGATGAGATATGATGCTATGAGATATGATATGATGAGATACAATACGATGAGATACGATACGATGAGATACGATACGATGAGATACGATGTGATACAATAAGATATGGTACGATACGATACGCTGATGCGATACGCTGATGCAATACGCTGATGCGATAGGATGAGATATGATACAAGGAGATACGATGAGACATGATATGAGGATATGATACGATGAGATATGATACAAGGAGATACGATAAGATGAGATACGATACGATGAGATGAAATACGATGAGATACGATGATGCGATACGCTGAAACGGTACGATGAGATACGATGTGATGACAATGATATGATGAAAAAACGATACGATGATGCGATAGGATGAGATATGGTACGATGTGATACGTTGAGATATGATACAAAGATACAATGTGATACGATACGATACGATATGAGGGTACGATACGATGAGATACGATACGACAATACGATGAGATACGATGAGATACGATGAGATACGATACGACAATACGATGAGATACGATGAGATACGATGAGATACGATACGAGAAGAGAGAAAGGGAAGGGGTGAAAAGATGAGAAAAGAGGAGAAGAAATGGGAAGAGAGAACAAGAAGGGAGGAGTGGAGGAAAGAAGAGATCAAAAGAGAGGAGAAGAGAGGAGTGGAAGAAGATGGAGACATGAAACGGAAAGATTGTACAAGTTAAATGAGATGGGATAAGAAAAGAAGGAAACAGAGAGAAGGTAAAGGAAAGAAGAGAGGGGAGAAGATGAGAGAGAAAGAGGAAAGGAAGGAGGAAGTGGAGAAGAAGAGGAGAGATGTAAGTGTTTGCTGGTTCGATCTCTAGTAAAACAGCATTAAAATCTACCACAGTGCTTCTGAGCAACTATGCTGACAGGAAACAGCTTCAGTTCAACAAAATAAAGGTCTGATTATGATCAAATATTATATAAAATATAAAAATATAATATAATATAATACATAATATAAAAAAAATACACAATCACATTGACTTTAATGTAATAATGTCAACACACAGACGTGGAACTAACCTGAGAGAAGAGACGGACGAACCTGAAAAGTGAAACCTGAAAGCAAACTGAAGTGAAGCTCCGAGTCCTGCAGCAGCCGACACGAAACCAAAGATTCAGCAGCTTCAGACGCTACTGTAGTTCTGCAATTTTGAGTGAAGAGAGAGAGAGAGAGAGAGAGAGAGAGAGAGAGAGAGAGAGAGAGAGAGAGAGAGAGAATTAAACATTTGTGTTTAACCTTTTCTGCGTTGTACATTAGTTTTCTACGTAGTCAAAAGTATGTGGACATCTGGACATGTTGGATTCTGACGGATACCATTGGTAATAATCTAAACTTGAACAGTGGAGGATGTTTTTACCATTAGTTCCCTCCACCTAATCTCCTCCGCTCTGCAGGTTTGAAGGTTTTAGAAAAGATTGCGGCTGCAGGGATTTGCTTCCATTCAGCCACAGAGCATTCAAGAGCATCAGTGATGTTGGGTGATGAAGTCCAGTTCCTCCCAAAGGTGTTGGGTGGGGTCGAGGTCAGGGCTTTGTGCAAGGCCAGGCCACTTCTTCCACACCAAACTGGGGGATAAAATTCTCTATATGAACAAAGTTGTGTGCAAAGCCATTTTTTTATGGCTAAAGGAAACATGTACACTTGGACAGGGGTCCATATACATTTGGCCATGTAGGGTATGTTTACTTATTTAGTCTAATTAAAGAATTAAAGAAGGCGACTGTGGCCCACTTTTCCACTGAGCCATTCGTCCTCCATTCGAGAGATTGGCGGTTCGATCCCCACCTCCCCCGGTCCACATGTTGAAGTGTTCTTGGGCAAGACACTGGGTGTGTGAATTTGGTGTGAATGGTTACATTAGATGGTCTGTAGATGTCCACTGCCATCAGTGTGAATGTCTGTTAAATGGGTGAATGTGACAAACACTGTGAAAGCGCCTTGAGTAGTCAGAAGACTAGAAAGGATCTTTATAAGTACATTTACCATCTTGTGATAACCAACCATTACAACCATGAATGACGGACGATGCGGTTCCAATTCCTCCAACTTCACAAAAGTGAAGCCAATGTATCCGGGACTATGATCTATACTGCAGCCAGCCACCCCGGGGAGATCCAGATGCTTTGGCTTCACTTTTGAGTAGCCCTCAAGCCGTCCGTCATTATGTACACGTGTCTATGATAACAACCCATATTTATTGTTCTTACTGGCGGCAACTTCTAGTTGCATTAGTAATTATTACGGGGGCAAAGGAGGCAGTCAGGTGACATAAGAGCGAGAAAGTCAGTGTAAGGAGACGGTCAGGGTGGATGGATGTGTCAAACAAACACAGGACTTTCATTCAGGCGGAAGCTGATTGTGTTAAAGCAAAAGTCAATGTTTTTTGTTTTTTTTAAGAGATTTTTTTTGGGCAGTTTTTCAAGCCTTTATTAGATAGGACAGACAGGAAATAGGGTGAGAGAGAGGGGGGGAGACATGCAGCAAAGGGAAGAAGCCACGGCTGCTGCCTCGAGGACCTTCAGTCTCTTTACATGGGGCGACTCCTCTAACCACTCGGCCACCGCCTGCCCCACCAAAAGTCAACGTTGATTTATTTTAACATAAGTGAACTCAACCCAAACCGTGACCATTTCCTGAAACTACCCAAGTAGTTATGTTGCCTAAACCAAACCAAACTGCAACCACTTCACGATGTTAACCATAGGTTGAAAACGGAGATCTTTAGTTTAAGGTTAAACTCCGTGTTGATCTGCCTGCCACAGGTACGGGACACTAATTTAGGAAATGCTCATGTGTATCCAGAGTCTGATATCTCTTCTTTCTCTGTGCCACAGAGCTCCATGGTTGTTAATACCTGTTAAAAACCCATTAATGAGACGCACTGTTGCACTGGGTGACTTGTTCATTCATCACCATTCATTCATTCATCTTCAACCGCTTATCCAGGGGTCGGGGTCGCGGGGGGCTGGAGCCGATCCTAGCTAACATCGGGTGTGAGGCGGGGTCCACCCTGGACAGGACGCCAGTCTATCACAGGACACATAGAGACAAACAGAGACAGACAACCATTCACACCTACGGGTGATTTTAGAGTCATCAATGAACCGAACACCTGCACGTCTTTGGACTGTGGGAGGAAACCGGAGAACCCAGAGAAAACCCACGCAGACACGGGGACAACATGCAAACTCCACAGAGAAGGGCCCCAGACAGTATTCGAACCAGGAACCCTCTGGCTGTGAGGCGACAGTGCTGACCACACCACCGTGTTACCCTATGCACCATATCTTCCTTTCTAAATGACATTTGATTAAATACTACAGTGACAAACAAGTTTTAGTTTTTTATATTTGTGACCCTTTTACAAAGATTAACATCCTCAGCAGTGGACGTGGAGCTGAGAGCCGCAGACAGAGTAGAGAAGGACTTAAATGATCAATTGTTGGTTTTGATCTTTTTCTTGGATATGATGACAATAACAAAGATGTAGATCGTCACCCCTTTGCTGGTGGTGACCAAGAGGAGGTCAACTGAGGATGTGCCAAAAGTTTACAGAAAAGAAGAAGTGTGTAAAAAGGAAAGAGTTTCACGTCCCTTAACCTTTAGAGGGGGTCACATGAGTTTTATTTACAGTATGTGAGCGGCACAGTGCCATATGACTCACATCAGTATTAGAATTTGATGCATTTGGCCGGAGAACATTTATAAGAGTAGAAGAGCCGTATGATTAAATCATTCAATCCCCATTCAAGTTAGAAGTATTCGGCACGGCCAGTGGAAGTCTCTCGTGCTGTAGGGATTTGAGATGCTGCAGGATTTCTGCCGCAACTTCACATCAAAGGTCAAAATCCAGCAACACCTCATTATTCTAAGACCCTGATAAAAGCCACAAGCGCGTTGGTCTAAGATCGGTCTAACAATAAAGTAATTTTACACTTCACATGTAGCTGGAGTTTTGACCTTTTCCAAAGGCTCTAATGTGCCCGCTCTGTAGGCCACGCAACGCTGAAGTAGAGTTGATCATTCGGGTATTTTTAGGTGTGGAAATTTAACGTTTTTTTTGGCTTCATGTGCCACTGAGCAGGAATGAACGGGGCTGTACCTCAAACATCATCCATGCACTCACAGGGCGCCATAGCTCATGCATCCATGTAAGCAAATGGAAGAACATAATCGCTGTGACTTTGTTATGAAAAGTGCTTTGGACACATTTTTCACATAAAAAAATAAAACAAATGACTGCCCCAAGCAACCACTTGGTGACAACAACTAACGTACGTCTAACTCATGATAAAATAATTCAACATATCACTACCCGGTTTCCTCCCATGACCCAAAGACGTGCAGGTGTTCGGTTCATTGATGACTCTAAATCACCCGTAGGTGTGAATGGTTGTCTGTCTCTGTTTGTCTCTATGTGCCCTGTGATAGACTGGCGTCCTGTCCAGGGTGGACCCCGCCTCACGCCCGATGTCAGCTGGGATCGGCTCCACCCTCCCGCGACCCCAATAGGGACAAGCGGTTAAAGATGAATGAATGAATGAACATATTGCTGTTGTGTCTCACTAAAACATTGTTGAAACAGTAATCTAACATTATAAGCCATACTTTGGTCGAGTTACTCATAATGTTTTTCAGAAGCAGCACGTCCTTCTATCCTTTTGATTTTTCTTTAGCATGTTTAACCCTCCTGTTCTCCTCAGGGTCAATTTGACCCCATTTAATGTTTAACATCTCTAAATAACGACGTATTTCTTTGTTTTTTTGCTTTATATTCATGACTTTTCCTAATTTTATGGGGACAACTCATAAAAACCTAAAATTGTCATGATTATATATGTTTGTACTTGTGGCATCGGTGTTCCTTTGGGTCAGTTTGATCATCTGGGTGATTTAATCATTATTATTATTGTTTATTTTACAATTCAAATATTATATGAGGTCAAATTCACGCTGCTGTCCTTGATAACGGACGTTACTTTCATTCCAGATGTTACAAATAACACAAAATACTTAAAATAACAGACTTACTTTAAAACACACACACAGAAATCCCTCCATGCAGTTTAACATCAGTGATATTTTTCATTTTGTTAAATAAAAACATAAAGTACCCGACTTAACTTGAGTCACACATTGATGATGATCATTTTCCATATGTTTAAAATGCTACGGTCAAATTAACCCCAAGAATAAATGGTGTTAGTCAAATCTGAGGGCAACAGGAGGGTTAAGCTAAATTGACATCTTCTCCCTCCATCTGTCACACTGCTGCTCGTCCTGTGACAATGGAGCATGAGTAACGTGACTCACATCACTGCTCTTCAATAGATTGTCAATTGTCATCATTGTCAAACACTATTTTTCAGAACATTACTAACAAATTACACTTAGAAAAAGACAAAGTGGTGAGAAATGGGGACAAAGATGTCCTTTCATAAAGTGGTTGGGGAAAAGTCATGACATGATTGCTAGCGTAGCTCTGTTGGTCTGCTGACCTGACCAACACATCCTCGTACCTAAACAACACAACAGGTTGTTTGCCAAAGACTCCCAAAACAACATACAGTATACGACCGTTTTATTTAACATTGTGAAGCAGCTGCAGTTTTAAAAGGTGGTTAAAGTCAAGGCTTTTAAACAATTTCAGTTATGATAAACTTTCCACACATAACCACACTGCATAACGCACTTTATTTTTGTTTTAGTAGCATGTACCGACAGAGTCAACATCCAAAGAAGGTTTACATGAGTCGATATAAAGGAAAAGAAAGAGTCTCTACTGTGATAAACTTCCCTCTGAAAAGAGCTTGTGAAAACTAATGTGAACTTTATTTTTTAGGGTGCAGTCTCAGTTATCAGACTCATCGAATCACTGAGCGTTTGACTGAACTTCATTCTGGATTTGAGGAAAGCAGGAAGCCGTTGAAGATGATCTTTTTCTCGCCGTTGTCTGCTATATCTGCTGGCGTCTGCCGATCCCTAAAGGACTCGAGCCAAACCCTCTGTCCGACTGTCAGCTGCAAGACCACGCCGCCGGACAGCACCTGAAACACAACGCAGCCAATCACGCTAAAGGCTTCATGACAGAACTCAGCAGTGGTGGAAAAGATCATTTACTCAGTTACTACTGTACAAGGAGATTTTGCTTATCAATTTAATACTGATGCCTCTACATGACCTGAAAATAAGACCATCAGTGGGAAGATTTCTTTATAGTTTCTTTTAGAGAAGGCAATGGTCATCCATGATGTTCCACGTATTCCAGGATGACTTGTATATCGACTTGGGTGGGAAGCGACTGGTGGTCACCTCGGCCATTTCCCAATCAATTACAGATAGTGGCGGGCGGTGCAATAGTCTCTGTGTTCCTTTGAAAGGTGGCAGATTTCCTCCTTTAAGGGCGCACTCACACTGTCCTTCCGCACCGGGCCAAAACAGGTTTTGCGGGTGAAGCCTAGTTCTAGCTGCGCCAAGCTGCGGTCAGTGTGAGTGCGCCCAGTGTGTCTCATAACTGCTCCAGTGGATGTTGGAACTGTGACAAAGCTACATGAAACTCTGTGCAGTGTGGGTCTTTGAGGACACATTAGGAGCAGGATGAGCTGTGCTGCAGTGAAATGTTGTTCCTCCTAATGGAGCAAGATTATTTGGGTGCACTCACACTGTCCTTCCTCACCGGGCCAAAACAGGTTTTTCAGCTAAAGCCTAGTGCGTTTGACCAGTGTGAGTGCACCCGCTCCGCGCATAACTGCGGCCAGCTGGCCGTCCACAGCCCGTTTGAGAGAGGTGGGCTTTTGTAGAGCGCGTTTGCACATGTACGAGCACGAGCGTGCGCACGTGTACGAGCACAAGGCCTGCGACGGTTCTGACGTCATTTATGTGCGCCTGTTCAGACATAGAAAAAAAAAAAGACGGACCATGCACGGACATTTTAAACAATGGCGGTGAAAGGTTCACGTTGGTGTGATGCGGAGGTGGAGTGTTTACTGCAGATTTGGTCGATGAAAAGATTCAAAAACAGTCGACAAGACGCACAAAAACTCTGAGGTCTATGGAAAGATCTGGAAACAAAGCGACGCCTCGCGATGACGTCATCAATGCGTATGGCGTGTTACGGCGAGATGACGTATGGACAGCAAGAAGCATTCTCCGAGGCCCAGGTAGTGTGAGTACAAATGGCCTGGAGGGCGGTACAAGTACCCTAAAGCCCGGGGCACGGTACAGACGGACGGTGTGAGTGCGCCCTAACACTCTGTTCTTTAAACTTTATGAAGTTCTACCTTTACTGTCTTAATCACGCTTTTTTTCTTCTTTTTTGTATTCTTTCCATCTTTCTTCTGCATCTTTAACTTGTCAAACTAAAAAAAATGATAACTGAAGGATGCACAGTAGGTGCTATGGCTAGCCATGGTGGACAGCACACGGCTGGAGGCCTGGGCTCTATTGCTGCGCCCCCTGGAGAGAAGGGAGGCACGGAAGAACCAGAACCAGAACCAGGACCGAGCTTAGCAGACTGTCGTACCTTGCTGCAGTAAAATGAGAGGATTTCTAAAGGGACTCGGGCAGTTGCAGATCTTTATGACACTAGCTAGTGGTGAGCATGGAAGCATTTTTGGCTCGCCAATATCCGCACAAATGAATGTTCCTTGTAGTAACTTTAGGTAAAAGTAGAAATACCAAAATCTTAGAACTATGGGGAACTACATAGAGGAGTTTTCACTTGAGTCTAAAAATTTGGGACACTTGTTACATTTCTGTCGTTGTTCTTGTGATGACAACATCAAAGACAAGTTTGCCGTTTGAATAAATGACTTAATTTTCCCTCTCTCGGGCTGCGTAGCACAGAAACTGACCTGATCAGTGTTCTTGTTGTAATCACAGAATCCCAGCTTGTCTGTCAGAGCTTCACTGGCGATATACAGACACATGCTGACCTGAGAAACACACAGAACAACGTTCCTGTTTGATAATGGAGCTGATGTCTTAAACACGCGTGACAAAGTTTACTTAACAGTCAACATTTATGCTCATTTGAAGACATGCAACAGTAGAAAAGAGGGCAGCGTGTTACCTTGGCAACAGAGTTGAAGGTGAAGTAATAAACACCAGGTACTCTGCAGGTGAACTGACCCGTGGCTTTGTCAAAGTCCTCACGTGTGTTGACCACAGTACTCTGGAAGCTTACTTTCTGACACACACACACACACACACACACACACACACACACACACACACACACACACACACACACACACACACACACACACACACACACACACACACAGACACACACACACACACACACACACACACACACACCAGACAAAAATGTCTTTTAGTACAACAGTCATCAAAGAACGAACGAAAGGATGGAACAAAGAAACAAAGAGAAAGGAACAAACAAACAAACAGGAAGTATGAATGAAACTAATAAAGAAACAAACAAATCAAAAATGTCTTTTAATTGTTGATATTTTGCAGCTTTTAAAAGATAAAACAGCTGAACCTGTCCAACGCGAGGATAACTGCTATCAGTCCTGATGGCTGAGAACGCTGAACCAGCCTGCTGAGCGGCGTGCTGTTCTCCTGGAGGAAACCACACACACACACACACACACACACACACACACACACACACACACACACACACACACACACACACACACACACACACACACACACACACACAAACACAAACACAGCGGGGGTAGACATATATTTAATGAAGTACATCAGAGAGGTTAAGTACTTTGGCTGTTGTCAGTTCTCCTGAGGTTTCATCCACACTTCTACTGTATTCTTTAATTTAAAAACACACATCTTTTGCTTCGTTTACGCCCCGTGTCCTCACTACACCGGTATTTCCAAGCCCCTACAATGGAGACGTTTGGAAACGCAATTAATCGCGGTTTAGTTTGACGCTCCGGGGATGCGTTTGAGTCTGGACGAGCAGAAATTAAGTCTTGAACTCCACTTGAAGTCTTAATTTTCACCGTTGCTGTTTTTCCTCTGAGGTGTTTTCTGTATTTTCAACTTATACATCGATGATTAAGGATTGTTTTTGTTTAAAAACGCCATCTTAGAATCAGGAGTAGTGTGGATGTAGCCATATTTTATGTTAGTTTAAAATCTCTTATTACATTAATGAATTCCTATTTGATTTAAGGGATGTTTATGTTTTATTCTTATTTATTTAAATATTAGATTTACGTTGTATTAATCCAAAGCATGGCGTAATTAGAGGCAGCTGACAGAGAGTGGGTGGGGTCGCCAGGCCAGGTTAAGAGCCAGGAAATGGGGCATTGACGGGGTGGAACAGGGGGAATCGACACTGCTTTAGACCTCACGCTCACGCTCACACTCACGCTCACACTCACCAAGTCAAATGAAATGTTCTATGAATATAAGGAAAATAAATCATCTTAAACGAAGAAGCAAGACTCTGAGTATAATTGAACACCGACGTGCGAGTCCAGCAAGCGATCCCCTGTAAGGTGACCGGTTTAAAACTTAGGTTGAAAACTGGCCGCAACAGTAGTCGAATGACTTCAGTAGAGGTCAGTAAAACATACCTCAATTGCCAGATTACAATAAACGTCATTCATTTAGCGGTTATCCAAAGACGTACAATAAGTGCAGTCACACATGAAGATACTACCTATTAAGTGCAACAATGTGAAGTGGAAGATGATGTCAGCTAACTCGTGTTTCATTTATTTAAACACGAGTTATTTTAACTCGTGTTTCATGAAAATATACATAAAATAAGGAACATCATAACTTCTTTTACATGAAATACTTTATAAACTTTACAAACTTACTCACTTTATAAACTTAACTTTTAAAAGAACAAGCTCTTTTTTTGCAAATTCATTTAAGCAGGTAACATATATTGTAATATATAATAATATATGTATATTGTATATAATAACATATTGAAATAGAATAAATAAAATGAAATATTATAAAATTAAAAATATACATTCTGCTCTAATTTGATCCATTGCTTCTATGAAGCCAAACTCAATATAACTTTCTTGGTCGCCGCTCTTTTTCTTTTTGATATTTTCCTCAGTCTCCTCTTCCTGATGCTTCGCCATCTCTCCCTTAGCTCCGCCCAGCAACGACTGCTGCACGTGATGCGTTCAAGTCACACGTGCTCTGTTCCTCGTGATATCGGCCTGTAACTTGTTCATTTATCTAAAATTTGAAATACACGAATAAATGTTTAATGTGGCTCTTGGATTTAGTTTATTTTGTCACATATATGAATTAAATGCTTAGCCCACTCATTTATTTAACATTTTAATGACATTAAAATTATTAAACCCCTTAAAATCAAGAGGGCTTCGCGACCCCCCCTGGATCTTTGACGCCCCCCTTGGGGGGTCGGGACCCCCAGGTTGGGAACCACTGCTTTAGTGTATATGAGTTAACCCTGATATACTGTATACTGTTACCGCGGCCAGTGCTCTTTCCCTCGGGGCCGGGGGGACCAGGCTGACCCGGTGCTCCCAGATGTCCGCTGTAACCTTTAGGACCCATGGTTCCTTGTTCGCCTCGATCCCCAGGCTGCCCCTTCATTCTCAGCAGGACGCTTGCATCCACCGGACCCTTGACCGTCGCAGCTGGAGACAAACAGACGGATGACTGAACCTGCAACAACTTGGGGGCAGCAGAAACAAGTTGTGGATACACTGACATATTTAAAACAAGTCGAGGGGAGCTGCAGATTCAGGTCGTAATTCATTGTACACACCAGTTTTATACGACCCATATTTACGTTTACTGCGGCGACCTCTATTGGCCGTAGTAGTTATGGAAGAGAGGAGGAAGTCGAAACAAAAATGAAAGCTTACAACCCAGAAACATTTCATAGGCTGCCATTGCGGTACGATGACCGTGCTCTGATAAACCAGTGGTTTATTGTTTTGAATCTGGACATTGAGACGCTATCGAGACGCTTAGGCAGAGGGATTACCGTGTCGGCCACAAACCACAACGTTTACGTGTTTTGCTGGATCAAATCATCAATCGGCTCCTTCCTTTTGGATTGCATTTGGTAATCGACTTGAATGGAGCAGCTGGTACAGGGGCCAGTTGGTAAGTCTTTCAAAACACTCTTTTAATAAACTCTGGGTTCAAACCACATTGTTGGTGCTTTGTTTTCTGTGTAGGGACTCTTCTCATGCTGCTGCAGAGGTTTGGTGTTATTTTGAGCAGCATTAGTGGTTAAAAAAGACGTTTTAATGCGTCCAATTCGTCGCCCCAAGCTTATCCATGTTAGCCAAGGCAGGCTGTTAGCGACTCTCCGGAAAATCCACGTTAACAGTTCATACACGAAAAAAAAAAATGTTCCGATGGCTTATTTGATGACCCAATTGCCTAAAAAGACCCTGGGATGATTTTACACCAGAATTTCACTTTAAGGCCCCTACACATGATGGGCGGTAAAAAATATTTTGTGCCGGCCGTTCCATTCATTTCCTATGGAAGAAGCTGCAGTACCCAAGGTAGCAGCACTCATCTCATCTCATCTCATCTCATCTCATCTCATCTCATGTTCAACTGCTTATTCGGGGTCGGGTCGTGGGGGCAGCAGCTTTAGCAGGGGACCCCAAACTTCCCTTTCCCGGGCCACATTAACCAGCTCTAACTGGGGGATCCTGAGGCGTTCCCAGGCCAGTGTGGAGATATAATCTCTCCACCTGGTCCTGGGTCTTCCCCGAGGCCTCCTCCAGGCTGGAGCTTACGCTGACCTTTCAAAAGCGCAACCAATGAAATAGAAGCTTTGAGTGTGACGTTTACGTTTCATAAGCAAGCAGAGAACGGCATCAAGCCAGAAAGATGGAGGAAAAACGTAGTCTTTTTGTGTCCGAGTATATTAAAGTTGTATCATAATCTGGGAAGAAAACGTAATGCTTGGAGGTTAAGGAGCAGTGACACCAGGTTGGTGAATAGGCAGTTGAAGAGGACGGTGGTTTTAAACGTTAATTTAGCCTTTAATGCAACGGTGTCAAACTCAAATTCTCATTGGGCCATATTTAAAAACTGGGACAAAGTTGCGGACCCAAACTCAATATATACAACAAAAAAAAAAAAAGACTGCAAATGTGCATGTGTTCCTTCTCTCCAGATGTGTAATGTTGAACCTTTCCAGTGCAGCTCCTTGTTCTTGTCGTGGTGTTTCTTCTGTTTGATTCTTTGGTCACAGCCTCGGTGACAAACAGCTCTTTACCTTCAGACACAGATCATCTGCTGAAAGATCCTGTCCTCCATCTTTCTTTGGGTCGTTTTTGTGGAGTTTTCATCTGTTTTTAGTCTTTTTGTCACGTTTTTGTGGTGTTTTGCGTCTGTTTTTAGTCATTTTGTCACACTTTTGTGGAGTTTTCATCTGTTTTTAGTCTTTTTGTCATGTTTTTGTGGTGTTTTGCGTCTGTTTTTAGTAGTTTCTTCACTTTTTTGTGGTGTTTTCATCTGTTTTTTGTGATTTTGTCACGTTTTTGTGGTGTTTTGTGTCTGTTTTTAGTCGTTTCTTCACTTTTTTGTGGTGTTTTGTGTCTGTTTTTAGTTGTTTCTTCATGTTTTTGGGGAGTTTTCATCTGTTTTTAGTCGTTTTGTCATCTTTTTGTGGAGTTTTCATCTGTTTTTAGTCGTTTCTTCACTTTTTTGTGGTCTTTCTTTACTAAAAAAGAAAAAAAAGACAGATAATCTGCCTCCCACCGCTGCTGAAAGATCCTGTCCTCCATCTTTCTTTGGGTCGTTTTTGGGGAGGGGTGGATTCAGTGTGTCTGCAGAGACTGGTAGCATGGATGCTCATGTTTGTGAACAGAAAAGTAGACGTGTATGTGCTTTATACTCGAGGACCAGCTCTCACAGAACCTGGATATGATCTTGCGGGCCAAATATAATTACACCACGGGCCAGATTTGGCCCACGGGCCTGAGTTTGACACCCCTGCTTTAATGGGTCTCTGCGCCCAACCTTGCAGCGAGCCCAGCGCAAAAAGCTTTTCATGTGAACGCCCCGTTACAGTTATTCAATGCACTTAAAATGTTTTCATTAAAATATTGATTACAGCTTTAACTACAAAGAGAGAATCATGAATCATCACGTTGTCCCTGTTGTTCTAAACGGTCAAACAAACAAACAAACAAACAAACCATAAATATGTCTTTTACCTGGCTCTCCTTTCTCTCCCTTCAATCCCGGATATCCATCTCGGCCTGGAGCTCCCAACTCGCCCGCCCGCCCGTCCGTCCCTGTACAGCTCACGTCACATTCGCCGGTCACCAGGAGCATCGCCATGCCCACCAGAACCGCCAGCCCATAATAACTTCCCATGGTTAAAAGCACTGGATTTAACGTGAATAAATGTTTAGAAGAAGAAGTCGATGGTGGTGAGGATGGAAGATAAAACACAAGAGAGAGATTATGAGGAAAAACTTACAAGAAGTTAAATTATTACATCTATTCTTGTTCTGGGAATTTCGGTTTTAAGCAAAAACACAATATTAAAAATATAAAAAATGTATTTTCTACATAGATTCCAGTATTTGTAAACTCAATATATTTAAATATAAACACATTAAGGCCTTTTAATATCAACGAGAATCAAATCTTTATAGTTTTACATTAGATTTTATATTCACTGATTTCAGCCACACACACACACACACACACACACACACACACACACAGGAGCTATATACATGCAACTAAAGGAGAGATGTTAGAGCGAGGGGGCTGCCAATGACCAGCGCCCCGAGCTGTTGGGAGTTCGGTGCCTTGCTCAACAGCACCTCGACAGTGCCCAAGAGATGAACTGGCACCTCTCCAGCCACCAGTCCACGCTCCACACAGGAACTCGAACCGGCAACCCTCCAGTTCCCAGCCAAGTCACCTATGGACTGAGCTGCTGCCGCCCCCAATTTATCTGTTAATCTAATTTCTAGATATGCGATGCTGATTTGATGATGACTACTGTTGGGACATCTGTTCATTGAACATAAATATAGACATAAATATACATAAATATATATATATATATATATATATATATATATATATATATATATATATATATATATATATATATATATATATATATATATATATAAAATATATAATGTTGGGAAATATCATTTTACTCACCAGTCAAGTTTTCTGTCTCACCAGCGGAGATTTGGAGCTGCGATGGAAAGACAAGATTTCCTCATTTGGTGAAATGATCAAGACTTGTTATTAGACCCCCCCTCTCTCTCTCTCTCTCTGTCTCTCTCTCTCTCTCTCTCTCTCTCTCTCTCTCTCTGTCTGTCTCTCTGTCTGTTTCTCTGTCTCTCTCTCTCTGTCTGTCTGTCTGTCTGTCTCTCTCTCTGTCTGTCTGTCTCTCTCTCTCTCTCTCTCTCTCTCTGTCTGTCTGTCTGTCTGTCTCTCTCTCTCTCTGTCTGTCTCTCTCTCTCTCTCTGTCTGTCTGTCTGTCTCTCTCTCTCTCTCTCTCTCTCTCTGTCTGTCTGTCTGTCTGTCTCTCTCTCTCTCTGTCTGTCTCTCTCTCTCTCTCTGTCTGTCTGTCTGTCTCTCTCTCTCTCTCTCTCTGTCTGTCTGTCTGTCTCTCTCTCTGTCTCTCTCTCTCTCCCTCTCTCTCTACTCTCTCTCTCTACTCTCTCTCTCCCTCTCTCTCTGTCTCGCTCTCTCTTTCTCTGTCTGTCTGTCTCTCTCTCTCTCCCTCTCCTCTCTCTCTCTCTCTCTCTCTCACACACACACACACACACACACACACACACACACACACACACACACAATCCAAGAGGAAATGAAACTCGTGATCTTCGAATGTCCAAAGTTGCTGGTTTAAGTTTCACAAAGAAAGAAATTTCAGATATTTTAATTGTTAATTAAAGCATCTTAAGTTGTTTCCATGGTAACAGCAGGGGACCCCAAACTTCCCTTTCCCGGGCCACATTAACCAGCTCTAACTGGGGGATCCTGAGGCGTTCCCAGGCCAGTGTGGAGATCTAATGTCTCCACCTGGTCCTGGGTCTTCCCCGAGGCCTCCTCCCAGCTGGACGTGCCTGGAACACCTCCCTAGGGAGGCGCCCAGGGTTCATCCTTACTAGATGATCCTGAACCACCTCAACTGGCTCCTTTCAACGCAAAGGAGCAGCGGCTCTACTCCGAGTTCCTCACGGATGCTGAACTTCTCCCCCTCCTCTAAGGGAGACTCCAGACCCCCTCCTGAGAAAACACATTTCGGCCGCTTGTACCTGCGACCTGGTTCTTTGGGTCCTGACCCAGCTTTCATGACCACAGGTGAGGGTAGGAACGAAGATTGACCGGTAGATCCAGAGCTTTGCCTTCCTCAGCTCTCTTTTCGTCACAACGGTGCGGTAGAGCGACTGCAACACCGCCCCCGCTGCTCCGATCCTCCGGCCAAACTCACGCTCCATCGTCCCCTCACTCGTGAACATGATCCCAAGGTACTTGAACTCCTTCACTTGGGGTAAGGACTCATTCCAAAATGAAAGTAAACAATGAAATGTCTACGCAATTGTTATAATTTATTCTTCTATATTTTCCTATTCTATTCTTTCAGTTCAGAATTTAACCACACGTGCAAAAAGCAGTCAAAATACAGAGTAACTTACAGACGCATACATAGAATATTAAAGATAAATATAAGATAAAGTTATACTCACAGAACAGATACTCAGTCAGCTGTTGTCTCTAATGTGAAAAAAAGAGTTTGATTTAAGAAGTCTGAATATTACTTAGATTTATGTTATAATCATAGTTGAAGCCTACGGTCGTCAAACATTACTGATGAAGAAGAAGAAGAAGAAGAAGAAGAATTACTTTATTTATCCCGCAACGGGGAAATTGAATTATTTCACTCTTATTATTAATCATGTTACACACACATGCACAAAATACACACACATGAACAGACACACAGGCCCGAAATACACACATGCACACACAGGACCTATATACATGCAATTAAGGAGAGATGTTAGAGCGAGGGGGCTGCCAGTGACCAGCGCCCCGAGCAGTTGGGGGTTAGGTGCCTTGCTCAACAGCACCAGGAGATGAACTGGCACCTCTCCAGCCACCAGTCCACGCTCCATACATGGTCCACACAGGGACTTCAACCAGCGACCCGACGGCTGCCAGCCAAGTCACCTATGGACTGAGCTGCTGCCAAACACACCTTATCCTCATGGCAGAATTAAATATGCGGCCTTTAAGGGCTGAATTTGAAACTGAAGCAGACACACTGGAACATTTCACTGTGATGAATTTAAATCCTTAACTGCAGATAAAGTAGCAACAGGTGAAACTGTCTCTGATAAATAAGAGAGCTTGTGGCGCCCTTATGTGGTCATGTGATGCAACAACAACAGCAAAAAGTGATAAAATGTACAATCTGTAAATATTAACTGCACACAGACTCAACTCTGCTGATCACTGAGTGTTGATCTTGATATTATTAATATTATTATTATTATTATTATTATTATAGTAAATCCATTTTCTGATACTTTATAATAGTATTAAACATTGTTTTATAGCAGCTTTCATTACATGAAATGCAGATCAAAGTGCTTATGTGTGTTTATAACACTGATATAAACAGAAACACACAAAATATAATAATAACATCTTTAAAAGGTGAAAATATGTTAATACCAGTAATAATTCAATAAGTTGCACTTCATCCAACTCATTTATTTATGTTCTATTCTTATTTTTTATTTTTATCTTCTATTTTATTTTTAATTATCTTTGTTTACCTTATGTAAACTAAGGGTCTGTGTTGTCTGTGTCTGTGTTGTAAGCTACTGCTCACGTGAATTTCCCCGCTGTGGGATCAATAAAGTCTATTCTATTCTAAATTAAATTAATGAATGATCATGTTTTGTGTATTCTTTGCTTGAATTATTTTTGTGGGTTGTTTTCTGTCTGCATTGGTACGATCATTGTTCTTGTATTATTATTATTATTATTATTATTATTAAAATAAACAGTCAATCATTCAGTCAATAAAAACAAGTTGATAATGACTGAGATACAAAAAGCCATACAACAATAATCACTCATCTTCAGCCTCTTATCCGGGGTCGGGTCGCGGGGGCAGCAGCTTTAGCAGGGGACCCCAAACTTCCCTTTCCTGGGCCACATTAACCAGCTCTAACTGGGGGATCCTGAGGCGTTCCCAGGCCAGTGTGGAGATCTAATCTCTCCACCTGGTCCTGGGTCTTCCCCGAGGCCTCCTCCCAGCTGGACGTGCCTGGAACACCTCCCTAGGGAGGCGCCCAGGGTTCATCCTTACTAGATGATCCTGAACCACCTCAACTGGCTCCTTTCAACGCAAAGGAGCAGCGGCTCTACTCCGAGTTCCTCACGGATGCTGAACTTCTCACCCTATCTTGTTCAGCAGCGAGTTCACATTCCCCATGATTACGGAGGAAATCGATGGCTTGTAGCGCCTCCGATTCTCCGCTCGCTCGGCCTTTAGCTTCTTCCTTGCAGCCCCTGGGTCTCCTCCTCAGCTCTGTCGGGAGGGGGTGTCGTATCCCCGCTCATCCCTTTGTGTGCAGAGCCCGCAGCTCCTCTCTTGCATAATTGAGAAAACTGGCTCTTTGTTGCATTTTAAAGTTAGAAATATCCATAGGATATATTTAAACACACAATCTCTTCACAAGAAGAGTAAAAAAGTAGAGAAAAAGAGGTCAAAATAGGTTAAAAGAGCTAAACTGGAGAGCTACTGGAGAGGCAGGCGTCTCCTACAGCACCAGCGATTGCGGATACTTCTCCAATCTTTAGGTCACCACTGCCCTGTCTTTAATGGGAGAACCAAGTGGGGATACGATGGTGAGACTGCTGTATATTTACAATCATACCCTATTCACCACAATCCAGACATTATACCCCCCTTCCTTTGGACAGACTCTGCTGCCTCAATGACAAACCAGCCCGTTCTGTGTCCAATGTCCACATCCCAGCTGTGAGTCCCAGAGTAAAAACTGTCCTCTTTGATAAATCTTACAGCTCGGGCTTACGAGCCCTCAGCTATGTTGTTATTGTTAAGCTGATGTTGTTCTGATTAATGATGCTGCTATAGGCCTAGTCTGCCGGGGGACAATACTTTTCCAGATACTCTGAGCTTCTCTCCTCTCTGTCTGTATCATTCATGTCTCATCAATGCATGTTACTAATTCACTTCTTCCCTGGAGTTGTTTGTGCTTTGTCGTCTCGCAGGTCTCTGCTGATGGTGGTGGTGCCTGCTGCCGTGGTCCTGCATGACGCTCCCTGCTGCTATTATAATCTATCACCTTAGCTGTGCTTGTTTCTACTATTCTGCTGTATTAATAAGTCATATTCACATTACTATAGATATTATTATAGTTACTGGAAGTGTGTCTGTCTCTGTCTTTGTGTCTGTCTCTGTCTCTCTGTCCATCTGTCCGTCTTTTCTCTCTCTCTCTCTCCTTCTCTTCCTCTCTCCAGTGCAGACAGACGTCCGTCCTCCACAGAGCTGGGTCTGTCTGACGTTCCTGTCTGTTATAGTGAAGGTTTTCAACGCCACCGTACTCTACGGGGGAATTGTTGGGTCTGTGTAAATCATAAATAAGTCATAGAGTGTGGTCTTTACCTACTCTGTAAAGTGTCCTGAGATAAATTTTGTTATGATTTGGCACTTTAAATAAAACTCAATTGAATTGAATTGAATTCAGAACGCAGGGTGAAATTAATAAAGCCTCTGTGGCCTCAATTTAAATCTCAGTCCGATCTTCAGAGCTCTGGATGAGCAGAGTTTGGACTCACGCAGGTTCTTTAATGGCAGATGACGAGGTGGATCACTCAGTAAAGGCTAACCAGGCTCTTTTTAAGACGGCAAACACAACAGGAGAGATCCTTCGCTCTCAGAGGGACAATGAAGACAGTTTCTCCTCCTTGCTGCAACATGTTCCCAAAGTTACTTTCACTGTGGTCTTTCTCTTCAGTCAGAAGCAGTTATTTAGAATTATCATCTGTCTTTCAGTGTGTGTGTGTGTGTGTGTGTGTGTGTGTGTGTGTGTGTGCGTGTGTGTGTGTGTCTTCTGAGTGAGCAGGGAAGAAAAGAAACTATTTCTTGTTATTCTCAGACTGTGTGTGTTTTGTCAGACCATCAGCGTTTGTCAGTGTATGGAGAGTAAAATGATAAATGTGATGAACAATGACTGTCAGACTGCTTTGAAATCGTCACCTTGTGCCGACATACTTTACATTTTGTGGGAAGAAAACACGATGAGTTCGGTCTTGCTGGTTGTCTGTTTGTCTGTAAATGGAAATGGCCCATCTGAGAGAGGTGGGCTTTTGTAGAGCACGTTTGCACATGTACGAGCACGAGCGTGCGCACGTGTACGAGCACGACACCTACGGCGGCTCTGATGTCATTTTATGTGCGCCTGTTCAGACATAGAAAAAAGAAGGAGGGACCATGCACGGACATTTAACAACAACAACAATGGTGGTGAAAGGTTCACGTTGGTGTGATGCGGAGGTGGAGTGTTTACTGCAGATTTGGTCGTTGAAAAGATTCAAAAACAGTCGACAAGACGCACAAAAACTCAGAGGTCTATGGAAAGATTTGTAAACAAAGCGACGCATCACGATGACGTTGATCAATGCGTGTGACGTGTGACGTGTGACGTGTTACGGCGTGATGATGTATGTACAGGCAAGAAGCATTGGCCGAGGCCCAGGTAGTGTGAGTACAAACACTCCTGGCCAGCGGGAGAGAGGGAGGGGGGACAAGTACCCAAAGCCCGGGGCGCAGTGCTGAAGGACAGTGTGAGTGCGCCCTAAGTCAAAAGCAACTGGACTTGGTTATTTGTCTAGGAAGACGTTTCACCTCTCATCCAAGAGGCTTCATCAGTTCATGTACGCATCTGACCAGGCTGGGACTGGACCAGGACCAGGACCAGGACCAGGCTGTGACTGGTCCAACTAACTGGTGTGGAGATCCAGGTATTTAACAAGGCAGATTATGTCACTGAAACCCTTTGTGCACCAAGTGCCAACGGCCGTCGTTAGAGTGACAGTTGTTGGTGGGAAGTAGGTTTAGACTTCGTTAGTGCTCTATTGAGTCTAAACGACAGTTGTTGGGGTCACCCGGGCCATGTGTGAACAGTTGGCCTTTGAGGTTAGATTGTTGAATCTCCTGAAGGGATGAAAGGGCAGCATTGTAAATTGGAGATAGGTGGTGTCTCAGAGCTCCTCCTCTGTTTAGCGATGGTTTCTCTACTTTTGCAGAGATGCTTCTTTTACTCCTCTTTCAAACCATCTGTCATCTCTGTCCAGGATGTGGACATTGTTGTCATCAAAGGAGTGGGCTTTCTCCTTGAGGTGTAAGTGGACAGCAGAGTCCAGGCCTGAAGAGTTAGCTCTCCTGTGTTGGGCCGTGCGTTTATGCAGTGGTTGTTTTGTTTCTCCAATGTAGAGATCTTTGCGTTCCTCGTTGCATTAACAGCATAAACCAGGTTGCTTTTGTGGGTGTGTGTTGTTCTGTCCTTGGGATGTACTAGTCTCTGTCTGAGTGTGTTACCGGGTTTGAAACACACAGGGATGCAGTGTTTGTTGAAGTGATGTGTGCAGACCCTGAAAGTAAGCAGCACACTATATTTTATCATATCCTGCTCTGATTGATCAATTCTGTTATAATTAACTTGAACTTAGGGCGCACTCACACTGTCCTTCCGCACTGGGCCATAACCATTTTTTTCGGTTCAATCCTAGTGCGTTTGACCAGTGTGAGTGCACCCGCTCCGCGCATAACTGCGTCCAGCTGGCCGTCCACGGCCCGTCTGAGAGAGGTGGGCTTTTGTAAAGAACGTTTGCACATGTACGAGCACGAGCGTGCACACGTGTACGAGCACGAGCACGACGCCTACGGTGGTTCTGACGTCATTTATGTGAGCCTGTTAGCGGGGAAAGGTTCACGTTGGTGTAATGCGGAGGTGGAGTGTTTACTGCAGATTTGGTCGATGAAAAGATTCAAAAACAGTCGACAAGACGCACAAAAACTCTGAGGTCTATGGAAAGATTTGTAAACAAAGAGACGCATCCAATGACGTCATCAATGCGTGTGACGTGTTACGGCGTGATGACGTATGGACAGCAAGAAGCATTCACCGAGGCCCAGGTAGTGTGAGTACAAACGGGCCTGGGGCACGGGGGGAGAGGGAGGGGGGGACAAGTACCCTAAAGCCCTGGGCGCGGTGCGGAAGGACAGTGTGAGTGCGCCCTTAATGACTGATGATTAGGTCCTGTGTGGGAACAACTAACAACAATCTACAACATCTCAGTGATCACTCTGATGTCATCATTTTGATTTCATCACTTACACTCACACACTGATACTGAGTACCTGTATGATGTTAAGAAGCACATGCACAACCACAAACTTCTGTTTTGCTCTTAGCTCTGTTCCTCAGGTTTGGGGTCGTTTTATATGCTTTTTGAGGACTTTCTCACTATTAAGCTTTACTGATCTATGTGTTTTTTAGAACTGAGTTAAATAATACCTTGCTTACCTTGTTTACAGTCAACGTTTTCTCATCAATGGGTTCGTATGACAAGTTACGAACTATGACATTACATCTAATGCTGTAAACGGCAACTGTTTAGGTTAAGGCTTAAGTTTAGGCACCAAAACAACTGTGTGTGTGTGTGTGTGTGTGTGTGTGTGTGTGTGTGTGTGTGTGTGTGTGTGTGTGTGTGTGTGTGTGTGTGTGTGTGTGTGTGTGTGTGTGTGTGTCAAATGTGTATAAGACACATCCTGCAGGTGAAATTGTTTTGGGACCAATCTACTTCTTGTAGATATTTGTACACACAGTGAATTAGTTATAATATATACACTTTATTTATGTGAATGTACGGCTGCTATCATAAAAAGAGTAATTTTACATGTTTCTACCCTTCAAAAATAAAATCATTCTCAATCAAGCCTCTGGTGTTTATTTGGAGGGTAAACCATTTCCTGTGTTGCTGCGTTGTGGGTTCCTGTTGTGCTGATCTCTGTCAAGCTGCTGCCGAGCAACATCAACAACCCCACCCCACCCCCCACCCCAACACAGACTCACACACACACACACACACACACACACACACACACCAACACACACACACACACACACACCAACACACACACATATGCAAGCACATTTGGATGCTCTCATTTATGGGCTCTTTTTGTTTTTAGAATATAAAGACCAGATGATATCCTCTTCCTCTCTCTCTCTCTCTCTCTCTCTCTCTCACACACACACACACACACACACACACATTCTCGCACATCTCTTTGCAAGGACACGCATTGACATGATGCATTCCCTAGCACCTTAACCTAACGTGAACCGTCACAACTAAATGCCTAACCCTTACCGTGTGTTTCACGCTAACCCTTACCCTAACACTAACCTAAACCTGATTTAGACCTGAACCTTTAAGCCAAGTCTTAACACCTAAACAGGCCTTTGAAAAAGAGAGGACAGCCCAAAATGTCAACAATTTCCAAAAATGTCCTCACAAAGACAGCTGCATAAGCACGCACGCACACACGCGCACACAAGCAAACACACACACACACACTCACACACACACCAGTAAAACATTATGGAGGGCGTGGTACTTGTTTTGTTTTTCCTGTCTCTGTCTCAGTCCAGCCTGCTATTGGCTGGCTAT